>NC_082718.1:55593712-55909024 GCF_030144855.1 Hypanus sabinus
TGTAAGATCAGCACAGCACTGTGGGCCAAAGGTGCTGTACGGTACTGCAGTTTTATGTTCAATGTTTTTTTCATTAAGCACAAGTTCTCTCTTCCTTCATCTCTCATACCAACTCCAGGTGAATTCCCTAAGATCTTCTCCTGACACTACAAGTTGAAACTTTTTCAATCGTCTGAAAGTCAGATTAGTTACAGAGCTGATGACACTTACCAGGAGTATATCCCCAAGGCTCATAATAGGATGGAAATACTCCAAGATGACAGCCTCGGACAAACTCCTCATAGTCCATGGGTAAAAGTGGACTTGTGGATGATAGAAACTCAGGGTGAAAAACAACCTAGAAAATAAAAATGGATTAAAAAACAAATTAAAAAAAAATCTCTATCGGGGTAAAGCCCTCCCCATTATCGAATACATCTACATGAAGCATTATTGCAGGAAAGCAGCATCCGTCATCAGGGACCCCACACCCAGGACATGCTCTCTTCTCACTGCTGCCATTAGGAAGGCACAGGAGCCTCAGGACTCTCACCACCAGGTTCAGGAACACTTATTACCCCTCAGCCATCAGGCTCTTGAACCAAAGTGGATAACTTCACTTGCTCCATCACTGAACTGTTCCCACAACCTATGGACTCACTTTCAAGGACTCTTCATCTCATGTTCTCAATATTTATTGCTCATTTATTATTTTTTTCTTTTTGTATTTACATAGCTTGTCTTCTGCACTCTGGTTGAATGCCCCAATTGGTGCAGCCTTTCATTGATCCCATTATGGTTATTATTCTTATGAATTTATTATGTATGACAGCAAGAAAATTAATCTTAGGGTTGCATATAGTGACATAGAAACAGAAAACTGACAGCACAGTACAGGCCCTTCGGCCCACATATCTGTGCCCAACATGTCCCTACCTTAGAACTACCTAGGTTTACCCATAGCTCTCTACTTTTCTAAGCTCCGTGTACCCATCCAGGAGTCTCTTAAAAGACCTTATTGTTACTGCCTCCATCGCCAGCAGCCCATTCCACGCACTCACCACTCTCTGTGCAAAAACAAAACTTACCCCTGACATCTCCTCTGTAACTACTTCCAAGTACCTTAAAACTTTGCCCTCTTGTGCTAGCCATTTCAGCCCTGGGAAAAAGCCTCTGACTATCCACATGATCAATGCCTCTCATCATCTTATACACCTCTATCAGGTCACCTCTCATCCTCCTTCACTCCAAGGAGAAAAGGCCAGTTCATTCAACCTATTCTCATAAGGCATGCTCCCCAATCCAGGCAACATCCTTGTAAATCTCCTCTGCACCCTTTCTATGGTTTCCACATCCTTCCTGTAGTAAGGCAACCAGAACTGAGCACAGTACTCCAAGTTGGGTCTGACCAGGGTCCTATATAGCTGCAGCATTACCTCTTGGCTCCTAAACTCAATCCCGTGATTGACGATGGCCAATGCACCATACGCTTTCTTAACCACAGAGACAACCAGCGCAGCAGCCTTGAGTGTCCTATGGACTCAGACCCCAAGATCCCGTTGATCTGCCACACTGCCAAGAGTCTTGCCATTAATGCTGTATGTACTTTAATATAAATTGACATGTATTTTAATAATAAATTTACTTTGAATTTTGGTATGTCAATGAAAATAAACTGGATTTTGATTGACAGGTTTACAGCCACCACTAAACCAACCACAGAAGTCAGGCTAAATGGCCTATAATTTCCTTTCTTCTTCCTCCCTCCCTTCCAAAAATGTGAAGTGGCATTTGTAATTTTCCAGTCTGTGGAACCATTCTTGAATTTTGTGTCTCTTGAAAGATCATTACTAAACCCCCATATTATGAATGAGCAGACTTCTGCAATGCTAATCTAAGATTTAGAAAGCTATTAAATAACAAAGTTAAATAATAAAAAGAGGCATCTGTTGGAACTTCCAGTTCAATTGCAGATAGCAGTAGCTGCTACTTGGAGCGAGACAGATTTACTAAGTGGCTCCTGTTTTTTTTGTCTGTATTCCTATTTTGTCTGTATTCTGTTCCACCACACTCCTCAATGCCCCAACATTCACTGTGCAAGTCCTATCCTAAAGTGCAACACCTCCTACTTATCCAATTTAAATTCCATCTACCATTTTTCAACCAATTTTCCCATCTGGTCCAGCTTCCGCTACAAGCTTTAATAATCTTCCTCACCATCCACAACTCTTCCAAACCTTGGTGTCATCTGTAAATTTGCTGATGCAGTTTACCACATCATCATCCAGATCGTTGATATAGATGAGAAACAACAACAGACCCAGCACTGATCTATGTTTCACACCTCTAGTCCCAGGCCTCCAGTCAAAGAGGCAACCATCTACTTCCTTTCTCTGGCTTGTCCTGCAAATCTAGTTTACTACCTCATCCTGAATGTTAAGTGACTGAACCTTCCTGACCAACCTCCCAATGTGGAATCTTGTCAAAGACCTTGCTCCTCAAAGACTGTTAGGGAACTGTAGATAGATCTTAACTTCCTCAAAAACTCTTACATCTTTCTTTCTTTCTTTGATTAGAGCAGTTGGTATGGAACCCAGGAGGTAGAGGTGTGCTCTTCTTGTGGGATCTGGGAAGTCAAGGAGATCTCCAGTATCCCTGATGACTATATCTCCAAGGAGCGCATCCATCTGCAGCCCCTCAAAGACTGTTAGGGAACTGGAGGTAGAGCTGGATGACATACTGATCATTTGGCAGGTTCATTGACACAAGTTAAAGGAGGTTGTTACCCTTACATTTCAGGCGTGGGTAAATGGGTGACCGTCAGGAGTGAGAGACAGTCATTGCAGGGTACTCCTAAAGCCATCCCCTCAGTAAGTATATCATTTTAGATTCTGCTAGTGAGTGGGGTTGGGGGGAAACAACGTGGCAGAGAAAAGCCACAGTGGGTCTCTGCTACTGAGGCTAGTTCTGTGCCCCAGATGGGAAGGTGGGAGTTTGTATAGAGGAGAGGTGAGCAGTAGCGATGGGCGATTCTCTGGTTAGGGTGACAGACAGGTTCTGTGGATGAAAACAAGACTCCTGGATGGAGTGTTGCCTCCCAGGTACTGGGGTCAGAGATGTCTCTGATGAAGTCTTAAGCAGGAGGGTGAGCAGCCAGATGTCATGGTCCACATTGACATAGGCAGGAAGATGTCAAGCAGGAGGAAGGGCCTCAGATTTATGAATAATTGGGCTTCCTTCATGGTCGGAGGGACCAGTACAGAAGGGACAGTTGCACCTAAACAGGAGGGGGGCAAATATCCTTGTGGAAAGGTAGTACTGCTCGGGGGGGGGGGGAGGGGGCGGAGGGGTAAACTGGAGTTGCGGGGGTTGGACCAAGAACTAGTGCCAGTACAGCTAGTGGAGTGCTTGTTGGGAAAGTAGATATTAATCCTACATGCACAGTCAGAAACAAAGCCAAAGCACAACGAGACCCTGTTCTAAGTTGAATACATTTCAATGCAAGGAGCACTGAAGGCAAGGCAGAACATGCATAAACATGCAGAATCATGATGTTGTAGTCATCAGTGAGAATTGTTGCTGGGAGGGGCAGGATTGGCAGCTCAGTGTGCTGTTTTATACAGTTGGGGGTATTTAAGGGGGGGAAGAGTAGCATTATTCATCTGGAAAAATGTCAACTGGGCTCAAAGACATATGGAGGACTCATCTGCTGAGGCAATATGGGTGGAAATGAGGTACAAGAAAGGGATGACCATGTTAATGGGTTTCTACTATAGACCACCCAGTGGGACTTACAGGTGCAAATGTGTAGGAATAGAATTCAGTTGCAGGACAAATAAGGCTGTGATGGTGGGTGATTTGAACTTCCTGTACAAAGATTGCATTGCCCAAGGTGTAAAAGGACTGGATGGGATAGAGCATGTCAAATGCCTTCAGGAAACTTTCCTTTGTCATTATGCAGAGATCACGTGGAAGTTGCAGGCAACGATGAAAGACAACACCCAGCTGAGAGTGACTGTGGCAGTGTGCAGTCAAACCCAGACAAGTGAGACCTCTAGAGGCAAGCTTGCTTACCGCAGACAGATAGGCGAGAGTGACTATGGCGGTGTACAATCAATCTAGAACTGTTCAAACCTGGGGTCCAAGGACACCGTACTTAATGGCTTTGGTCCATGGCATAAAAAAAAGTTGGGAACTCCTGATCTAGAAAAACCTAGCTTTCTTTTGAACAGTAGGGGGTGCCGGAGACAGACAAGAGAGGAACAATGGAATCATGAGAAATATACCAAATAATTATGGGACAATTGCTTTACCAACCTCAAAATATCATCAGTTGTCAGCTTATAGTTCCTGTTGACTTTTAAAACCTCTACTGTGAACATTGATTGATCTTGCAAGTAAGGAAATCAGACATATACAAATAACAATGATCAGTATCCATAATTGGCAAGTTGATTCTGTATAAAAACTTCAGAACAGTGTGGCGTGGGTGACAGAGACCAATGCTGTTCTCCTGGTGCACAAGTAAAATAAAAATAAGTTTGAGTTGTACGAGTCTGTGTATTCTGGGCCCATTTATTTTAATTATTGGCAATAATCTTTAACAGACAGCACAACACTGAATCTCCTCTTAAGGAATGAGACAGGGCATGTGACAGAATTGTGTGTGTAGGGGAACATTTTGTACCTAATGATCATAATTCTACTAGTTTCAAGATAATTACGGAGAAGGATAGGACTGAAGCTTGGGTTGAGATTCTGAACTGGAGAAAGACCAGATTTGATAGCATCAGAAGAGATCTGACAGGTGTAGATTGGAACAGTTTGTTTTCTGGTTACAGAATGCTTGGTAAGTAGAAGAGCCTCAATAGTGAAATATTGAGAGTACAGAGATTGTGTGTTCCTGATAGAATAAAAGACAAGGCTAACAGGTTTAGGCAACTATGGTTTTTGAGAGATATTGAGGCCTAGCTACAGATGAGAATCACATCAGGTAGAGGCAACAAGGAACAAACGAGTTATTGGAGCCTAAGGAATGCATGAGAACGGTTAAGAGAGAAATCAGGAGCAAGGAAAGAGGACATGAAGTTGCTCCAGCAAACAAGGTGAAAGAGAATATCAAAAGCTTCTATAGATATATCAAAAGGATAGCAACAGACAATATTGTTCCTCTTGAAGATTAGTGAGATGAGTGAAAGATAAAGGAGATCTTAAATGAATTTTTGCACCTGTATTTACTTGGGAGACAGACACAGGGTCCATAGAACTGAGGCAAAAAGAGTAGTGAGGTCATTGACTTGATCTGCTGTCTTGAGGCATGTTAGGATGGATAAATCACCAGGGCCTGACAAGATGTCCTCTCAAACCTTGCAGGAGTCTAGTGCAGAAATTGCAGAGGCTCAGGCAGAGTTGCTTGAATCTTTCTTAGGCATGGTACAAGAAAACTGCAGGATAGCAAATGTTCAAGAAAGGCTCTAACATAAGCTAGAAAATTCTAGGCCAGTGAGCCAAACATTGGCAGTGGGTAAATGACTAGAAGGTATTCTAAGGGACAGAATATTGTATAGTATTGTATTGACAGGGCCCAATTAAGAATAGTCAACATACCCTTGTGTCCGCAGGTCATGTCTAAACTTTTCTGAGTAGATCAGTGAAGGTTGATATTGTCCACATAGACTTCAGCAAGGCCTTTGACGTTCCTACATAGAAGACTGGTCAGAAACTCAAGTCTGTTCACATTGAGGATGAGCTTTGGAGGGGAGGAGCTTCGAAGGGTCAATGGCGCCTAACAGCGACTCCTTTGCTTGCATCTTCGGAAACAGGTCTATGTCAATCTCTAATATCTCTGCTTTTCCCTTTCAGGTTCCTTTTAAGACCTTGACCTGGAGTTACACATTGACTGTGGTTCTTTATGGGAATGGGACTCACTCTCAGGGTTTCACGAATGGCCATTATTCAGCACACCAAGGGCTCAGCCCAAGAGCTTTGCTTGTCTTCAGAGGGCCAAGATATCATGGCTCTGGAGACGGGGGTGAAAATTGGAGGTCGGTGTGTTGTGGGAGATGGAAGATCTAAGGTTATATGACCAGAGACCAGATCTTTGGGCACAGAGCTTAATAAAAGAAAGGCCACACAACAGACTTTTAACATTGTAAGCCAGCGAGTTGTTTGTTTTGTCTCTCATCTCACTGTGAAATGGAGACACCTCTTTCTCCCTTAGAGGGAGAGACAGCCTGTGGTATGTCGAATATTGGGCGAACAAGTAGTCTTTGGAGTACTGCAAGTCTGTCTTTGCTGTGGCTTTGCTCATGCTGGAGTGCTCAGTGGTGGGTGCCGATGCTTTTTTTGGCCGGTGGGGGGAGGATGGGGAGGACTGTTGCTCGCTGCCACTTACACGTGGAAGGGAGGGGAGCTGGGGGGGACTTTGGGGTTCTAACATTTAACTGTCATTCATTCTTTGGGGGGCACTTCTCCGTTTTCCTGGATGGTTGCGAAGAAAAAGCATTTCAGGATGTATATTGTATACATTTATCTGACACTAAATGTACCTATTGAAACCTTTGAAGTAGTAAATTGGATTCAGCATTGGCTTAGCAGGAGAAGAAAGGGTGGTAGCAGATGGTTCTCTCTCTGACTAGGAGCATGTGACTAATGATGTGCCACAGGGATCAGTGCGGGCTTAAAATCCAGTAAGATGGCAATGCATTCAGACACAGCAGCCTCTCTGGGTCCAACAAAAAGGTGATTCCCTTCTTCACAATCGCAAGATGCTGCTGGTTATCAAGGACATCAGGTACTGCGGCTCCAGCCCATCAGCGAGTTGCTCGATAGTGATGGAGCTGGGTGTTGCATGTTGCAGTCTGAGAAGGCATCAGCGGTGTGTGGAGGCAGTGCACAATTCAATGGATGGTGAGGTGAGGGGAGGGGTATGTCGAATATTTTTGTTGTCATCGCAAGGCCCTGTTGGACACTGGTAACGTAGAATACTGCAAATTCGACCCACTGGTTGCTGGGTGAGACCAGTAGCAGGGGAGTTACATGGCGTCTGCTGTTGCATGGACCAGACCTTACTCATATCTCGGAGTTACCCAGAGCGGCCGCCAAAGATGGCGGCATCACTGCTGCCCAGCACTGTGTTGGATGCTGGCCACATCTGTCGGTGCTGCCCAAAAGTGTTCACTTGGTGGGAGACAAGCTGGATTTTGTTCGATTGCAACTGCACTGTGTGAGATGAGGAACTGCTGCAGACAGTTTTTGCAGAAACATGGCTCTGGGACCACATCCATACACCATCAATCTACAGACCATGACACTCAGGGACATGGGCTAGAATGTTATTTTTTTCCCCAATATTAATTTTAAGTAACAATGATTTTCTGCTACCATAATTGTATGTGCCATGCGAGACTGGTTCTGTGTTTTGCACAGAACAGTGTTTCTTTTGGCTGTACAAACAAAATTGAAAATGTAAGAAAATTTGAGGATGTCGCCAGAATTTAAGGACTTGAGTTATAGGAAAATATTGAATAGATCATAATAGATTGTGAGACATATGAGCAGAACTAGGCCACTCAGTCCATCAAATCTGCTCTACCATTCAATCACAGCCAATTCTTTTTTCCCTCCTCAGCTCCACCCCGCAGTCTTCTCCCTGTAACCTTTGATTTTGCGTCTAATCAAGAACCTATCAAGCTCTGCCTTAAATACAGCCAACAACCTGGCCACCACAGCTGCCTGTGGTAATAAATTCCATACATTCACCACACTCTGGCTAAAGAAATTTTGCCGCATCTGTTTTAAATGGACATCCCTCTATCCTGAGACTGTGCCCTCTTGTCCTAGACTCCCCCCATCACGGAATACATCCTTTCCACATCTACTCTGTCTAGGTCTTTCAACATTCAAAAGGGTTCAATGAGATCCCCCACTCATCCTTCTAAATTTTAGTGAGTACAGACCTAGAGCTATCAAACATTCTTCATAACCCTTTCTTTCCCTGAATCATCCTTGTATTCATCCTTAATGGTCACAACTGGGATTCTGGGGTGTGCTAGCAATTGAAGATTAAGGAGCAGCAAATACTATGAAATAGGGTGCATCTAAACAGAGTTAAAGAGAGACTGAGAGGAAATAGATTAGAACTTTATTCCCTGGAGCAGCAGAGTACGAAAGGAGATATGATAGAGGCATACAACATTATGAAGGCTATGGACAGGGTAAATATACGTAGCCTTTTCCACTTGAGGTTGAGACTTGAGACAAGTTTAGTAGATTTTGCTAAACAAAAATACAATGAAACAGTCCCCGCCCCCCCCCCCCCCACCACCACAAGTTGTACTGCACGATTTTCTCAGAGAGGGTAATCAATACCACAAACCTTTTATCCCTTAATGCTTCACCAAATTCTGAATGATAGATCACAGTATTTAATTACACCTGCCATCCAGAAAACTATTAGAAGGGGGAAGCCAACGCTTCAGCCATCTGTACTCGTTAAAGTAATGCTTATTTTCACCAGTCTAAACAATACCCACATTTCACCTCATTAAGATGCAGTTCAGTTTATCTTTAATTTAATCTTTAGAAATGCATTCCCTCCACCTCATTAGGCACTTTGCAGACCAGTTTTCATATCACTGTACGTTGCAGCTGCGTCTGGTCTGCTTTGCTCCAATGATTCCTGCCTCAATCAGCAACACTTGGGGATAATGTTCATTTAAATATGACACAGAAACCAATGATAGGTAATGGCAGTAGGTGAGCAGATCAAAATTATGGGATTAAATCTTCTATATAACCATATAAACATATAAAAATTACAGCATGTAAACAGGCCATCTCGGCCCTTCTAGTCCATACTTACTTACTCTCACCTAGTCCCACCTACCTGCACTCAGTTTATAACCCTCCATTCCTTTCCTGTCCATATACCTATTCAATTTTACTTTCAATGACAATATCGAACCTGTCTCTACCACTTCTACTGGAAGCTCGTTCCACACAGCTACCACTCTAAGTAAAGTAGTTGCCCCTCATGTTGCCCCTAAACTTTTGCCCCCTAACTCTCAACTCATGTCCTCTTGTTTGAATCTCCCCTACTCTCAATGGAAAAAGCCTATCCACGTCAACTCTATCTATCCCCCTCATAATTTTAAATACCTCTATCAAGTCCCCCCTCAACCTTCTACACTCCAAAGAATGAAGACCTAACTTGTTCAACCTTTCACTGTAACTTAGGTGCTGAAACCCAGGTAATATTCTAGTAAATCTTCTCTGTACTCTCTCTACTTTGTTGACATCTTTCCTATAATTTGGTGATTAGAACTGTACACAATAATCCAAATTCGGCCTCACCAATGCCTTGTACAATTTCAACATTACATCCCAACTCCTATACTCAATGCTCTGATTTATAAAGGCCAGCATACCAATTTATTACTATTGAAATAAAATCACATCAGTGATTCATTAAGTAAATCCTCTTTCCAAAACAGTGGCAGTCATAATATTGCAGAGTTTTGGATTTGCCAAGAAAGCAGTTCATTTTACACCTTCGGGTAATAGACAATAGACAGTAGGTGCTGGAGTAGGCCATTTGGCCCTTCTAGCCAGCACCGCCATTCACTGTGATCATGGCTGATCATACACAATCAGTACCCTGTTCCTGCCCTCTCCCCATATCCCTTGACCCAGCTATCTATAAGAGCTCTATCTAACTCTCTCTTGAATGTTATAATGTGGGCCGACCAGCGGTGCAGTGACATCAGCACTGGACTTTGAGGCAGATGGTCCTGAGTTCAAATCCGGTCAGGTCCTGACCTGGGCAGCACCAGTACCTGCGTGGAAATAAGGCCTGGCAATCTATTTCTGTATCTTTCCATAAAAACCCTATGGGCATCTACACTAACCATATAGTGACTCGACTACACTCAACAACTGGCCTTTCAGCCCAACTTGTCCATGCTGAGGGTCATATCCACCTAAAGCTTCCCTATCCATGTGTTGCTCAAATGCCATTACTGTACCTACCACTTCTCAGGCAGCTCATTCTATATATACACACACCACACTGCGTCATGAAGTTGCCCCCTTAGATCCCCGATTGTCTTAATACTGTGCCCTCAAGATCTTTAATTGTTTAATGACAATGTATTCTGAACACAGACAGCAGAAGAATGTACAGCCGAATGTGCAGCCAGTCAGCCTGGAGCTGAAGGCAATGCTTCCCTCACTCATGGACAGCAGCTCAATGACAAACCTTGACCCTGTCAGCCCGGTTGTTGAATAGTCCGATTCGTCGGATGGTGTTGAGAATGGGGTCCTTGTCATCGTCGAGCATGTTGTGGGTGGTCACTGGAGGCAATGTGTGACGCTGAAGTTAGGTAGGAAAAAGCTCCAAAAATCAGTACGTGCAGTAACAGCAAATACAACTTAGCCTCATGCAATAAAACTGGTAAACTTTAAATTCACAGTTGAGGTCATGAATGGAATTGACTCGTTGATAAAGGAACAAAGTCTGTGGTATCATCCAATACAAAAAATTTTTAGCAAGATAACCCTTCTGTATTGAAGCAAAAAAAAACAAATTAAGATCAAAGTACTGCAAAAATAGATTTAGATACAGAATATCAGGGGTTCTGGCCCAATGAGCCCATGGCCCTCCAGTTAGATTCAGATTCACATTTATTTAGCCTAAATACACTAAAACAGACGACTTGTGTTAACAACCAACACACCCCAGCAGCATTGCCATACATTCCTGCGGCAGCATAGCAGTCACATGGCAGAACAACACAGAACACTAACAAAACAGCAGCAAAAACAATCCTCTTTCCTCCCTCCCACGCACACACGGACACTTCAACTCCAGAACTTGGCTCCCAATGCCCCTCTCTAGGTTTTAGCCATTGGGCTTTGACACCCAGACTTCCGATTGACCAATTACACCCATCTGCCCAATTAAACTATGAACCTGTACATCTTTGGAATGTGGGAGGAAACCCACACAGACACAGGGAGAGCTTATAAACTCCTTACAGATGGTGTGGAATTGAACATGCGTCAGTGGTACAGTAATAGCATTACGTTAACTGCTGTGCTACAGTACCACCCCAGCACAAATTAGCTTACATATTGTATTTCTTCCTTTTTTGGAAAAAATTTCCCCCATGTAGTTGAAACTCAAGGCAGAGGTCAGTAATGGTACTAGTGGGATAGGGATCAAAGATGGGTAGAGCGTTTACGAACCAATAAAGCAATGATCTTTAAAAAAAATAGGGAGACAATAAATTCTACAGGTACTGGATATCTTGAGCAACACCTACAAAATGCTGGAGGAGCTCAGCAGGTCGGGCAGCATCGATGGAGGGAAATAACTGTCAACATTTCAGACCTCCCAAAATTTCCCTCCATTGGTGCTGCTCAACTTGCTGAGCTCCTCTAGCATGACATGTGCAAAATGGGAGAACAGCTTTGAGGGGATAGAAAGAGTGGCTTTAATCAGAATTAAAAATCAGGAGGCAATTGGCACAAAGTTAGCAAGTCTTTAAAATATGCAAGATTGACTGTTCAAAATCATGGCCCAAATCACATCCAAAGATAACCATTGCCAAATCCAGTGTCAACAATATTTTAAAACCACCCAAGACATTAACATCTAAATATTATGAGAAATACATGCACTTTCATTCAATATCATTGCAATGGAAATCCTCTGACATCAAATTCACGAAAAATCCTTACCAGTCCCTCCGGAGGATTCAATCAGAAGATAAAAAGTAAAGATTTCAGAATCAATGAATTTTTATGCAATTTACATGAATTTATACAGTTTCTCAACCATGGGAAAATATAGTTTTCAGTACCTACCCACCCTGCTGAAACAATGGTTCTACTCCCAGGCATACCTGCGTTGCATAAATGGCTCTTTTCATTATAGTCATGTCATCCCGATCGAGGAACTTGGTCATGTCTGGAGTTTCCCCTCTGTAAACACAACACAGGTGTGGTATTAACAGGATAGATCAGAACAATTTTGTTGCAGTTGGCCTAGTCTACTTAATATCCATTCATTTTAATTTAGTCTCTTTGAAATTGAAAATGTACGGTAGGGTAACACAAAGCAAAACACAATAACAGATCAGGATGTTTGAATTCATAGTTCAATTCCAGCGTCCTCTGTAAGCAAGTCTGTACGTTTCTTCCAGTGTGCGCGTAGGTTTCCTCCCACAGTCTAAAGACACAAAGTTCAGTAGGTTAATTGGCCATTATAAATTTTTTCCATAATTAGGCTAGGGTTAAATCAATGGGCAGCGTGACTTGTAGGGCCGGAAGGGCCTCTCCAAATAAATCTGAATATTTTAGAAATTATTTTATTTAGAAATACAAGTGCTGGAGGAACTCAGCAGAGGAATAAAGTCAACGTTTTAAGTAGAGACCCTTCATCAGGACTGGAAAGGAAGGGGGAAGAAGCAGAACAAGTGTGGAGGGGGCAAGGAGAAGGAAGAAAGGAGGAATACAAGCTGGCAGGTGATAGGTGAGATCAGGTGAGGGGGAAGGGGGAATGAAGAAGCTGGGAAATGATAGGTGGAAGAGGTAAAAGGCCAAATGAATCTGAAAGGAGAGAACAGTGGACCATGGGAGAAAGGGAAGGAGGAGGGACACCAAAGTGAGGTGATGTGAGGAAAAGAGGAAACAGAAATGGGGAATGGAAAAAGACAGAAGGGCAAGGGGGTGGGGGAGAAAACACTGGAAATTAGAGAAATCAATGTTCATGCCATCAGGTTGGAGGAAGCCCAAATGGACTTTAATGCCCCAATCATCTCAAATGCAGCACCACCTGGTATGGAAACACCAATGCCCAGGAACCGAAAAGTGAGGAAATATCCCAGACCATCACCATTGAGCATATTTACATGGAGTGCTGCCACAAGAAAGCAGCACCCATCAAGGACTCCCACCATCCAATTCACACCTTCGGACTGGAGGTACAGAGCCTTTGATCCTCCACCACCAGGTTCAGGAGCATTCATTACCGTACAACCATCAGGCTCCTGAACTGTCGTGGACAACTTCACCCATCTCAACTCTGAACTGGTTCCACAGCTTACAGTCTCAGTTTCAAGGACTCAATAACTCATGATCTTAATACAGTTTTTAACAATTTTCTTTTCACAATTTGTCATCTTTTATGCATTGGTTGTTTGTAGACTTTGCATATAGTTTTTCATAAATAAAAACAAAGAACGTAACAGTACAACACAGTACCTTTGGTCCATGATGTTGTGCTGACCTTTTAACTTACTCCAAGATCAATCTAATTCTTCCCACCTACATAGCCCTCCATTTTTTAACATCCATGTGCTTAACTAAGAGCTTCTTAAATATCCCTAAATGTCTATACCTCCACCACAACCCCTGGTAGGGTGTTTATATTTCTGTTGCATTTTCTATTGAAATTCAATTGTATTTCTTTAATGTTCTGTAAATGCCTGCAAGAAAATGAATTTCAAGGTGGCAAACGTTAACGTATACAGTGGATGCCAGTTAATAAGGACACATTGTGACCTGTACCCTATTGGCCCAATTAAGCAGCTGCCCCATAATAGCCAAAGTTTCATGGAAATAGTTAAGGTATAAAAAAGAGAAACTACTGTTTAACTGAGTAACAAATTATGTATTAAATACAGAACAAATTAGAACACTATCAATACAATATTGCAATACTGTATTAGCTCCCAAAAGCTATCAGATAGTCAGAGGAATTCATCCAGTGTACGCTGCCATGTTCTTTTGACTGTGCTAATTTTGTTCTTTTTTAGTCACTTAGTGCAGAAAATGGACTGCCTTCATACAATGTTTTCAATGACTGCATCCTCCAAATCTTCATTTTCATTGTAACATTCAAGATGATTGTTGATGCCTTCAAAATCTTTGTAGATCTTAATTTGAAGTAGTGAAAGTTTCATTTTCACTCCCAGCTGTTTCTGCCAAGTCTGAATGCATGAAACTACAGTGAACAAAATTGTCTTACTAATTTCTCACCAACTATCAGTGACAAAAGAAACACTGCTTTTTGAATACAAACATGCCAGTGATGTTACTTAAAAAGCTGTTTGTTCTAAGCACTGGGTGAAGTCCAAAAGTCACATAAGTGCACATGATTGATGTTAATTAGAAACTGTTCTGCAAGTCCCCTGTCCCAATTAAGCAGCATAGTGTCCAAAATTCCTCAATTAGATTTTGTTCATTAAGAGTTCTCCCAAATAAGTGGCTGCCCTGATTAACCAATGGCCCAATTAACTGAAAACCACAGTACATACTTTGACACCTTAGCCTTCAGCATCTCTACCATCCACCCTCCCTTCTGCTCAATCTATCCTCTTGATCATGCCCAAATTTTACTGCTTCCTCCTCACTTTCAGCTGTTGAGGGCCTTGTGAACCTCTGCTTCTCCATGCTCAGTAGGTTCCCTGGAATCTATTACTTTTACCAAGACTTTTTAATCACCTGAACTAAAATCTCATTACACTGACGCTCCACATCAAATTCTGTTTGACAGGACTACTATGAAGCTTCAATAAGTGTTAAATAAGTATAAACTATAATTTTGCTGCTATTTCTCATTTGCTAATGACAGTTGGGCCATTGAATTTAAGATGACTCTGAGTAATCCTTTAATTCCCAATTATTTCCCTGTAAACTATTGTCATCATATACTCATTAACATTATACTCACAACCACCAACCACTGCACTAGAGGCAACTTAGAGCAACTTTGGATGTGGGAGGAACCAGAGCCCTTGGTGGAACACAACGTATCACAGGGAGAACAATGTGCAAAAGGCACTGCGAGCTACGAATCAGGGTTACTGAAGCCTAATAGAAACTCCTATTGGTTAATGGTAACAACATTAAAATGCAGGCTCAGTGCTTGACAGATTTAAAGGTAAATCAATACAGTCGTTTAAATACAAAACAAAATTAAAAATAAGAAAAGACAATCATTACATAGAATAGAGCGTGATTGAATATATCAAATGATATAAATGTAATCAACATCAAAAGGCATTAAGTAATCCCACAAGTAGACCAAATTTAAAAAGAAGGCTTTTATAAGTGTTTTGAAGTGTTTCATAGTCCTAGCCTGGTGTATCCCTGTCAGCAAACTATTACAGGATTTTGCTGCACAAGAGCAAATGGTCAGATCATATGTGCCTGGCTCTATAAACACTAAGCAAATCAGTATTTACTGTTCTAAGATTATGCTTATATTATGATTAATGCAAACGGGTGTGTGTGGTGAAAGCCAGTACAAGTTTGATGACAGCACAGATGCAAGTAAAGATAATCAGTATGTGTTCATGCAGAATATCTTAGTGCTGCCTCACAGATATATTCTGTTTATTTCATGTCCAAAGGAGTATCATCTGAAGCTGATTCAAACAGGCTAGTGTAGTTAACAACTTCGTCAACATAGGTAAGTTAGTCCAAATAACTCCTTTCCATGCCGTATGACTAAGTTTTAAAACACTAACAATCAAATACTATTACTAACAAACACATCTGTTTTCCATTGTAATTTTATGAAGGACCTGTGTAACTTACTTTAACAATGCTTCATAGAGTCTCTTTCCGAATTTCTCCTTGACTAAATGGGCAGTATCCCTGTGAACAACAAACATACAAAAGCATTATATGGCACACTGGTATTCTGTATAAACACACTTAGCAAACAACAGTTACATCTAGGGCACAAAAATACTCAGTACCAACATTCTCTGTCTAATCCTTCCTCATGCCATTTTGGGATTCACTTCACAGCCAGGATATTTATAGGAGTCATACCAGTTAAAATCATCTTTCCCTCCAGTACTGAATAAAACTCTGGATGTGGACAAATCCAGTGCAAATCTTTCTCTAAGGCTTTACACAAGAGTCAAATGTACAGACTCATTAGGTTTGATACTGGGCCAGGGAAGGAATTCAGAGACCAAAAATAACTTGTCACTATGAACACCTGACATCAGCCTTCACATCTAAATTCACACAAGGGAAGCATCCTCGCAAAATGTGTTTCTTTTTACTTTTAGTCAGTTCCTCACTTGTAACTTAAATCATCAGTCTGGTGAGTTTATCCCTCGTTACAAATGGGAACTGCAGTACTAAGTGCTCAGAGTTAATGAGAGTGTGTAAAGGCAGCCATTTGGTCACAGTGAGATTCTGATTAGTCAGCTGTAAAATAGGAAAATATGGAAATTGATGCAAGCCCCCTTGTGATAATTAACATATTAATTTTTTTGGATAATCAGGACTGGTCAGGGCACAGGTGCTGCATCTGCAAGTTTATAGCCAAGAGTTGTTATGCTTACAGTTCAGGTTTTACTGGCAGTGAACTACACCAAGGGTATATTTCCTTGTATTATCAGTGGTGCATTGGAGAATATAACCAGGTGGGCTGTACTTCACGGAACAGCTTTCCCCGCTCCCATTTCAAAAATGTGAAACTTTGCTCAAAAATGTCCAGTAATGTCATCAAGCATTCAATGATGTGATAAAACGAGAAACTTCAGTACTCTTCCAGCTATAGCAAAGAGGCATTTGTTAACCTTAACCCTCCTCCATTTCCTCATGGCAGCTATCTGATGGTCATTGCTTGCCTCTCACTTGCAGAAGAGGATTTAGTTTGCCCTCGATTTAACAGTAAGTTTCCAATCCAGTAAGTCTGAACAAAGCTCTGTGTAAAGTCTTATTTATAAATTGTTTCAGTAAGACTAAAAATCAATGGTCAAAACATGAGAATCTGGAGAAATTTAACTCATTCTGGAGCCACAAGTTTAACTATATAAACGCATTAATGATCACTTAAAAAGTGTTTAAAAAAAGATTATATTACCATAGCTGTTTCCTGACTGCCTGCCCCTTCAAGGTTTCGATATTAAAGTTGTGAGTTTTGGCGGGCATTATGAAAAATACCACAACCGTTACATCACATTTCTGAACCTAATAAGAGAAAAGATATGTCACATGTAAACAGAACAACTCCTGTTACGCCCTGCATAGGGAAGGATCTCCAGAGCATGCTTCACTATCTACTATGAGCCATTAATTGGCTATGTTTGAAAACTGTATAGTGTCATGCTTTCCATTAACAGCACTGCCCAGTGTTTCTACAGGGACAGCAACTACAGTGCATTGAACAAGCACTAAGCTGTCCTGGGTCAGATTTCATAAAATTAGGATTCTTGTAGTAGCCCAAGATTTTATGAATGAATGGAACTATTCATTGAACACTGACAGCTGAGCACCAAACGGGCTAGCGAAAGGAACTCCAAGTTTAATCAGACATTGATTCCTAGTTGTATTAACATTGATTGGGCTCCTGTACCTAAAGAGTCCACTGAGTGTGTGTTTGTGGTGTTCTCACGCTGCAGCCCACTTCAAGGCTCAACACGTTGTGGGATGCTCCTCTGCACAGTGTTGTCACAATGTGTGGTGAATTGACTTACTGTTGCCTTCCTGTCAGCATGATTCAGTCTGGCCATTCTTCTCAGATCGCTCATTAACAAAGCAACACACAAAAAGCTGTGGTATTCAGCAGGTCAGGCAGCATCTATGGAAATGCTTAACCATCAACGTTTTGGCAGAGACCCTTCTCAGGACTGTCTTAGGACTGCTCTGATTTCCTCCAGCATTTGGTTGTTGTTGCTTTGGACTTCCAGCATTTGCAGAATTTGTCTTTCATCAATAAGACGTTTTGGACCACTAAACTGCCACTTAATGTTTGTTTCTCAAACCATTCTCTAAACTCTAAAGACTACTGTGCGTGAAAATTCTAGGACTACGACTGGAATATATCACAGAATTATTTTTGATTTATAATCCTGCTCGAGCTCTCAGGTCTTCTACTGGTCTCTTAAATTTAAAGAAGCTCACTCAGATTAACCAGCAGGTCGGATTGTTTTTGAATCATGCTGGTAAACTGTGGAATTCAATACCCAAAGCTAAAAGGGATGCAGTTGACACTTAAATGTCAGCAAAAAAAAACTTAACTATCCTTTTAACTAATATTTTTTTGTTTTTTTCTTTTCATTTTTATTTTATTTTCATGCTTGCACTTTATCCCATCATAAAGCACTTTGAACTACACCTGTATGAATGGTGCTCTACAAGTTATTTGCCTAACAAGGTATACCTAATAAAGTGACCACTGTGTTTTTTATAGCTCATTAAATGACTGGCTCCATCAAAATTCATAAGGACCCAATTCAGGATTTCGCAGATTAAATCTGAAACACCCAATGTTGCCTTTCAGTTATCTCGATGTGGTCCATTGTAGCACAATATTGACAGCTTTTGTAGAACTCTGTATTGCTACAGATCCAGGTGAAAGGACATCACATGTGCAACTGACCCCCTGACACCTTGAAATGACCCTTGAGCAGAAACCTAACTAAATTTCTTTGAAAAGAAAATATGAATGTGCAGATGCTTGCAAACTGAAATAAAAATACAAGATGCAGGAAAAATTCAGCAGGGTTGAGCAATATCTGTGGAAAGGAAAACAGTTAAATGTTTCGGGTCAAAGATCCTCCTTCAGCACCAAAAGTAAAGGCATTTCCCCTGCCCTCCAACCCCTGCCACCCCCATCATTTTTTTCTCCTTCAGTTCATTAATCCAATGATATACTTTGTATTGCATTCAGGTATTTAAAATAGGATAATCTCATTTTTCTTAAACTAAATTAACAGAGAAATATGCAAATAGTCAGAATAGTTGGCATTCATTCTCCAACTCAATTTCAATCTTCACTTTATTAATCCATTAACAGCTCCTTTCTATTTCTGCCATTCTCCCTATCTACACATTATCACTGTATTTCCTGCTTTATCAGACTTCCTCTGAAATCAAATATTATTTGCTCCAACCACTAAGTAATAACACTTCTACCATTTGCTAGATTAAGATACAGATTTAAAATATACACAGACATTAGCCGCTTTTATTAGTCAGAGGGTGGTGAAGCTGTGGAATTTGTTGCCACAGATGACAGAGGCGGCCAAATCATTGGGTATACTTAAAGTGGTGTTTGATAGGCTCTCAACAACACACACAAAATGCTGGTGGAACACAGCAGGCCAGGCAGCATCTATAAGAGAAGCACTGTCGATGTTTCGGGCCGAGACCCTTCGTCAGGACAAAGGGTCTCGGCCCGAAACGTCCACAATGTTTCTCCTATAGAAGCTGCCTGGCCTGCTCTGTTCCACCAACATTTGTGTTGTTGTTTGAATTTCCAGCATCTGCAGATTTCCTCGTGTTTGATAGGCTCTCGATTAGTCAGAATGTGAAAGGCTACAGGAAGGCGGCAGGAGAATGGGGTTGAGAGGGATAATAAGTTCAGCCATGATGGACTGGTGGAGCAGACACAATGGACCAAATGGCCTAACTCTGTTCTTGTGTCTTCTGGTTTTATGGAATAAATACCAAAGGTTTGGTTGACTGACAACACAAGTTAGTGTCATTTAGTATCAAAGAGATTTCCTTAAGATAGGAACTGCTCTGAAGCCAGTATAGAGTAACAGATCTAAAGGAATGAAGGTGACAGAAAAATAATTATTAGATAATGGAACACTTAGAAGTAAATGCCAAACTTATTTTAAGTGACAATTCTGCTGCAACTTATCCAACTGGCACATTTTCTCTTCTCTCCGTTAGCAGAGCCTGAGCTGTCAGGCATGTCCTACAGCTCTGCATTACAAGACTGTAAGACCACAAGATATAGAGGTAGAATTAGGCCATCTGGCCAATTGAGTCTGCTCCACCATTTAATCATGGCTGATCCTTTTTTCCCTCCTCAACACCAGTTCCCAGCCTTCTCCTTGTAACCTTTGATGCCATGTCCAATGAAGAACCTATCAATCTCTGCCTTAAATACTCCTAATGACCTGGCCTCCACAGCTGCATGTGACAACAAATCCCACAAATTCACCACCCTCTGGCTAAAGGAATTTCTTCACATCTGTTTTGAATGGACGACCCTCTATACTGAAGCTGTAACCTCTTGTCCTAGACTCTCCCATCATGGGAAACATCCTTTCCACATCTACTGTGTCTAGGCCTTTCAACAATAGAAAGATTTCAATGAGATCCCTCTCCTCATTCTTCTAAATTCCAGCAAGTACAGATTCAGAGCTAACAAGTGTTCCTCATATGATAACCCTTTAATTCCCGGAATCATCCTCGTGAACCTCATCTGAACCCTCTCCAATGACAGCACATCTTTTCTTAGATGAGGAGCCCAAAACTGTTCACAATACTCAGGGTGAGGCCTCACCAGTGTGTTATAAAGCATTAGCATCCTATCACGGCTCTTGAAATGAATGATAACATTGCATTTGCCTTCCTCACCACCGACTCAACCTGCAAGTTAACCTTTAGGGTGTTCTGCACAAGGATTCCCAATTCCCTTTGCATCTCAGATTTTTGGATTTTCTCTCCATTTAAAAGATAGTCTGCACATTTATTTCTACTACCAAAGTGCATGACCATGCAATTTCAAACATTACATTATTTTATTTGCCACTTTCTTGGCCATTCTCCTAATCTGCCCAAGTCCTTCTGCATCTTATCTGCTTCCTCAACACTATCTGCTCTTCCACCAATCTTCGTATCATTTGCAAACTTGGCAACAAATGCATCTATTTCATCATCTAAATCACTGACATACATCATAAAAAAAGAGTTCCCAAAACCAAACCCTGAAAAACACCACTAGTCACTAGCAGCCAACCAGATAAGGATTCTTTTATTCCCACTTGCTGCCTTCATCCAATCAGTCATTGCTCTGTTAGTAACTTTCTTGTAGTACCATAGGCACTTAACTTGGTAAGCAGCCTCATGTGTGGCACCTTGTCAAAGGCCTCTGAAAGTCCACTGCATCCCCTTTATCTATCACATTTGTAATCGCATAGAATTCCAACAGGTTCATCTGGCAGGATTTTCCCTGAAGGAAACCATGCTGACTTTGTCCTATCTTGTCCTGTGTCACCAAGTACTCCATAATCTCATCCTTAACAATTGATTCCAACACCTTCCCAACCACTGAGGTCAGGCTAAATGATCTAGAATTTCCTTTCTGCTACCTTCCTCCTTTCTTAAAGAGTGGAATGACATGTGCAATTTTCCAGTCCTCTGGCACCATGTCAGAGTGCAATGATTTTTGATAGATCAATTCTAATGTCACCACAATCTCTACTGCTACCTCTTTCAGAACCCTCGGGTGCAGTTCATCTGGTTCAGGTGACTTCTGTACCCTTAGGCCTTTCAGCTTTTTGAGCACCTTCTCCCTTGTAATAGTAACTGCACCTACTTCTCTTCCTTCACACACTACATCAGGCATACTGCTGGTGTCTTCCACAGTGAAGACTGATGCAAAATACTCATTTAGTTCATCAGCCACCTCCTTCTCCCCTGTTTTTATTTCTCCTGCCTCAGTCTGTGGTGGTTCTAGCTTCACTCTCATTTCTCTTATTTTTAAACATACTTGAGAAAACTTTTACTGTCCACTTTGATATTATTTGCTAGCTTGCTTTCATACTTCAACTTTTCCCTTCTGATATTTTTTAGTTGCTCTCTGTAGGAAAACCTCCCAATCTTCTATCTTCCCATTAATTTTTGCTTTGTTGTATGCCCTTTTGCTTTTACAATAGATTATACTTCCCTTGTCAGCCATGGTTGTACTATTTTGCCATTTGAGTATTTCTTCATTTTTGGAATAAATCTATCCTGCACCTTCCTCATCCTTTCCCTAGAAACACTTGCCATTGCTGCTCTGTTGACATCCCTGCCAGCAGCTCCTTCCAGTTTTCTTTGGCCAACTCCTCTCATACCACTGTAATTTCCCTTACTCCATTAAAGTACTGCTATGTCAGACCTTACTTTCTCCCCATCAAATTTCAACTTAAACTCAAATAATAGTGATCACTAGTTCCTAAATGTTTTTTTTTTTAAACTTTAAGCTCCCTAATTACCTCCAGTTTATTACACAACACCCGATCCAGTATAGCTGATCCCCAAGTAGGCCCAACAACTAACTGCTCTAAAAAGCCATCTCTTAGGGATTCAACAAACTCAGTCCATTACCAACCAACTCGCATGTTAAAATCTCCCATGACTATCATAACACTGCCCTTTTAAGCCACTTTTTCTATTTCCTGTTGTAATCTGTGGTCCAGCTCCCAGCCATTGTTGGGAGGCCTGTATATAACTGCCATCAGGGTCTTTTTATTCTTACAGTTTCTTAACTCAACCCACAAGGATTCAACATGTTCATATTGATACTCAACCTGTTAGCTGCGACTATGTCCCATCACCTGCCTGCCCTTCCTGACAGTCTGACCGCACTCTATCTTTACTTTTTACCATCTGTCCTATCCCGAGTTCCATCACTGCAGTTCCCACCCCCATACCGTTAATTTAAGCCCTCTCCTGCAGCTCTAAGAAACCTGCCCGCGAGAATACTGGTCCCCCCCTTGGGTTCAGGTACAACCCGTCACTTTTGAAAAGGTCATACCTCCCCTAGGAGAGATCCCAAAGATCCAAGAATATGAAGCCCTGCCCCCTGCACCAGCTTCTCAGCCACACATTTGTCTGCCAAATCATCTTTATTCTACCCTCACTGGCGCGTGGCACGGGCAGCAATCCAGAAATTACCACCAAGGAGGTCCTGCTTCGTAGCTTTCTACCTAGCTCTCTAAATTCTCTTTTCAGGACCCCACCATTGCTTTTTCTTCCTATGTTATTGGTACCAATATGTACCAAAATATCTGGCTGCACTCCATCCCTCTCCAAAATGTTGGGGACGTTATCTGAGACATACCCGACCCTGGCACGTGGAGGTAACATACTATCCGGGTGTCCCGTTAATGTCCACAGAAACTCCTGTCTGTTCCCCTGACTACTGAGTCACCCATCACTACTGCTCCCTTGTTCTCTCTTTCCTGTCTGCACCAGAGACCCATGCTCAGTGCCTGTAACCCAGTTGCCATGGCATTTCACCAGGAGGTCATCCCCCACTAAAGTATTCAAAGTGGTATCCTTATGTTTGAAGGGAATGGTCACAGGGCTGCTCTGCTCTAAAAGCCCATTTATATTTCCCTTCCTCCTGACAGTCACCCAGCTACTCGCCTCCTGCAACTTCAAGGTGACTACTACTCTACAACTCTGATCAATTATCTCCTCTGCACCCCGTACAAGCTGAAGGCCATCCAGCTGCTCCTCTGGATCCCTAACACGGTCTTCAAGGAGCTGCAGCCGAATGCTCTTTATGCTTCATGGCTATATTCCTTTGTTCACTCACTCTCTCAAAGCTTTGGTTACTTCCCCTTTCTAACTGCTCCCATTAACCCACAGACTGGACAGCCTCTACAATTCATTCCCACAGCAATCCTGTTCTCACCTTACAGATATTCTCCATTCTGTTCGGCTCTCCCCACCCTACAACCAACTTTACTTTCTCTTTACTAGTTCTGATGAGGGGGTTGCTGCCTCCCTGCCACCCCACAACAGATGCTGCCTGACCTGCTGAGCAAGTCCAGCACATTTTGATTTTGGTCTCAATTCCCACCGTCTTTAAGCTTTGTCTTTCAGGTGAAAAAGCATAGTAAAGAAATTAAGCTCAGACTCGAGGGAGAGAAGTAAATGACTCTGATATTTATTAAAAAGAAAAGAGCAAAGTAGTGGTGGTGCTCAGGATGACAACTGCTCTGATTTATGTTTATTGGTTTTACAGCTTGAACATAGTTTACTTACACTGCAAATGGTTTAATGCGTGACAATTTAATAAAATCACTTCGTATGATAAACCAGCAATTTAAACAATCGCATCCCGGTGAGATTTATTACCTGCATACCTCTCAAATGGATATCTTAAACATCGGTTAAACTAGTATTGTGCAATTACAGAACGAGTTAATGACAGATGATCACAACGTGCAAGTAACGTATTTTTGCTACAATTCAACACAAGCCTATAACAGAAATTTGTACTTGTAAAAAGCCGGCCACAATTCTTACCCTAAGGAGGAAGTTTAACCTTGACAAAGCTTCCATGAAGAGGTCAGCCCCTTTATTTGTAAATTCATATCTGCCAGCAATGAAGAAGAAGAGCGTCTTTTCCAAATTGAAATCCAGGTGGCTAGGATAAAATTTAAACAATTAAATATTCATAGCAACTAGAACACTTTTCTTCCATTCATAAAAATACTACTCAGTACTGTTGTGTTTACATCAACACTAGTGAACGAGTCAAATTACTAAAGGTGTTCAAGGGGCTCTTAGAAGAATGTGCAGAATATAGACATTGTGTAGACAGAAGGGATTACTTTAGTTGGACATCTGATTACTAATTTAATTAATTCAATACAACATTGTGGGCTGAAGGGCTCGTTCCTGTGCTGTACTGTTCTATGTTTTTACAAATAATACCAATGGAATTGGTTTATCACATATACAGTCTAGGACAAGAGGGCGCTACTTCAGGATTGAAGAACGACCATTTAGAACTGAGATACTTTAGTCAGAGGGTGGCAAATCTGTGGAATTTGTTGCCGTGAGCAGCTGTGGGAGGTGTATTTAAGGCAGAGACAGATAGGTTCTTGATTAGCCAGGATGTCAAAGGGTATGGGATGAAGGCAGGGGAGTGGGGATGACTGGAAAAATTGAATCAGCCCATGATTGAATGGTGGAGCCGAATGGCCTACTTCTGCTCCTATATTTTATGGTCTTATACCAATGTACAATGAAAACCTTGTGTTGCATACTGTTCATCCATTCAGTTCATTACAGTGTATTGGGGTAGTACAAGGTAACAAAACATGCAGAATAAAACGTGACAGCTACAGAGAATGTGTGTTACAGGAAAGCAATACAGTGCAATTAAATTATGAGTTTTGACTTTGCACATTTTGCCTGAGAAAATGGTCTTTGAATGCATTGTTTCAGAAAGTCTAAGCAACAATCAGAAAACAAAAAACTGGAGAGGATTTGCAGAAGAGAGATCAATGTGATACAAGGAAGCCTAATCATGAACTGATTTTCAGACAGGTTTGCACACTATGTCTTGGTAATATTATCTGTGGCCAACACAACCATTCTCACTGCTGAAAGAGCATGAAACTATTCCTGCAACTGTTGTTTCCATTGGAAAGAATTTTTCCAAGGCTTAAGAATTTCTAGGCTTTATTTCCAAAGTATCCTTGGGAGTGTTTTCACACTCTCCCATCCTTTTTTAAACCAATGCCTTGGTACTTTATACTTTGGTGTATAAAGGGAGGACAGAAGGATGAATACAGGGTCCTGCTGCAAGTTGAATCATCTGCAGCTCAAGATCAGTAAGACAAAGGAGATGGGTAATGGACTTTTAGGAAAACCAAGCCTGCACATCTCCCTGTTAATACTGTTGGTGAGAACGGGGATGTCCTGAGGACCCAAGTATCTGGGGGTGCACCTGGATGACAGATTTGAGTGGAGAACCAACACAAGAGGCTGCATACAAGGAGGGCTGGAGTCACCTCTACTTCCTGAGGAGACTGAGGTCCTTTGGAGATTGCAGGCTTCCTCACGTATTCTACCAGTCTGTTGTCACCAGTACAGCTGGGACAATGACATCAACATGGGTGATACCAACAGACTCAATAAACTGATTAGAAAGGCTGGCTCTGTTATAGGAGTCAAACTGGACACACTGGAGGCTGTGGTAGAACAAAGGACCCCTTGGAAAATTCTGGCAATTCTGGACAATGTTCCTCACACTCTGCATGCCACCTTGGCTGAACCGAGGAGCACTTTTAATAATAGACCAAGACAACTGTGCTGCTCCAAAGAGCGCTATATGAGGGTTTTCTTAACCCTCGGCCATGAGGCTCTGTAATGAGTCAACTTATAGTCAGGGAAGTGATGACCCCCTCCTGTTCGACTGTTTGGAGATAACTTTTTTTTAAATTCTTTCTTACTTCTCCTCTAATATTTCTATAACTGTGCACTTGTAATGCTACTGAGACACTGTCATTTCCTTTGGGATCAATAAAGTATCCATCCATTCAAGTTTTCTTTCAGCACACTAGTCTGCTCACTGTACACACAAACACTTAATCAGCTTGGAAAACTGCTTTATGGCTCTTAGGCTTTCAATGGGTGTCAACTTTCGATTATGTGTCTCAATATACCATCTGTTCGACAGACACAAAAATCCTAGCACTGTGAAATGAAGAAATGCAAAATGCAGCATACAATACCCATAGAAGTGGCCCCGAATAAATTCTTGGATGCGAGACTTGTACAGGGCATGCAGATTCTGAAACTCGTGCATGGCAGAGAACTTCTTGATGTTCAATCCATTAGGTGTGATTACATCTAGACCAAGTTAACAAATAGAAATTTGATTTCTGTGGTGGTTACTTGATGTAACGTGTTTTAAAAGTACCATAGTGGGCCTACACTTGAACTGGAAAAGGGAAGCGGTCTCCAGCATGGAAACATACTACTATGAATATCATGAGCTGTTCTTTCATCAATCCCTTGACATTCACACTCACCTATACTACAATACCAAAATGCGTTCCGGTGTAAAAGTAAATCAAATGTGACCTCAATGCCTATTAGACATGGAAGTCATTCAAACATTGGAACTTGCACAAAAGAGTCTATCCTTGGATTCCTTTACTTCCCCGATGAGGCAACCCTCAGGTTGGATGAGCAACATGTCATATTTTGTTGGGGTAGCTTCCACACTGTTAGCATGAACATCGATTTTCAACTTCTGGTAATTCTTCTCCCACCCCCCTTCTCTTTTCCATTCCCCATTCTGGCTCTCTTACCCCTTGTCCTCACTTACCCATCACTTCCCACTGGTATCCCTCCTTCTCTCATGGTGCACGCTTTCCTGTCAGATTTTCTCAGCCTTTTACCTTTTCCCACCCATCATTTCCTAGCTTCTCAACTCCAGAGCACCTCCCCCACCCACTTATCTTCTCACTCACCTGGTGTCACCCATCACCTGCCAGCTTGTACTCGTCCTCCCTCACCACTACCACCTCTTTATTCTGCTTCTTCCCCACCTTCCTTTTCAGCCCTGAAGGGTCTGGGCTCAAAACGTGACTGCTTATTCCTCTCTATGGATGCTGTCTGACCTGCTGAATCTATTCAACATTTTGTGTGTGTTCCTCTGGACTTCCAGCATCTACATATTCTCTTGTGTTTACCATACAGAATCATCGCTAACACCAGAACCACAGGGCTGGAACCCTGAACCTTGTATTCTATAAAAGTGTCTTAGAGGCACGTGCACAGAGATGCCGGAGAAAGGTGGTGGTGGTGGTGGCGTTCGTCGGTCTCGAGAGACCATGGATCTGCGCCTGGAGTTTCCAGGGCGTAGGCCTGGGCAGGGTTGTATGGGAGATTGGCAGTTGCCCAAGCTGCAGGCATTTCCCTCTCCACGCCACCGAAGTTGTCCAAGTGAAGGGCACTAGGACCCAAGCAGCTTGGCACCAGTGTCATCGCAGAGCAATGTGTTGTTAAGTGTCTTGCTCAAGGACACAAACACACTGCCTCAGCTGAGGCTCGGACCAGTGACCTTCAGGTTAGTAGGCTGATGCCTTGTATTCAGAAGAGCAGACAAAATAACTTTAAGTAACTGATGGAGGCAATGAAAGATGAATTACTGTATAACAGGATAAATGGCCACCACTGTCAACACTATGCAAACTAGGGCATAGTCTGCGGGCAACCAATGACATTATTGCAGAAATTCATAAGAAATAACAAAGAATGCAAGTTGAGAAGTAGGTTTATGGATCTTCATTAAGGTAGGGGTTAGAGAGGTGCGATTAGCTCCATTTATGTGTCAATCATAGTATGAATATTCCTTCTATAAACTGCTGGTTTAATATGAAGTAAGATAAAGTGCATTTTAGAAGCACCTTGAAACATCTGTATCTGCTACTCCAATGAACAGTTAGTTCCCTTATTCCATTTGTTAGAGGCAGTTTATAAAAACATATTGTGGCTGAATCTACGTCTAAGTGAACACACCTACTTTAATTAACATTTGTGAAGGACAATTCTCTATCAGTGCACATATATTCCAACATTTCTTAATTTCCCCATAAAGTTTCTCGCAACTGATTCAGAAGACACAGAACAACTATTGGACCAATACAAACACAAACCATAGCTTGTATATGACCGTAGTATCATGAATACTGGAATGAAATCTTTTATTCTATAGTAGTGAGCAAATAGTAATAATCCCCATAATTTCGTTGGTTTAGAGCAGTGGGTCCCAACCTTGGGTGCTGGATCGTCACAGAAAGGGCCAAACCTCAGGCCATTAGCATTAAGGTAATGTAGTTAGAAACTTCACAAGTATAAAAAAATGAATACATGCCTGTGTAATATACGCATTTCCTAAGTTACAGAAGGGTTCTGGTCAATTATCTATTTTCTATTGTAACACTTTTCATACCACACAACACACACATGCTATAATTATTTGAGTCGATACCCACCCTAATTAATGTAATATATTCTGTGCAAAGTCATTTATAAATACCAGGAAACATTTTATTATTATTAATAGCTTGCAAAAGGCTTTAAAAGTGTATGGGATAATTTGCAAAATGTGATGTCATGTGTAACCAAGAGGCTGCTGTATTAACAACACTTTATATCTTGCAGAGTTTCCAAGATTCCCATGAAATCCTGGGTCAGGCCCAGCCCTTTAAAAGGTGCAGGCACTGACATCATCGGGCATTTAAAGTGCACAGTGAATGGTTGCATCAAATGATTTTTTTTTAAAAAAGAAAGAAAAATAGAAAGATTTTACAGATGCTGGAGTTCCAGATCAACAAACACAAAATGCAAGTCAGGCAGCATCTATGGAGTCGATGTTTTGGGCTGAGACCCTTGGAAAGGAAGGGCAAGAAAGCAGGATATGAAAAAGGGGGAGGAGTACAAGCTGGCAAGTGATCGGTGAAGCCAGGTGAGACGGAAGGTGGGAATGAAATGACAAGCTGGGAGGTGATAGGAAGAAGAGGCAATGGGATAAAGAAAGAGGGATCTGGTAGGAAAGTGGAGTGGGACATGGGAGAAAGGGGAGGAACACCAGAGGTGGTGATGGGCAGGAGAAAAAGGGGTAAGAAGGGAGCCAGAATGGGGAAATGAGGAAAAAAGGGAGAGAGGAAGAAATCACTGGAAGTTAGAGAAATCTGTGCTCATATCATCAGGTTGGAGGTTACCCAGACTGAGGTTTTGTTTTTCTAACCCAAGAGTGGCCTCATTGTGGCAGTAGAGGTGGCCATGGATCAACACTTTGGAATGGAAATGGGAAGAGAAATTAAGATGGTTGGCCACTGGGAACTCATGATTTAATGAGTGAGGAATCAGATTCATTCAGTAAAGTTGGGAACTGGCACTTTAGTGAGACAAGCGGATGGGGGAGGTGACTTCATTGACCAGCATGAAACTTGCCTGGCTTTTTCTTGATCATGTTCTCTGCTTCAACTGCGGTGATGGCAGAGACCGTTGTGAATACGTGTGCACAGTGGGCTGTCGCTCTTTCTATGCAGTAGCGATGGTAGATCTGTCTTTCTCCTGCTTCCTTGTCAACATCAAACTGTTTCCAAAACAGAGAAAGTGGGAATGAACAAGCTTGTATTATTCAGCCAGTGTAAAATCAGACCCTTCCATCCTCCAACTCCACACCAACCAATAAACACCAATACTACACAAATAATTTGTCTTTTCATCACTGAGAAATCATGAAATAGCACAAGATCATTGTTAGAATCTATAGTTACAATTCTGCAGCCATTATGTATTACAATCAGATTTGACAAACTAACATTTACTTCAAGATTAGATGTCCTAACAAAGGGTTGTCCTGACTGTAAAAAAAAGGTCAGTAAAGCCCAAAAGGCCAATAGCAGAAGACAGCCATTTTCCATTGCAGTTTGCTTATTAATTTCCATTGATGGGCAGATCCCCAAAGGCCAGAGCACTCCACAAATGTCAGGTTTAAGGAGAAAGCAGAAAGGCTTCCATGTCAATGACAGCTGCTGAGGGATATAGTACGTTTGACGAGACTAAATGCCCAATGCTGCTCTGAGCACTTTACTTCCTAGACAAACATTGTATAAGCACAAGCATAAAAAACTAACTTAAAATTCTGTAAAAGAGATAGACACAAATTTACAATATGTATGAGAGGTTTAAACACCAATTCTGGCAAGGATGTGCTCTGTTCCAGTCTTACCGGAAACATTGAGCACTTTAGCACAAGCTTCCTAAAAAGCATCACAAGATTACGGTTACAGAAATAACTACTTTGTTAACAGCCTTTAGGTGCATATATTTTAAATATAAACAAGATGCAAAGAAACAATTCTCTTCTTTATGAGGAGGTCAGCTGATTAAAAATAAAATATCAGGCGTAGTCTGTCTTTTTTTTCCCACTGAGAAAATTAATCTCAGGGTAGCACAGTGACACATGTACTTCAACAATAAATTTCCTTGGAACATTTTTCCCCACCGCCTTGTAGGGATTGCCAGATTTCAAGCACTACTTAAATGAACTCAGTCCCCTTCACACATCCAGACCCTCAATCATCTCTGGGGTAACATTGTTATCTCACCTCCTCCTCAATTCCTTTATACAGTATTTATAACCCTCCATTGTTGAGACTGCCAAGGTAAACATCCTTTCAATCTCCTCTTTTCAAGGCCTTCAATACACTGTCGCTTAGACTCGTCCTTTGAAAGAAATTCACTTCCAACCTATATACATTCCTTACTGTAACTTATAGTACATTTTATGTATTGCATTCTACCACTGCCACAAGATATCTAATGGGATTGAGGTAAAGAAATCGACCTTGATTGAATAACAGGGCACCCTAATTATGTTCCTATGCCTTATTTATAATAAATCCAATCCTGATTCTATCCCACTGTTATAAGACTATTAAATAGTTTCCTAATACTTTAAATTATGAGGTCGAGTCCAATCAACCTCATTAGATATTGTAATCTTATAGTTTACCTACACTGCACCCACACCGTAGCTTTCCCTTGCACCGTTATTGTTTTACCTTTTCCTACCTCAATGCACTGTATGAATCTGATCTGTATAATATGCAGGGCAAACCTTTCATGGCACCTTGATACATATGACAATAAACCTGTTCCTATTCATTTTATAGGATATTTATCAGAACTTCACTTCACACTGAGTGACCACTTTATTTGGTACCTCCTGTAACAGTGTATGCTCCTGTCTCCTGCAGCTGTAGTCTATTCACTTCAGGGTTTGATGTCTTGTGCATTCAGAGATGCTCTACTGCGCACCTCTGTTGTAACGCATGGTTATCTGAGTTACTGTCACTTTGCCAGTTTGAACTAATCTGGCCCTTCTCCACTGACCACTCTCATTTAATGGCGTTTTCACCCACTGAACTGCCATTCAGTGGATTTTTTTTTAAATTTGCTTTTTGCTCCACTCCATAAGCTCTAGAGACTGTGTGAAAATTCCAGGGGATCAGTAGTTTGAGTTACTCAAACTACACCATCTGGCACCAGTCACTTAGATTACATTTCTTTCCCATTCGGAGGTTGAGTCTGAACAACTGAACCTTTTGACCACGTGCATATGCTTTTATGCATCGTGTTGCAGTCACATGATGGGGCGATTTGCATTAACAAGGTGTCCAGGTGCACCTAAAGTGGCCACTGAGTGTAGATTCATCAGGACTCTCCCCAACCTCCACATATTTGCCTTGCAAGGACAAGTCTGCATATGCTAGATTGCAGATTCTCACTCAGCACAAGCACCTACCCACCAGTTATGTACCACAGATACAATATAGAGCCTGCCATATACTTAACTTGGGCCCAAGCACAGAAACAGATTTCTTTAAAAAAACATATAAATCATTATTACCAAAGGAATAGATACCAAGTCAAACTAGGAGAATTCTGACTGTACTCATTCAGCTTCACACATTAACATTTGCTCTCTATTCAGCTGCAATCTTTCATTTATTAACTTCCAGCTCTTCAATAGTCTTCCTTTGAATTAATTTGTCATTTATTTTAAGTCTCTTCTTGCTTGATCCCATTTTTTAAAAATATAAAAAAAAGTTATCCCTGCACCTATAGATAGTGTAAAGTAGTGGTCACTAACCTTTTTAAGCCCAAGATCCCGTACCTTAGTGAAAGGCAAAATCGGCCTACTAAATTGTTTAGAGAAAAAAAATCAGCTCAGATTGTACTTCCAACTTGAGGCCCTTTATTTTGTCTAATTGTATTTTAATTACATAAAATGCTTTTGTCAAACTTTCAAATTTAACCAAGAAAGCACTGTAACTAGCATATCAAACAGACCATAGCAGCATCGAGCTTATCCAATAATGTCCTGAATAAGCGGTGCTGAAATGCTTTTGCTCAAATCAAGTTTATCAGTTTGACCACCAGTGTCATTACATGAGGAAAGTCCAAAACCTTCCCAGCCAAGGCCTGCTGATGAATCAGAGTGATAATCCAGGAAGTCGGGAAAATCAGGGTCATTATGGCACAGTGCTATAAAATCAACGCGCACACCGCGCATTGCTGGGGCCCCATCAGTAGTAATTGCCACCAGTTTATGAATGGAGATGTCATTTTTATGAACTTTTTAAAAAAACTCATTGTAAATATCCTCACCTCTTGTTCTCTCCTTTAAGTGCAAAAGAGTGAGGAGGTCCTCTTTTGTAAAATCCTGGAAAGCCATTCTGACTAATACAACAAGCTGAGCTGTTTGCGTTACATCCAGGGATTCATCAAATTGTCGTGAAAAATATTCACAGAGTGACAGGTCCTTTAACACTTGTAGGTCCACGTCCTCTGAACAGCATGTTTGCTGGGTCTTCAACCCCGACTTCAGCTCCTCAACTTTCCCGGTATTGGTAAACTTACTGAGACACCAATATAAGTTTCAGGGGTACGCAAGCTAATGACACCAATATTTTTGTTTCCCCATTTCTTGTACATTTGGGGAATGTTGGAATTTAAAGGGAAAGAAGGGTCGTAATGTGAGCAGTATAAAGGTAAGTTAATACCAATTAGGATCATGGTAACATAGCAATACGCCCACTACAGAAACTGTTTGTAAAGAGAGATTGCTTCCGGGGTTGCGGGGTTTTCCTTCCAGTCTTTTCTGCCCGGTGCGCATTAGTGATAACCTCTGTATTTGAATATTGTTTTACCATCCTAGATAAAGTTGTTCCTTTTGGGCATGAAGTTGTCGAGTGGTCCTTTTTCAAAGTAGAAGTTACTACATATTTGCATCAAAAGGTTTATCAGGCATAATTTTTTTTTCAGGATCTACTGGGAAAGTCTCAAAGATCAACTGGTCGATCACAATCGACTGGTTGGCGACCACTAATGTAAAGAATTGAACTCCTGTTCACTAACATAAGCATTCCAGGGATCTTGATATGTGTGGACCTTTCACTTTATGAATATATTTGCCGAAAATATAATCAAATACAGTGGAATCTGGTTAATTGGGACACATCAGGACCAGACCATTTTGGCCCAATTAAGCAGCTGCTTCAGTTAGCTTAAGTTTCAGACAAACTGAGTAACAAATTATGCATGTAAATGAAATACAGAATAAATTAGAGAACTATCAATACTACTCAATACTAGTGATCCGTGTATTAGTTTCTAACAGTTATTGATGGAAGAATTTATACAGTGTGCGTTATGTGGCTGTGTTCTTTTAACCGTAAATGAACAACAGCAGTGTAGATAATGCCTTCAAACTATTCCTTCAAGGATTGCATCCTCCAAATCTTCATTATCATTGTAACACTCGAAGTGGTTGTTGATACTGTAGCGGTGTGCTACACGCAGCGCTAAAATTACGACACGGAGTCGGTAACTGCAGTCGAAGGAAAAAACTTTATTCGAAAACTTCAGCCTCACTTTTAAGCCTCTGTCAACCGGCCCCCCATGGCGAAGAGGCTCCAAAGCTCTGTGCTCGCAAACCCCCGTAGGCTATCTAATTGTGAGTCGGTTCGCATACGCTAGGAAATGAGCCGCCACATAACCCCCCCCCAGAACCGGCGATACACCCCCCAATGTCCACAGCCTGGGCCAGAACCTGCTTGGGAGGTCGGCCTCTGCGCCGAGGCGCCGGAAACTCGGCCGGTTGCGCCAGGTCCACATGGGCCGGCTTGAGGCGGTCCACCGTGAAAACCTCCTCCTTCCCCCCAACGTCCAGCACGAACGTGGACCCGTTGTTCCGGAGCACCGGAAACGGCCCCTCGTATGGCCGCTGCAGCGGTGGCCGATGCCCGCCCCTTCGTACAAACACAAACTTACAGTTCCGTAGGTCTTTGGGTACGCAGGTCGGGTGCCGCCCATGCTGTGAAGTGGGTATGGGGGCCAGGTTACCGAGCTTCTCGCGAAGTCTGCCCAGGACTGCAGCGGGTTCTTCCTCTTGCCCCCTCGGGGCTGGTAGGAACTCCCCGGGGACGGCCAGGGGCGCGCCGTATACCAACTCGGCCGACGAGGCGTGCAGGTCGTCCTTGGGCGCTGTGCGGATGCCGAGAAGGACCCAGGGAAGCTCGTCCGCCCAGTTGGCTCCTCGCAGGCGGGCCATGAGGGCCGACTTCAGGTGACGGTGGAAACGCTCCACTAGCCCGTTCGACTGTGGGTGGTAGGCAGTGGTGTGGTGCAGCTGAGTCCCCAAAAGGCTGGCCATAGCTGACCACAGGCTGGAGGTGAACTGGGCGCCTCTGTCGGAGGTAATGTGGGCTGGTACACCAAAGCGGGATATCCAGGTGGCGATCAGGGCTCGGGCGCAAGATTCGGAGGTGGTGTCGGTGAGCGGGACCGCCTCTGGCCATCTTGTGAACCGGTCCACGATAGTCAGGAGGTAACGCGCTCCGCGCGACACTGGCAGGGGGCCCAAGATATCCACATGAATGTGGTCGAAACGCCGGTGGGCGGGATGGAACTGCTGCGGTGGGGCTTTGGTGTGCCGCTGAACCTTGGCCGTCTGGCAGTGCATGCACGTCCTGGCCCATTCACTGACCTGTTTGCGGAGTCCGTGCCAAACGAACCTGCTGGAAACCATCCGGACAGTTGTCCGGATGGAGGGATGCGCCAAGTTATGAATGGAGTCGAAAACACGTCGCCGCCAGGCTGCGGGGACGACCGGACGGGGCTGGCTGGTGGCGACGTCACAGAGTAGGGTCCTCTCACCTGGGCCCACGGGGAGGTCCTGGAGCTGCAAACCAGAGACTGCAGTCCTGTAACTCGGAATCTCCTCATCTACCTGCTGTGCCTCTGCCAGTGCCTCAAAGTCTACCCCTTGGGAAAGGGCATGAACGGTAGGGCGAGAGAGCGCATCCGCCACGACATTGTCCTTACCCGAGACGTGCCGGACATCCGTTGTGTATTCAGAGATGTAGGACAGGTGGCGTTGCTGGCGGGATGACCAGGGGTCGGATGCTTTCGTAAACGCAAAGGTAAGCGGTTTGTGGTCCGTGAACGTGGTGAAGGGCCGACCTTCTAGGAAGTACCTGAAATGCCGGATTGCCAGGTAGAGCGCCAACAGTTCCCGGTCAAAAGCACTGTACTTGAGCTCGGGTGGCCGCAGGTGTTTGCTGAAAAACCAGCAGGCTGTGAGCTCGCAAAAAATCCGCACCCAGAAGCGGTTGGGCTACGGCGGCCAGTGTGAAGTCCCACGTGAACTGGCTGGGGCCGAACAGTAGCTGCACCTGACGGGTGCCATAGGTCCTTACAGTGCTGCCATTCACGGCCCTCAGGGGGGGACCCGGTGCCCTGCTGCGGGTGTCGTAACTCGTCGGAGGTAAAACGCTGATCTCAGCCCCAGTATCGACCAAAAACCGGCGTCCCGACCTTCTATCCCACACACACAGGAGGCTATCCCGATGGCCAGCCGCCGTAGCCATCAGCGGCGGCTGGCCCTGGCGTTTCCCGGGAACTTGCAGGGCGGGCGGCAACGGCGGGCTTCATTGGGCCGGGGGTTAGTGGGCTCTGCGGCCGGGCCTGGACTGGTTTGCTGCCGCGAGCGTGGCTGGGAGATCTGTGCTCACCTTTTTGGCGTTCCACAGCAAGTCCGCCCGGGCTGCCACCTTCCGGGGGTCACTGAAATCCGCGTCGGACAGCAGCAGGCGTATGTCCTCGGGCAGCTGCTCCAGGAATGCCTGCTCAAACATGAGGCCTGTGTGTCCCTCGGCCAGAGACAACATCTCATTCATTAAAGCCGATGGAGGTCTGTCGCCCAAGCCATCCAGGTGCAGTAAACGGGCAGCCCGCTCGCGCCGTGAGAGTCCGAAAGTCTTGAGGAGCAGGGCTTTGAATTCCGTGTACTTGCCGTCTGCCGGGGGCGACTGTACGAACTCCGCGACCTGGGCAGCTGTGTCCTGGTCGAGGGAGCCCACCACGTAGTAGTAGCGGGTGTCTTCTGAGGTGATCCGGCGAACGTGGAATTGGGCTTCGGCTTGCTGGAACCATAGGTCCGGGCGCTGTGTCCAGAAACCCGGCAGTTTCAAGGAAACCGCATGAACAGAGGCGGCGTCGGTCATTTCTGGTCCAAAAATCGTTTGGACCGTCGGGGTCACCAATTGTAGCGGTGTGCTACACGCAGCGCTAAAATTACGACACGGAGTCGGTAACTGCAGTCGAAGGAAAAAACTTTATTCGAAAACTTCAGCCTCACTTTTAAGCCTCTGTCAACCGGCCCCCCATGGCGAAGAGGCTCCAAAGCTCTGTGCTCGCAAATCCCCGTAGGCTATCTAATTGTGAGTCGGTTCGCATACGCTAGGAAATGAGCCGCCACAATACCTTCAAATTCTTCATAATTTCTAACTTGTAGCGAGAATTTCATTTTCACTCCTGAATATTTCTGCCATCTCCAAACCTGTATACTTGGAACAGCAGCAAGCAAAACAGTTCTGAATTTTCCAGTCCTGCAGAAGGGTCTCAGCCTGAAATGACAACTGTTGGTTCATTTCCATGGAACCTGCCCGATCTGCTGAGTTCCTCCAGCATTGTGTGCATTTGGATTTCTAGCAGCCACAGAATTTCTTGTGTTTGTGAGTTGTCCTTCTGCTAATTACTCACCCCTTTACAGGGAAGAACTGGAGGCTTTAGAAAAGGAGCAGAAGAGGTTTTCCAGGATGCTGCCTGGATTTGAGGGCCTGAGCCATAAGGAAATGTTGGACAAACTTGGGTTGGCTTTTTCTGGAATGGAGTCAGAGAATTTATAAAATTATGGAAAGCCAGAGACAGGAAAGACGATCAGATTATTTTTCACTGGGTAGAAATGTCAAGCAGTACAGGACATTGATTAAAGGTGAGAGGGGGAGATGTTAGGAAAGTGAGCAAGGTTGTTTTTAATTTTAATATACATAGAGCATGTGGAAGGAGCTGCTAAGCTAGTGTGGAAACAGATATCTAGAGGCTGTTAGATAGGCACATATAGCTGGCCGGGGTGCAGTGGCATCAGCACCAGACTTTGAGGCAAGTGGTCCCAGGTTCAAATCTGGCTTGCACATTGCATGCTTTTATCTGGGCTTGAGCAGCCAGCGAGCAACTCTGCCTTGTTTTATAAAGACAAAATACTAAAGAAAAGGCAAGGTAGCTGCCTGATGAACCACAAGGCATGGAGAAGAACAACATAGATAAGCACATGAATAAGCAGGGAATGGGAAGATTTGGATCATGTGTAGACAGAAGTGATTCAATTTAATTTGGCATCATGCTCTGTGTGGACATTGAGAACAGAAGGGCCTGTTGCTGCATTATACTGCTTCATAACTGGGGGGGGGGGGGAACGGAAAAATCACCCATTCTTTTGAACTCCAAAAAAAACAGATTTCACCATCTAAAATGGAGGAGCAGCATTTGGGATGGTACCGACAACCTCAGACACAGGTATCAGAAGAAGGTGTAGCCTACGTAAATGGTGGAAGGCTTCAGACTAAAAGCCTACCCATCCCATCTGGGTACTTTCTGCCCCATGTGTGGCAGAGTCTCTGCTTCCTATATTTGCCCGATTCAGCCACCTAGGAACACCCAAACCTGGAAAGGAAACATCATCCTGCTGACAAAGTACTGTCCAGGGAGAAGATAAATAATAATGACCATTAAACTGTTGTTAATGTTCCCATGTGCATGAGGACCTTTCCCTTCCTGAAGGGAGAGATCAGTGATTTGGAAATAGGCGAGTGCCTTCCTTAAGCTGTTTTTAACTAAAAGTCAAGATTCCTTACATTTGTGTGTCATTGATCACTGCAGTTCAATTGTACAAAGCACCAAATTGATAGTTTTGAAGTAAATCATTAGGAACTAAACAAATTATTTTGCCCAATTCCCAGTTAGTTTTGTGCATCTCCCAAATTTTGGCTTCCAATTCTGCCCCTCAAACCAAATCTTGACAGATTCTCATGCACCTTGACAATTGAACTTGGCCTCTCGACAGCAATACCAATTGAGCCTTTCCATACCAATATTCTCATTCCAACTTTTGGTCATCATGCATTCAAAATTTAAAAGCAGCGCATTGGCCAATTTGCATATAGATCAACCAAAGGGAACTAGCATAGCTTTAATCTGGAACAGGATCTTACTTCAACTCTCTGCATCCCAGATGTTTTATTCATATACTGACCTCTCACATCTCTACAATTGCACACATCGTTTCCCCAAGAGAACTAACCACCAGTGAACTTGACCAGAGTTCTCTTTGCATTAACACAGAGAAAGAGCTTGCTATTCCAAAGGTGTCTGGATTTCCCTGTGTAATGTAACAATACCTTTCTCAACTCTGATTCACGGGTGAAGGCTCAGCAATGAAGGATTTTCTTTGCAAAGGAAAAATGTTGGCAAGTAAATCTACCTGTTCTATGAAAATAATAGAGATACTCAGCACTCAGCAGGGCAGGCAGTTTCTGAGGTGGGAGGAACAAGGTTAACATGCTAAACTAATATCCTTCAATATCAATGTTTACTTTTTGCTTTCCAATTACAAATTCCCTGCATCCTGCCTTCCAGAAAAGCAAACATTGAAGTACAGCTCTTCAATCCAGTGGGATTTCCATTTTTCTATGTCCCCTGAGTTCAATCCAGTGACAGACCGCTCTCGAGCGTGCTCTCCATCCGTGCCATGTTGATGTCCAGCTCACAACTCGGCCTCTTTTAAAAAAAACACTGCCACCTCCAGTTTAAATTCTCGCACAGAATATTGTGGAGGATCAAAAACCCAAACCTGGCTCTCACATCAGTTTTCCTTTTGACTAATTGTTATCCAAAATTATTTCCACAGCAGCAATTCTTTGGAAACACCAAATGCAATTGTATACATCATACAAAATATATTAATGATTAGGCGAGGGAATTAAATGCAGCATCTCCAAGTCTGCGGATGACACGGAGCTGGGCGGCAGTGTTAGCTGTGAGGAGGATGCAGGGTGACTTGGATAGGTTAGGTGAGTGGGCAAATTCATGGCTGATGCAATTTAATGTGGATAAATGTGAGGTTATCCACTTTGGTGGCAAGAGCAGGAAAACAGATTATTATCTGAATGGAGGCCGATTAGGAAAAGGGGAGGTGCAACAAGACCTGGGTGTCATTGTACACCAGTCATTGAAAGTGGGCATGCAGGTACAGCAGGCGGTGAGACAGGCAAATGGTATGTTGGCATTCATAGCAAGAGGATTCAAGTACAAGAGCAGGGAGGTTCTACTGCATTTGTACAAGGCCTTGGTTGGACCACACCTAGAATACTGTGTGCAGTTTTGGTCCCCTAATCTGAGGAAAGACATTCTTGCCATAGAGAGAGTACAGAGAAGGTTCACCAGATTGATTCCTGGGACAGCAGGACTTTCATATGAAGAAAGACTGGATCGACTGGGCTTATACTCGCTGGAATTTAGAAGATTGAGGGGTATCTTATTGAAGAGTATAAAATTCTAAAGGGATTGGACAGGCTAGATGCAGGAAGAATGTTCCTGATGTTGGGGAAGTCCAGAACAAGGGGGTCACAGTTTAAGGATAAAGGGGAAGCCTTTTAGGACTGAGATGAGGAGAAACTTCTTCACACGGAGAGTGGTGAATCTGTGGAATTCTCTGGCACAGGAAACAGTTGAGGCCAGTTCATTGGCTATATTTAAGAGTAAGTTAGATATGGCCCTTGTGGCTAAAGGGATCGGAGGTATGGAGAGAAAGCAGGTACAGGGTTCTGAGTTGGATGATCAGCCATTATGATACTGAATGGCGGTGCAGGCTCAAAGGGCCGAATGGCCTACTCCTGCACCTATTTTCTATGTTAATTGTGTCAACTGAATAACCACAGTCTCTGTCCTATCACAGATGCTCCCCCATTACCACTAACCCTTCCCTTCTCTGCTATTCAAAACAATGTTTTTCCTATTTTCCCCTCAGTTCTATTGATCTGAAACTCCAGTTGTGTTCCTCTCTCCATAAATACTGTCCAACCCGCAGAGTATTCCCAGTGGTTTGTTGTATTTCAGTTTGTGCTTTTCACATCACTGCAGGATAAGCCAACAAGCTTTCTTTTGGCCCGCACCATATTAATTGTCCCTAGTTTTTGGGATGAGTGTGGGGAGACCTGATAGGAACAAAATAAAATGGCATTAATGTAAATAGGTGCCAGATGGTCAGCAGTGGACTGAACAGCTCATTTCAGACAAAAACAATTCAGAATGAAGCAGAATTCATGGATGGAAGAAAAACAAAGCATTTACTCTGGAGATTGTACATGTACATCAATTTAATGTTTTGGGAGAATATTTAAAGAAACAAGAAACACATATTCAATCCATTCTAGACTGAGCTCTTCTACCTACATTTAGGGCACATCTGTAATCACAATAGCTCTTTTCTGTAGGGCTGAACCTTTCAGCTGACATCAGCATCTGTCAGTGATACTGTCAAAAAACAAAGTTGTATATATTGTACTTCATGAAAAGCAATTTCTAATGTTCACTCCAATTCTAAGGTCATACTCCCTTGATCTTGATAACTCCCCTGTGGTAAAGTTTTTCGAAGGGTTAGGGATTAAACATGCCAACTCCTGCCTGAGGAGTGACTTGGATACACTCCAATTCGCCTATCACAGCAGGTGCACAGCAAACACCAATTCATTAGCTCTTCACTCAACCTGGAACATTTGGATAGTAGAGATGCATACATCAGGATGCTCTTCATTGACTATAGTTCTATATTAAGCAATACCATTCCCTCAAAACTAATCAATAAGTTCATAGACCTAGGACTCAATATATCCTTCAACAACTGAATCCTCGATTTTCTCACTTGCAAACCCCAGTCAGCAAAAACATCTCTAAAATCACCATTAACACAGGTACACTAAAAGGTACCTGCTCTACTCACTTTATACTTATGACTGAGACCAAGTACAGCTCCAAGTTAGCTGGCAAAACCATTGTCGTTGGCCAACTCAAACAGCATATAGAAGGGAGACTGAAAATCTGGCTGAATGGTGCTACAAAAACAACCTCTCACTCAATGTCAGCAAACCCAAAGAGCAGCTTATTGACTACAGGAGGAAAAAACTGGAGGTCCTCATCAGGGGTGGAGAGGGTAAACAACTTTAAATTCTCATCATTTCAGAAGATCTGTCCTGGGTTCAGCTCATGACTGCTATTACAGAAAACGCACAACATAGCCTCAACTTTCTTAGAAGTTTGCACAGATTCGGCACATTAAAATCTTTGCTAAATTTCTATTGATGCACGTTAGAGAGTATACTGACTGGTTGCATTATGGTGTGGTACAGAAACATTTTCCCTTGAATAGAAAAAAGTCTACAGGAAGTATTGGATACAGCCCAGTCGATCATGGGCAAAGCCATCCCCTCCAGTGTACATCTGAAAGGAATGCTGGGTCTACCATCCGGGCCATGCTCTTTTCTTCCTTCTACCATCAGGAAGGAGCTACAGTTCCCACACCAGCAGGCTCAGGGACAGTCATTCCTCCTCACCCAGCAAACTCTTGAACTGGAGGAAACAGCCCCACTCACACCAACGATTCCACAACCTATGGATTTACTCTCAAAGACTCTACAACTCATGTTCAGTATTTATTACTTACTCATCATCATTGTTTTTTAAATCCTTTTTTATATTTGCAGGCTACCTTTTGCACATCAGTTATTTGTCCATCTTTGTCGTGTGCGGTTTTTCATAGACTTGTGTTTCCTTGCAGTTACAAGGAATGCCCGCAAGAAAGCGAATCTCAGCGTAGAACAGTATATGGTGACATATGTACTTTGAACTTTGACTTACTCAAAGAAATTACGTTCTCCACGTCTATCCTAACAAATCTTTTCTTTTTAAAACTCAAAAGGATATTTCTCTACATCCATCCTAACAAACTTTTTTTTAAATAAAACACTTCAATGCTCATCAGCACCAGGTAACAAACATATTTAGCTTAGTGTAGAAACTATTCAGTCCCATGTCTGATAAAACAATAAATCACTCTTTGCACATTGTACAAGTCACCAATCTAAATTATGCAGCTTTATAATTTCAAGTACATTTTTAACACACCCACTTCCAACCAATATCAGCAACAATAAGCAAATCTCTTGTGAGTGATGCAGCATTTACGGAGGGGCATAAATGTCGACGTTTTGGGCCAAAACCCCTCATTAGGTCCTGATAAAGCATCTCAGCCTGAGACAGTCATCATCTACCACCCCCCCCCAACCAATAGATGCTGCTCGACTTCCTGAGTTCCTCCAGCATTTTGTGTGTTGTTCTGGATTTCCAGAATCTGCAGAATCTCTTGTGCTTATAAACTTCCTGTGATGTTGGACCTAGGCAGTTGAGGTTAAATGAGTTAACACTCAATTGATTTGTGACTGGCAATTTCTTTCAAGTTACAGAGATAGCAAGTTGACATATTTAAAAAATGTAGATAAATATTTTAAAAAAAAGAGCATTCAAACCCTCAAGGAATGCTTTCAATCCTTAAGAAACCCAGTTGGGACTCGATAGTAAATTGAAATACAACAATAATGCAAAAATATTGATAAGGAGAAGAAAGATAAACAAGTTTAAATTTACTGGTATTTTAAGGAAAAGTGATAATTTTCCAGGTTTGTATTAAAATAAGTTGATACTGTTATGGGGAGGACTTTGTTCTCCAGCAATGCTACTATTGCACTGAAGATCACTTCAAATATCTCCCACTATAACCTCAGAACATGCCAGTCCCTGTATCATGGCATCAATTTATTGCATGATCAGTCTCAAAATTAATATCAGAAACCATCATATTATTTTCCTAGGCTATATTAGTGCTCTTGATGGCTGAAGAATGTCCTAAATGGGCAAGTTTTGAGCTGTCAGGCTGGACAGAAGTAGGGACCTCTTGTCAGAGAGGCATCGCAGCAGTAATACAGAAGAACAGGAAGGAGAACCTGGCAAATCTTAGGACACAGGTCATAAGAAAGGGAATATATTTAACTTTGCACTTGAAAGCAAACGGATTGAATTCTAGACAATGGTGAAGGCAGTCAAGCTCACTCACTTGGCCGGCCAATCGGTCAATGTAATACGTCACTAATGGAAGGCATCAGCTGACTACAGATGGTCACAGCACAAAGCAAATTGCAGCACACAATACCACACCATTATCTATGCTATGAGGAAACAGGGAACCCATTTGGGTGCTCAGAAACGTGAAAACGAAGAACAAGTTCCTCCAGCATAGAGTTAGAGTCATACAGCCTAGAATAAAAGCCCTTCAGCTCAGCAAATCTGTACTGCTGACAATCAAGAATCCATTTACAGCAGCCTACCATGCAGGGATGGGGGTGTGTTCACTAGCTGAAATAATTAACATCCCTCATGCATCACCTTTGTACCTGTCCATTCTAAGCTTGTAAATCTCACTGTTAGAACCAATTCTCATGGAAAGCCACACCCTTGAATGTAATTGTGAGGATTTCCAGTTGCCAAGCAACCTTCCACAGGGTGCAGAAGCACAATTGACAGGTCCATCACATGCAGCACTGGTAGCAGTGATGCAAGAACTTTCAAGGTCCACCTGCGTGGTATGGGCAAGCTTATTCTGCAGTTAACTTACCACACTGGGAAATGAGAAACAGGTTCAAATCTCACCAGGGCAAATGCAAAATTTAAACTCAATTAATGACAACATACACAAAAATGGTGAAGGAACTCAGCAAGTCAAGCAACATCTATGGAGAGGCATAAACAATCAATGTTTTGGGCTGAGACCCATCAGTGTTTTAGAGAGAGTAGTGGAAGCAGAGTCACTGACAGGAATTAAGTGTCCAGACAAACACTTGAATTGGTGAGACCAAGTGCCAAAGATTGGATTAATACAGATGAATGGATGCAGAGGGCTGACTGGCCTGTTTCTATGCTGCATGACTCAAAACTACCCATCTCCACTCAGTGGCCACTTTTTTTTTGGTACACCTGCTCATTAATGCTGATATCCAATAAGCCAATCATGTGGCAGCAACTCAATGCATAAAAGCACACAGACATGGTCAAAGGACTCAGTTGTTCAGACCAAGTATCAGAATGGGGAAGATATGTGATCCAAGTGACTTTGACCATGGCCTGATTATTGGTGTTGGATGGGGTAGAGTATCTCATACTGTTGATTCCTGGGATTTTGTCTTTTCTTAAAAAAAATTAAACACAGTCTGTAGCACTTACAGAGAATGATGTAAAAACCAAGAACATCCAGCGAGTAGCGGTCTTGTGAATGAAATGGCCTCGTTAATGAGAGAGGTCAAAGGTAAAAGGCCAGACTGGTTCAAGCCGACAGGAAGGTGACAGTAACTCAAAACCATACTAGGTTAAATAGTGGTGTGCAGGTTAGCATCTATGAATGCGCAACATGTCAAACCTTGCAGTGGAAGGGCCACAGTAGCAGACAACCATGTACATGCACTCAGTGACCACTTCACTAGACACAGGTGGCACGTAATAACATGGCCACTGAGTGAATTTACTAATTTCCTAAAACTTACTAATGCCCTTTGGACAGACAGTCCGACCAGTGTGGTTACAGATACACACTGTTCAGGACAATTAAGGACAGACAATAAAAGCTGACTTTGCTAGTGATGCCCAGATCCCAAAATATACAATTCATTGTTAGCACCAAGTACTCAACCCTTTACAACTAAAAGGCCAAATTAATCATAATTCCTGCCTCCAGGCTAATATTTTCCCTACTCATTAAAAGCTGCAGCATGGTGCTATAATCCTACCTCTTAAGCCAACATTATGCTTGGATATCGAGTTTGCTCTCAGCAGTATATTGGTTTTCTATAAACACACACGAGTGTGTTGACACATCACTTCCAGCTTCATGCACATCATTCAGCAGCCCTACTCTTAGCAAAAGTTTGCATAACAAACCAGTGTCTAAACATACAGTATGTGCAAAAGTCTTAGGCATGTATATATAGCTACGGTGCCTGAGATTTTTGCACAGTACTGTAGTAATTTTAAGTATTGCACTGTACTGCTGATGCAAAATTCATGAAAAATGTGGCCGATGATACACCCAATTTTGATATGTGACTATTTTGTCTCAGAATGGGGAGGGGGCATGAAGAGGGGAAATCATGAGTTGGAAAGGGGGATGGAGAGGGGAAGGAGCAGGAAGCACCAGCAAGACATCGTGGAATCATATCCTTCTGCTTGGAATCAAATGGACCTTGCCTCGTGTCTCAGGGTTGGGTGCGTCTGCAACCACACCACCCTCTGCCCCCAACACTTCTCTGCCAACTGCCCCACACCCTACCCACGGAGCTTCATCCTTTTCTCCCTACAGATTTACAAACTCACTCCACTCCAAGTTGACAAATACAGTACAAGGTGAAAATCTTAGGCTCCCCAGATATACATGTGCCCAAGACCTTTGCACAGTATTATACAATTTTTGAAAGGACAAGAAATATAGGCAGTGCCAAAAGGTGAAAGACATCCCCAACAGTGTAAACCAACTTCCATATACATCCAGTGAAGTTCTCAGTGGTCGGGTGATTAAAAGCTTACCTTATCGAGTTGGTTGTAAAAGTCAGTGTTGCCAGCACACAAATACCTGCCCAGCAATGTGGCGTGGGTGGTGAAGATTGTTGCGATGGGATACTTTCGTACTCTGCTCAGAATCAATCCCACACCTGCCTGCCACTCGTGAAAGTGGGCAATGATGTTGGGCTTGTCATGGAATTGTTCAGCAAGCTGAAATGATGAAAAATGCAAGCTGTGACTAGATTGATTACAAACAAACCAACTCAGCAAAAATCAGTGGGTAAAAGTGCATCAATATGTCCAGGTACGATTCTTCTTAAGAACAAAAAGAGTGGAGATCTTTATAAATTTACAAAGCGCTATGTTTTCCATTTCTTTGGTGTTGCTTGTAGAATTTGTACATGAGTGGGGGTTCCCAATCTGGGGTCCATAGTCCCCTTGCTTAACGGTATTGGTCCATGGCACAAGAAAGGCTGGGAATCCCTATACATGAATGAGGCACACACCAGGGTAGACAGGACTGATGGGGTTTCTCTTCTGACAAACCTAATGGGCAAAATGCCCTCATTATGTATCACAATAAGTAATTTATAAATACCTACCAGGCCTTTATCTGTTACCAATTCAAGACTAAATTCATAGCTCCTCTACGTATTTTTCCCCCTATTGTGTTGGGTTTGAATATCAACCAACACAGGCTATGGTGTAACCAGGAAACTATACTTAATACAAATAGATTTTGCTATAATCGATATTGTTTGTGTTAAAATAAATGTCAGCAACCCATCTGCCAAGGTTGGGCTCAGATACTTTGGACTGGATCTTGACATTGAAATTGGACATAAAAAGCAGAAGGTTCAAGTTGATTCATTCGGTTTTGTCTGACCTGAACCTCATTTCCATTCATTCACCCCTGTCCTATGCCAGTATTTTAATATTTTACACTTCAATCTGTTAGGCATTGGGTGGCTTCCAATCTTATCAGAACAAGGTTCACTCGCCACACTCCTCCAGCTCCTTAAAACACATGGTCATCGGGCCTTGGGAAATAGATCTTTTCTCTTTGAAATAGAACAACCACAGTTCATGAACAATATGCCCATTTGAAGATGCTCCTACATCAATTATACTATTACACACATTAGTTTCCAGAATTTGCCTCCAAGGACAAATCACAGCAGCTTCAGAAAATTGATGAGCGGGTGAAGGTGAACCAGATCTGTTACCAAGGCCAAGATACCTCTTTCAAAAAGAAGGCAGTTAAAAATCCAAAAATTATAGCGTCATTTGATTCGCCATCATAATGTGGGATGCCAATGTTGCAAGCATCCCAGAATTCTCCTTTCCATTTGTCCAGGTTCCACGTTGCCGATCCAATGTCAAAGAGCAGTACGCATGGGTTACCCTCGATCAACCATCTGCCAAAACAAACCTGGAAACAAAGATTGCAGGAATCAGAGGAGAGTGATTCAGATTAGAAACATGTTTTTAATTAAAATCACATTTTTACTCAAGTTATCTGATCCTTGACTTCTGTCAAATATTACTAAAACTGCTTCCTTCAAAGTAGCAACCTCTGCTGGTGTCTATCCACATCAGGATCTGCCTACACTCAAACTGGTCCTGATGCATTCTCTTGACCTGAAACATTGACACATCTTTGAATGTTAAATGCTTCTGTTGCATCCTGATGCATCTACAATCCACAATTTTTTTTTTGGGAGGGGGGAGAATTCAAGAATGAGGCATTAAACTTGTTGCTTATTGCCATTTTATTAAGTGTTACAAGAGCAAAGAAAAATAAGTTATGTTCATCTCATACTCAGACTGGAGATTACAAAATTCTGATGATAGAAATTAACCTATGAAATAGCCATATTCAAGAGGCATATCATCTGCTACAGAAAACCAAGCTGCTTCTAGAAAAATACAGAAGCAACTACTGTAAATACTGAAATATTCACTAATTATATGTATTAGGTGATTATATAAAAATTTAAGCATAGAAATAAGAAAAATAACAATTTTACATCCCAATCCAACACTTCAAGTATTCTAGTATTCTTTTTTTGTTCTAGATCCCAGCAACAGTTGTCACTTGTCTACATTCAAACGTTTTCATGTCACTTGCTTGCAGAAAGCAATTTTCCCCATTCCTTAAAGGAGATACTCTAAATTCTTTAATCGTTTAGTAATGCTCTCAATAGATCACTGATACTTTTTTTAAAAAACAAAATGCTTGATTTGTTGCACTTACTATGATAAAAACCAAGAAAAAAAACTGAACACTTGCATGAAAGCAACAATGCCTTGAACAGAAAATCCCACGGAGAGCAGAGGATACAGCCCAGGTCATCACAGAAAAAACCCTCCCATCACTGAGCACATCTACAAGGAGAGCTGTCACAAGAATGCAGCATCCATCATCAAGAACCCCTGGCACCCAGGGCATACTCTCTTCTCACTGCTGCCATTTGGAATGAGGTACAGAAGCCTTGGGTCCCATACCACTAGGTTCAGGAACAATTATTACCCCTCAACTAGCATGGATAACTCCACTCACCTCAACACTGAACTGATTTCTCACTTTCAAGGACTTTGCAACTGATGTTCTCAAAATTAATTATTTTTTTTCTTTTTGTATTTTCACAATTCATTGCCTTTTGCACATTGGTTATTTGTCCACCTTAGTTTGAGTCATTTTTCATTGAATTCTGCCATGGACAGTCCCAAATCCAATTGTGAACAAAGGAGAGTTGGGCATGGGGCTAGCAAACCCCATCCTGTAAAATCCCAGTGCTACAGAAACAACAGAACCTCCAAGGACTTCATTTCTGGGAGAGGAATGATTACCAAGACAAGATTCACTAGGAAAGACTTGAAAGACTGGCCCAGGACAGAGGACTCCAGTGAGCTGCTATCGGCAGTAGGGGTGATGGTTTTTCATTGATTCCACTGTTTCTTTGACTCTACTATGAACGCCCACAAGAAAATGAATCTCGGGGTTAGTATACTGTGGCACATGTAATTTGATAACGAGTTTACTTTGAAATCAGGAACAAGAATTGAGAATAATGGAAATATTCAATAGATTAGGCAGCATCTGTGAAGGAAGTACATTACTATTGTGTTAATGATTAGATTTGGGAGAAGTTGGAAATATTTAAGTTGCAGAGAGAGAAGAAGAGTAGAGAAAACAAAGTATAAACCCCAAGGGAGACCAAATGATACAAGCTGTGGTATCAGAGTAGGAGTGCTACAGCAAAGTAATGCGATTGGCCACTGTGAGCTCAGAGTCACTGTTGCATTCTGGGAAAGGATGTTCTTCAATCAAGCTGCAACTTTTACACCAGTTTCTGATAGATGGATTGCATTTGTAGATTTCCAGCACCCACCCTCCTTTAACCAAATCACTGCTCGAGATACTCACATTCCTTTTGCTCTTGATACTTCTCTGCAACTAAACACATTTCATTTCTACCTTTGCATTGATGTGAGACATCAACTGTTCCGTTTTCCAGAGACTGAGAGCAGCTATTTAAGGCACGGTTTCCAGCAGGACCATATTAACCAGCCAATGTAATGGAAAGGCCATGCTTTATAGCTCAAGACAAAAAAAATTAAACCAATTTTAAGAACTCCTCCCCAAAAGATTCATAACTCCTGCCATCATTAAGACTGAAATTAAATTGAGTGAAGGCAAAAGACTTAAAATATTGCTACTTAATTATTACTGAGACACTCGTTTGAGAGAGTGCCTAGAGTCAGAGTAGTTTGAGAACACATCTGTCCTTTGCAGCTTGCATACAAACTAAGGGAGTGTTGATGGATTGTGCAGTGTTGGGGTGGGTGCTGAAGTATACCATCTTTTAGACTGGAGGGTAATCCACGGCCCATGTGCTCTCGGGTAGCTTTGATTTCTAAGTGACCTGGTTTAGATCTCTTACTCAATTAAAATATTAGAAAATTAAATTTTCACATGGTCATTATAAAGCTGTCTATGGGATCTTGCTGTGCAAAAGTGGGCTGACATTTCAAAAAGAGCATCACTGCAAAAAAAAAAGATACATTTGGGGAATGACAGGGTTGAACAATCTGTTTCACTTTGGGGAGGGCTCACTAACAATTTCCCGACATTTCTTGATAGTTTTTATTTTCGTAAATTAGTTTCCTCCCCCATCTATCTTTTCTTGAACACACTGCAAATTGTTTAACCTTACATCAGAGTTTGTCTTCTTAGAGTTAATGCCATATTGGTAGCTATCACAAACACAGGGATAGAAAGGATAATTACTCATTCACTTCACAAAACTTGGCAAAGAACAAGATCACACACCACAACAGTTCATCTCTATCCAGCATCTGAATATAATTACTTTGCTCAGATGGAATTACTGCCTTTTGGCCATATGTATTGACTAATAGCTTGTCAGTACATCTCAGTAACTAAACACAAATTAAGTCAGTAGTTTTCTTGTTTAAAACATCCACGAGACTTTGATACGTCCAGGAAGGACAGAATTTATTGCTCATTCATAATTGCTCAAAAATCGACTGGTCTGCTAATCCTTTTCACCAGCAGCTAAGTGTCAGCCACAAGGGACTAGAGTCATATATAGGTTATTCATGCAAGAACACTGCATTCTGCTGCTTAGTAAACTCAAAAGGCTTTTACTTACAACTATCCAGTAAAGTATAACTGGAACAAACTTTATTCCAGATACAATTTCTCTAGATCAGGAGTTCCCAACCTGGGGAACATGGACCCGTTCCTTAACAGTATTGATCCATGGCATTAAAAAAAAACCCTGCTTTAGATACTGTAGCAAGAATTAAACTTCTATCCCTTGATCTTTAGTCCAGACCTCCGAATTACCAGCAACATAATCACCTCATTAGTGTGGACTTGAAAATTTAACATTGCAGCCACAGCCTGCTTTCAGCAGGTGGCTGTTTAGGACTTGTACCAATGCTCCCAATTGCTAAAGGAAATGGAAGCACTGCAGGCATGGATAAAACTCTGGATTTAGAAAGTGCACTCCCTGGATTTGTCTTGCTTCTCAATATCCACCAGCGTTGACCTTACGTGACTAAATGTCCAATAAACAACACAAGCGGTTCTGCAGGGGGGGAAATCCAGAGCAACATAACCAAAATGCTGGAGGAACTCAGCAGGTCAGGCAGGATCTAGGCAGAGGAATAAAACAATTCTATTTCCAACCCCATTCTGACATGCCAGTCCACGGCCTCCTTAGTTGCCATGCTGCGGTCAGTCCCTGGCTGGAGGATCACCTCATTCTGTCTGGAAGCCGCCAAACTCATGGCGTGAACAAAAGTTCTCTCATTTCTGGCAATTCCTCCCTCCTCTTCCTCTTTTTTCCATTCACCCATCACCTCCCACAGATGCCTCTCCTTCTCTTTCTCCCCCCATGGCCCACCGTCTTCTATCAGATTCCTTTCTCAGCTCTGCCTTTCCCACCCATCACCTCCCAGCATCCCACCACACCCCACAACTGGATTTTCCTATCGTCTCCCAGCTTCCCATCCATCACCCGTAACTGGATTTTCCAATAACCTCCCAGCTTCCCATCATCACCTGTAACTGGATTTTCCTGTCACCTACCAGCTTGCACTCCTTCCCATTCTTATTCTGGCTTCTTTCCCCCTTCCTTTCCAGTCTTGATGGAAAGCCTCAGCCCAAAACGTCAACTGTTTATACCTCTCCATAGGTGGTGCCTGACCTTCTGAGTTCCTCAGCATTGTGTGTGTTGCTTTGTCACAAAGAACCAGTAATAAAATATCAGGAGCAATTTTCCAATCAGCTGCTTCCTCAGACCCAGGGTAATGCTTACCCGAAATCCCTGATACCTCATGAAATCCATTGTCTTCTTTATGGCATAGTTATTTGGTTCAAACACTTCCACTTGTGTCTTCACATTATGCTCATAATATGGACCAATCAGCACATAGTTTTCTCCCCATTCATCTGCTGTGATCTTGGCCTTTGTTTGTATTACAGTGTAGATACCACCAACTGAAAGAAAAATGTAAAACTAAGCAACACATCATTAAACAGCAAAGCAATTATGTATTTCATGTCTATCAGAATGCTTCTCCTCATTCTGTTTGTTCTGGGATTTGGGAATGTAAGGGTATTTTCACCTCCTGGAACATTTGGGAATGCCCAGACTTTGGATGATCTTTCCCTTCTTGGGGAAGAGAACGCAGATTTGGAAAATGATGTCAGAGTGGCCTTGGAGTGTATTTTATACTCTATGCACCATGAAACCAGAGTACACTAGTATTGATAGGAGCATATCCAGAGAATGGTGGATGGGCTGCGATCATTGCCTTGTGGGTAGACAACAAAATTTGGGTAATCAGGAGATGAGTTACCTCCCAGAATAAGCAGCCTTTGACCTTCCCTTATAACCACAAAATTTTTGCTGGTCCATCCCAGTTTCTGGTCCATGGTGTAAGTGACTGGGGACCTGGTGATGGAGATGTTGGAGAAAAATGAATTGGCGTTTTCCACCACCAGCAATAGATACATCAGCTACGTCCACTGGAGTGACAAGAGATTCTGTGGATGCTGGAAATCAGGAAGAACACACATAAAACACTAGAGGACCTCAGCAGGTCATGCAGTATTTCTGGAGAGAAATGAACTGTTAATGCTCCAAGCCAAGACAGTTTGTTATGACCAGGTTATTTACTGGCACTCCTGCACAAGACTCCTGAACCAGGACTTTTAGTGGAGAAGAGAAATGGCCAGTACAAAGAGGAGCAGTGATTGGTGGACTGAAGAGCAAGGAGAGCTTGGGCAATGCTATGCTGATTAGGGGAGGGGAGCAGTGCTGAAGACAGGAGTCCATGGCAGGTGAATGAGAGACAGAGGCAGATAAAGACTGAAAAACAATAATGGACCAAGGCTGGGGAACTAGGAAGTGTAAAAACGGGTGACTGCTGCCGGAAGGAGAGGAGCAGGAATTTAAAGAGCTAAGTGTGCTGGAATCTGAGATACAGTGAGCCGTTAGGGGAGAGGTGACTAGCAGTTGAAACCATAAACATAGAGGTGATTTGATGGAGTGGGGTGGGAGGGGGAACCTGTTGGTGAACTGTGTGAAATGAGTGGATGGAACCAAGAGGAAGAGGAGACAAAGATGGGTGAAGGGAGGACTGGTGGTGACATGAGGGGAAAGGTTGCAAAATGGGAGATCCAGAGATTATGGGGGGGCTCGGTATGAGGGTGGAAACTAAACACTGGAGGGGTGGGTTCCCTAAAATTGGGGGGAAACTCAATATTTGTGCCATTCGGTTGTAGACTACCCGGGGGAATTGCAAGATGCTGTTCTTCCAGCTAGAGTCACTTCATTGACAACCTGTTCCAGTAGGATGTCAGGAGTGGTGTTGTGCACAGCATTCCATTCTGTTTACAACTCCTCAGCAAGTGAAGCCATCTGTGCCTGCATGTAGCACAGCTTGGGCCTACTCCAGACGTGACCCGAGAAGTGTCATGTGCCACTTGGGCCACAGAAATTCCAGCCAATGACTACCCGCAAGAAGAGGGTATCTAGTAACCTCTTGTTGCCATTTTTTCACCACCCCATTGACATCCAGCATTTCTTTCCTCCCACAGATGCTGCTTGATCCACTAAGATCCTCTAGCACTGTTTGTTGCGCCAGATTCCAGCATCTGTAGTCTGTTGCTTCTCCATCATTGAAGCGACTTTGCATACTGCCCCAAGGAGCAAATTGTGGCCATACCTTTGTGCTAAAGTGATGGAGTTCCAACAACCATGAACTTTTGTTTTTTTTTAAAAAAGTATGAATGAATTCTGTTCCCAACCATTTCTGTACCAACAATTCTTTGAAACTCCACCAAGCACAGAACCAAACCTGGCTATGAAAAGAGGAGGGCTGGGCATGTGGCTCACAACCTCATTACACAAATGCCTAGTGACCCAGTACTACAGAAATGCTAGCAGATGCTCCAAAGACACCTGGTAGGACTTTGGACTGTGGGAGGAATCCACAGCACCCAGAGGAAACCCATGCCGTCACAGGGAGAACGTACTATCTCTTTACAGGCAGCAGGACTGCATAACAAACAGTGGTGCAAAGGGGCAGGGGTAATTCAATACCCAAAAGGGACTCGATGGATATCAGCCAATTGGACTGCACTGCCCAGTAAGGGTTCAAACTTCACTTTCTGAATGAAATTGTAAAGCTTTGCTGCTGGTTCTGAGAATTAGGAAGAATTTACCCCTTTCCCACAGAGGCATCCCATCTGCTGCACAATCTTATGAATGTCATTCTTTTCAATGAAAAAGTGTTTCCTTTTATTGGCATATCTACATTTGACAGTCTAAAAGCAGATAGTGTAAAGATTTATAGCACCAGCAAATGGTGTTCAATTCCCACTGCTTCAGAGGTAGCTGATGAGATTGTGGAGGCATCAGTGGCGATATTTCAAGAATCCCTAGATTACAGAATGATCCCATTGGTCTGGAAAATTGCATATCCACTCTTCAGAATTAAGTCTTCCAGTTAAAATGGCGCTACTGAACATGAGTGACAGCTTTCTGGTAGTCAAGAAGCTAAGAAGTCTGACTAAAAACATCACTAAAAATACATTTCTGAGGGAAACTGTGTTAAATTATCACCGCAAACAGTGAAGTGACGAGTGATGTTAAGGTGAGTTCAGGCGATGAGCTGAGATAGTGTGTTGCAGAATCGTTGCAGATGGTGCTCCAATGCCCATACAGCTGGTCCAGGAATGAGGATGGATCACTTTGGGTGCCAAAAGGAGAAGTCGGGGCCCAGGCAGAGGAGTCTCGGTGCCTGTACAACTGACCTAGGTGACAGGTTGGACCGCTCTGGGCACTGAGCTGATTTGAAGACCTTGAGAGCGGCTTTGGGCTGGGTGATGAATTCAGGATCCAGAGCGAGTTGCTGGGCAGTGTGGTCTAGGCCCGGAGCCTTCTGCAGCTTGTGGGTCCTAATGCAAGATACGATCCGTTGTTCAGACAATTTAAATGCCAGCCCAGATTGGAGGTGGCAGCAGATTTGGCTTACTCTCACAATGTTTACTCCTCTCGCCAGGGTGCCTGAGCCTTTGCTGTTCTGTCGTTTGTTCAATTTCAATGCCGGCCCAGGTAGACTGGAACGACAAGGTGTTCATCAGGTCAAGAGCCAATTTTGCTCCATCCCCATGGCGCTGAGGCAATGAAGACTGCCTGGCTGCTGTGTTCCGTGCCTGCTAGTATGATAAACTGATACGCAAGGTCTTGGGCGTACTCCAGGCTTTGGATCTGAGGAGTGAATTTTTGGTTCAGATTGTTGTTGTTCATTTCAACAACAATTATGATTTTTGATTTTTTGTAATCTTTCTCTTGCATATCAGTTTTTACTCTTTTACTTACTTTTTTTTCTTTCTTTAATTGGGTTCTTTCAGGTTTCTTGCTATGTGGCTACCAGTGAGCAAACAAGTCTCAAGGTCAGATGATTTATCCATTCTTTGATAATAAAAGTACTTTGAATATTTTAAATTTGAGGAAGGGAGGCCCAAAAAAAACGGACATTATAGACCAGCTAGCCTGACTTCAGTGATTAGAAAGAAGTTGAAGATAAGGTTTCAAGGTACTTGAAGGCATATCATTAAAAAGGAGAAATCTTGCCTGACCAATCTGTTGGAAGTACTTGAGGAAATAACAGACAGGATGGACAAAGGAGAGTCAGAGGATGTTGTTTACTTGGATTTTTAGAAGGCCTCTGACAAAGTGCCACAAATGAAGCTGCTGAATAAGAGCCCATGATATTACAGGAAAGATACTAGCATGGACAGGTAATTGGTTGACTGGTAGGAGACAAAGACTTGGAATAAAGGGAGCCTTTTCTGGTTAGCTGCAGGTGACTTGTGTTCCACAGGGGTCAGTTTTGGGACTTACTCTTTTCACATTGCAGATGCATACCACTGTATACATGCCAATGATTTAAGATGATGGTATTGATAGCTTTGTGGCCAAGGTTGCAGAAAATACAAAGATTGATGGAGGGGCAGATAGTGTTGAGGAAGCAGGGAGTCTGCAGAGAGACTTGGACAGATTGGGAGAATGGGCAAGGAAGTGGCAGATGGAATTTAATGTAGGGAAGTGTATGGTCATGCAGTTTAGTAGAAGGTATAAAGTGTACACTACTTTCTGAACGGGGAGAAATTCAGAAATGAGAGGTGCAAAGGGACTTGAAAGTCCTCATGCAGGATTCCTTAAAGGTTAATTGCAGTTTGACTCAGTGGTAAGGAAGGCAAATGCAATATTGGCATTCATTGAGAGGACTAGAATATAAAAATGAGGATGTAATGCTGAGGCTTTATATGACATTGGTGAGACTGCACTTGGAGTATGAGAGCAGCTTAGGGAACCCTATCCAAGGAATTTGAGAGTGTCTAAAGGAGGTTCACGGGAATGACCCCAGGAATGAAAGGGTTAATATGGGAAACATTTGAAAGGCCTAGACAAAATGGATGTGGAGAGGTTGTTTCCTATAGTGAGGGAGTCTAGGACCAGAGGGCACAGCCTCAGTATAAAAAGTCCTTTTAGAACAGAGATGAGGAATTTCTTCAGCCAGAGAGTGATAAATCTGCGGAATTCATCGCTACAGACGGCTGACAAGACCAAGTCATTGGATACATTTAAGTTGGAGGTTAATAGGTTCTTGATAGTAAGGGCTTCAAAAGGTTATGGGGAGAAAGCAGGAGAATGGGGTTGAGAGGGATAATAATTCAGCCATGCTGGAAAGCTGGTGCAGACTCAATATGCCTATGCACTGATCTACGATCAGTGTACCACGCAAATTTCCTCCAGCTGCTGTGGTTCCCTCTGACATTCTAAAGACATACAGGTTAGGGTTGCCAAGTTATGGGCATTCTGCGTTGGCACTGGAAGCTTGGCTCACTTGTGTGCTACCCCCAGCATATCCTCAGACCGTTAGTTGTTGACGCAAATAATGCATTTACTCTGTTTCAATGCTGTGATTTACATGTGACCAAAAAAGTTAATCTTTAATATCATGAACATACAACATTCGAGGCTGTCTGCGTTTACAAATCAACTAGTGGTGATTATATCAATAGCCGATGAGCTATTAGTTGTGCCTACTGGATACAGTCAATGTCATTTGGTGGTTCTATATCAAACTGAACGGCTTCTATTTGACAACCTCAGAAGAATACATTCAGACCAAATGTGGCTCATGTTTCTTTGACATGTTGTTCATACTAATCTAGCAGTTGACCAGAAAGGACAAATCAACAATTGCACTTAAAAGCATTCATCAAGGACCACCACCAGACAGGACATGCACTATTCTCATTGCTGCCATCTGAAAGGAGGTCCCACACCACCGAATTATCAACCATCCAGCTTCTTAACCACACAGCTCAACACTGAACCGATTCCACAACCTATGCACTTACTTTCCACTCATGTTCTCAGCATTATTTATTAACTTATTTTTTTTTGTATTTGCAGTTTGCTTTCTTTTGCACATTAATTATGTGTCAGTCCTTGTGGGTAGTTTTTCATTCAGTCTATTGTGTTTCTTTGTTCTACTGTGAATGCCTGCAAGAAACTGAATCTGATATGGTGACATATATACTTTCAAGACAAATCTCTCCCAGCCACAAATCACAATAAATCTGATAAAGTCAAAGCCATTTCCTGCAAATATCAATACTCAATTTCAATAAAACTCATCAAGTGTATGCTTAACTGCAAATGTTTCACTTTCACTCACATCTTATCCTTTACCAAGATTTTCAACTCTGACTACATTAACAGAACTCTGAAAACAGTGTGACAAGACATTTTCTTTCAATGGCTTCCAAACTACTTATACAGATCTTGATCTTGATCATTCTAGTGAGCCTTCAAAGACCATTGGCTCGGTGTGATCCCGCAATTTATGTAATGACTGCACCACAGCAAGTTATTCAGCTCATCAAATCTATCCTGGCTGCAAGCACAGCAAATCATGTCATTTGTCCCACTTCCTCTATTTTCCTGCATCCCATCCTCTTTCACCTATCAATTAATTCCCACCCAATTCTTCCACCATTCTCTAACACCCAGGGGGCAACTTACACTATTAACTTCAGAGCTTCCTGGGGTCTGGTTCACATCATCTCCCACAATGCATCTAGCTTTCCCCTCCTCCAGCAACACCCTTCACTGCTATCCCACCCATTCTGAGAGTTATTTGTGTCATTGTATCCTATCTCTTTACATCACCAACATAATGACATCTGCCCATCCTCATCCCCATCACCCACAAAATGCTCTTCTTGGGCCACATTTTCAGACATCCAGCACTTCAATCTGGATCTGGCCTGCAAAGTTGTGGGACATTGCTCTCAAGATGTAGAGCAGTAGCTTCACTTAATGGTATTTTATTATTTACAAATATTTTAATCTTTCAGTTTACTTTCATCACCAAAAAAGCAATTTTGACCCAGTCTTAACATTTCCAATTCTTACCCAATTTACTTGATTTTACAAAAAAGTGTTAACTCTAATAAACAGGACATTGATATAGAAATCTTTTGCATCACAAATTCTATCCAGGGATAACAATTAACTAATTGTAGCAGTTTGGTGCCCTCTATCTACATAAAACAGAAGTCTGTTACCAAAATATAAAAACTAATTGCGCACTGCTGCCCTCTTTATGTCCCTTAATTCAAGAATTGTTATCTTACACTCTGGCTAAATGCTGAACAATTTCCAACCCACATCACATCTGTTAAATCAAATTAACATGCTCCCCATGTCTCCTCCCAGTTTTCATACGGAAAATCAGAATAGATGGTAGTGCAGTAATGGCTCCAATTATAAAGGCATGATATCATAATGAAATGCTCATCCTTACCTGCACCAGGCTTCTATCTCACTGTTACAAGCCTCTCAAATGATCTTCCTGAACGATAAAGATGAACTAAATCTCAATCTAACCCATCATGGTGCTTGCACCTTAATGTCTACCTCAAGCGTATAGAGGCAGAATTAGGCCAAAACGCCCATCAAATCTGCTCCAGTATTCCATCATGACTGATCTATTACCCCTTTCAGTCCCAGTCTCCTGCTTTCTTCCTGTAACCTTTGCCACCCTTACTCAAGAACCTATCAACCAGCACTTCAAATATACACACTTACTTGGCATCCACAGCCATTTGTGGCAATGAATTTCACAAATTCACTATACTTTGCCTAAAGAAATTCCTCCTCATCTCTGTTCTAAAGGCTGTGCCTTCTGGTGCTAGACTACCCCACCACTGGAAACATACTCTGCACATCCACACTGCCTGGGCTTTTAATATTTGATATGTTTCAATGAGCTACCCTCCTAATCTCTAGAGAGTAGAGGTCCAGAGCCACCAAATGCTTCTCATATGAACCCTCTCATTCCCTGGATCATCCGGTGAACTTCCTTGGGACCATTCCAATGCCAGCACATCCTTTCTTAGATAAGGTGTCTAAAGCTGCTCACAATACTCCAAATGCCGTATAAAGTTTCAGATTATATTCTTGCTTTTATGTTCCAGTCCTCTCAAAATTGCATGTCTTGCACAACACTTTCTCTTTACTCAAAACACTATACTCTGCATTGTACCATTTATTATCCTTTTGTATTAACTCGGTGTATTTATATTTTCAAACAATCTGAGCAGATGGCAAGCAAAATGTTTTCTTAAACCTTATTCAGTACATGTCAATTACAAGTGTAAATCAATTACACTTTCTAGATCATGATCAGAAATTCATGTTACTGACCTTAGTTCCTTCACTTTTCAGCTGCCCCTGCACTTCAATCCCAGTTAGTCCCCAACGATCTGCTCCAATTGCTAACAATACCCTGGCTCAGCACATATTGAAAATCTTTTAAAAAAAAGACAACAGCAAGTGTTCCCCTCAAACAAAATGTTGGGGGTATTCAGCAGGTCAGCCAGCACCTATGGAGAAGAATAAAGAATTGACAGTTCAGACTGAGACTGGAACTGAAGGAGGAAGAAGCTAGAATAAGTTGGTGGGCGAGGAAAAGGAGTACCAGCTGGAAGGTGATAGGTGAAGGGGAAGTAGTAACTGAGAGAGGGGTGATAAAATGAGAAGCTGAGTGGCGATAGGTGGACAATGTAAAGGACTGTAGGAATCTAAGAGGAGAATGGACCATGGGAGAAAGGGTAGGAGGACAGACTCCCAAGGTAGGTGACAGGCAGTTGAGGAAAAAAGGAAGATTAAAAGGGGAGTCGGAATGGAACCATAGATACTGCCTGACCTGCTGCATTCCCCTAGCTTTTTTTTTAAAATGTTACTCTGGATTTCCAGCATCTGCAGAATCTCGGGTTCATGTTTTGTGGAGCCCTGAGCTCCACAGCTCTTGAACAGTGGTCTGAAATTCTGATTCAAAAACACTAATTACTGGCTCCCTGGTTCAATTCAACTTAATTATTGATCTTCTAGGTTAGACTGCTGGAACAGTATCACTGAGGAACGAGAAAAACAGATTATATAGGTCTCAAACAGTACATTTTACTGCCCACTGATTTTTGGATCAAACACAATCTATTAGTCTTTGCTAATCGATTGTTCTTTGCTCTGCTTCACCCATATGCTTCTGGGCTGTCACATCTCCAGGCCAGCAGCCTGCTTTACCACTCAATTCAAACCTACCTTTTGAACCACGCATTTTCAGCACCATATCTTTAATGTAATTACTACAAACAGCCACAGCTTCCTTACTGTGATATACTGTGCTGAGTATCATTGGAAAATTGATTTACATTTACCTCAGATTCTCCTATTATTTACCACACCATTAGTAGGGTGAAAAGTGGCCGCAAATTTGGAAGTAAACTACAAATATCATAACATTGTATAATGACTAAAGGTGAGCTTAATTCTAATAAGCCCATTAGTGACTGTTCTTCTTAGCCCATCACCTCTACTGGAGCATAAGCCATCAACAACAGCTCACCAGAATCCTCTTTCTTGGCCAGTCTATCAAATTGTCCCCAGATGTACCAGTGCAGCCCATCTTCTAAGATCCTTCCTCTCCCAGGGCTGAGTTCTTTGGAGTTTCTGCAGAACTTAGTTTTTACAGGATGGGGTTGCTAGCCCTATGCCCAACCCTCCTTTCGCAGCTAAGCTTGGGACCATCCATGGCAGAGTTATATGTGACTGTTAACTATATTTTGAAGGCTGAATATAGTGCTGTCTCTTTATATACAGTAGGTCAAAAATTTGAATAAATTTATTATCAACATACATACACATCACTGAATACTACCCTAAGATTTTTTTTGCAGGCATTCACAGTAGAACAAAGCATGCCTGCAAGAAAATGGTGGGGAAGGCTTTTTCTGCGATCAACTGGGCTGAATCCACTGCTTTTCCATTCTTGAGCATTGGTGTTTCCATACCAGGCCATGACACTGTTTCCTAGTCAGGATACTCTCCACTATACCACACACCTGATCATTTAGAATTCTCAAAACATTAATAGCTCTGAGGAGCTATTTCATTAGGTAATTAAATGACCTTTATTATACAGACCATATGATAATTGGAGCTCCTTTCTTGACTTAACCATAATATTCAAAACAATAGTTATCCCAACACTTAACCCACTCACCTCCTTCCAGGCGACGCTGTCATGATCTCAACCCGATAATGCTACCTTTTTCATTATCGTCTTTTAACTCTTCAGCTTCACACCAACAAGGAATTTCTTTGCGCCCTGATTTATATGATTAAAAACTGACTCCGAACCCAACCCAGCACGTGACGGGCTCCAGCTCCTATGTCAGCCTTACTGGGTTGCTTAAGCGAAAAGCCAAATTCTACACAACACAACTTTGCACCTGGACATCCAAACAGTCCTCCCTCCCCGCCACACACACAGGCATTTCCTAACGTCAACTGGCTTTAAGTTAATGAACAACGAGTAAAGGTCAAAGATTTGGTGGGTCGATAACACACAACCTGACAAGGAAATTAAAGGTTAACATATCAGCATTTCGCTATTAAAAATGGACAATCTTAATTATTTGATATGGGTAATTTTCAAATTAAGTTATCACAAACACCCGGCGGGAAATTATTAAACTTTAATCGGTCTAAGGACAGTGGGATGATGCCAATGTCTTCGGAGGAGGGGGGAATTCTGCGGCTGAAACAGACTGCTCACCTTTGTTAGTGACTTCCCAAGACACCTCAAAGAGCATTAGATCTTCCACGGGTAAATTCTCATCCTCCCAGTCGGGAAGGCCACTTAAAGAAGTCACTGAAAGTGACCTGCCCCGAGGCATTTTGGAGAAATTCCTTGTGATCAAACGTGCGCAGAATTGGCCTCAATTGCTCGTCGCTCCTTGTGACTCCGCACTGGGATTTCAATGACTGGGTAGGGAAAAAGTTCCCCCTCCAAAGTCGCACAACTGACTGAAGGAAGGGTCCTGGCTGAGGAAAAATTCAGAACAGTTGGGACATGCCTGTGTCACGTGATTGTCCCGGTGTCCAGCCCATACCCCGGAAGCAACACAAACTTCCCCACTGACTTTTAATTTAGGTCAATTCCACTCCGTTATTTCTTTTCTAATAAGGTGTTCAAATATCGATAGTGAATTTAGCTTCAATTTGTTGCATGCAAAAAAGTAATCGAGTGAGTCATTCTAAACTCTAACTTTTATTTGCGTTTAATTTAAATAATTAATGAATCTATCAACCGAATATTTTAAATCCGCAGGTGCACATCGCCATATGCCCAGAAATAACATAAAATTATTGAATCCACGTGCTTTATCGTTGTACGTGCCGTTTCCGTCAGTAGAAAAGAAAAATAATGGTGTTTTATTTAGCTCTTATAATGACAGAAGGCTCCGTAATAAGTTCCCAAAGTAATTTTATTAAACACTTCCCCGCTCTTTTCCCTGCAGTCCAGCAACTCATTCGCCCTCACAGCTGCCAATCAATTCCCCTTTGATTCCTTTCTGCTATTAACCTACACTGATGGGAAAACAGTACATATAATAGACCAATTAAACTATCTAGTAGTCCGTGTTTGGGATATGACTCGAGTCCAGGGCACCTCGGGGTTACAATGGCCACAGAGACTGAACCCAGGGTCAGGATCGAACCTAACACTGTGAGCTGTGAAATAGCAGAATTCATCTCTACACAACACTGCCCACTACAATTTCATTTTGCTTCTTTTCAAATGATAAAGCTTGATTTCCTTCTGGGAATTATTTACAATAATTGCTTTAATATACCAGTGCTTCACAGGACTAGTGTTAATTCAATATAGACTAGAACACAGAACACAGCGCACAACAAAGTACAGGCTCTTCAGCCCCTGATCTGCTGACCTGGTAACTTACCCCAAGATCAGTCTCACCCTTCCCTCCTACATAGACCTCGATTTTTCTATCATCCTGGTGCCTATCTAAGAGTTTCCTAAAAGAATGCAGAGGAGATTTACAAGGATGTTGCCTGGATTGGGGAGCATGCCCTATGGGAATAGGTTGAGTGAACTTGGCCCTTTCTCCTTGGAGCGACGGAGGATGAGAGGTGACCTGATAGAGGTGTACAAGATGATGGAAGGCATTGGTCATATGGATAGCCAGAGGCCCAAATGGCTAACATGAGGGGGTATAGTGTTTGGAAGTAGGTACAGAGGGGATGTCAGGGGTAAGTTTTTCACACAGAGAGTGGTGAGCATGTGGAATGCACTGCCAGCGACAATAGTGTCTATTAAGAGGCTCTTAGATAGGTACATGGAGCTTAGAGGGATGGACGGCTATGCGGTAGGGTAATTCTAGGCAGTTTACAGAGTGGGTTACATAGTCGGCGCAACATTGTGGGCTGAAGGGCCTGCAATGTGCTGTAGATTTCTATGTTTTAAATGTCTCTAACATATCTGCTTCTATGACTCCTAGCACCATGATCCATACACCCACCACTCTGTAAAAAATATATCTCTGACATCTCCCCCCTTACATTATTCCAATCTTGTTAATATTTTGCCCCCTTGTATGAGGCATTTCCACTCTCTGGCTATCTATTTGATCAATACTTCTTATCTTGTACACTTTGATCAAGTTACTTCTCATTGTCCTTTGCTCCAAAGAGTAAAGCCATATTTTGTTCAACCTATAAGACATATGATTCAAAAGAAGTAATAAAACTACTGCAGATGACAGAAACTTCAAACAAATATGCAATAAATAGTTTTTAACCTGAAACTCTGCTTCTCTCTCCTAAGATGCTGCCTTATCTGCTGAGAGTTCACATCATTTTATGTTTTTTTACAAAATATGCTCTCAGGCACAGACGCTAGCTCAGCAATTAAGCAACAGCTTGATTGGAAGGGTCGGTTCTGAGTATGTTGGCAAAGAACAGGAGGTAGAGGTCATCAATGAGAATGTATCTGAGTGACAGGCCAATGGAGATCCCTGATAGTGGATCAGTTAAAATGTGGAATGGACATGAGGCTATATTTTGCACAGTGCAAATATATTAAGGGACTTAGGAGGAGTGATTAAGAGTTGTAAAAAGAAGTGCAAACATTGTAAATTATCATTTGCTTCTTCAGGAACCAATGTGGTGACACTGGTCCTTGAATCGCAACCTCGTCATTTGAACACTGTTGCCGTACGTAACTGTCAGAAAGACCCTCCAGCCATCACAGTAGTATCTGCAGACCTTGGCTCACCTTCATTTTATTGTTGCATTAAAGTACTCCCTCCACCTTTCCCTTTGCATTACCATTTCTGTTTTAAGTCATAAGACCATAAGACATAGGAACAGTATTCGGCCATTTGGCCCGTTGAGTCTGCTCTGCTATTTGATCATGATTGATTTGTCCCTCTCAAATCTATTCCCCTGCCTTCTCCCTGCAATCTTTGATGCCCTTACTAATCAAAAACCTATCAATCTCGACTTTAAGTATACCTAATGACCTGGCCTCCATGGTCATCTGGAGCAATGAATTCCATAGATTCAACCCCTTCTAGCTAAAGAGATTCATCTTCATCTCTGTCCTAAAGGGACATTATTCTATTCTGATGTTGTGCCCTCTGGTCCTAGACCCTCCCCCTATTGGAAACATAATCTACATGTCCACACTATCTAGGCTTGCCATCCCAGTTTGTAATACTCATTTCACCACACCACTGCTCGGTTACAATGGTTCTCTTAGAGAATGATATGATATATTCCAAGTGAAGAGCATGAAGATGTAAAGCACCAACACAATGTTAAAGATACCATGAAGATCCTGGACCATAATGAGAAAGTTCTCGTCTACCTGCTCTAAATCCCCTCATTGGCGATCACTCACTCAAGCTGAGTATGATGTTCTCCCAAGGGGTTATTCCCTTAATGGAGAACGCCTGTGCATTACTTTGTTTAATGAGGGAAGGCTGATGCATGAACAGCCTTCACACGGTACTTGACAGATAAGGATCAGGGTCCAAGACTGGAGACTCTTCTCTGCTGTAGCCTTCCTCCACCTTCACTGCTGTTGTGATGTGTCATCATCCTCTGACAGCTTTACTGTTGAGGCCTTAGTTGGATTGCTCTTTGCCTGGAGCCTCCCTCTTGACCTTACTGCTATGGGTGACCCTACCAGGAGCTAAGCTCCGGGGAGTATCACTCACAGGACCTCAGGAACTCACGAGCCTCTTCACCACGACAAGGTGGCAATCCTTCATTGGCACTACAATGCTGACACATTCCTCATGGTGTTCTCTCCACAATCCTCTTCTGCCCTTTTCATTGTCATACTGCTTTCTTAAGAAATCAAGCAAAATGGAATTGCTTTGCGAAATATCTTAAGACTTTATTCCCTGCAGTGTAGGAGAATGAGGCTAAATTTAATAGAGGTATACAAAAATTATGAGGGGTATAGACAGGGTAAATGCAAACAGGCTCTTCCCCCTGTGGTTGGATGAGACTAGAACCAAAGGTCATGGGTAAAGGGTGACAGGTGAAATAATTAACGTGAACCTTAACCTGAGCGGAACTTCTTCACTCAGAGGATGGTTTGAGTCTGGATCGAACTACTAGCAGAAGTGGTGGATGCAGCTTCCATTTCAACATTTAAGAGAAGTTTGGATAAGTACATGGATGGGAGAGGCATGGGGGATTATGGCATTCGTATGAGTCGATAGGACTAGTTCGGCATGGACTAAATGGGCCAAAGGGTCTGTTTCTGTGCTGTATTTTTTTCTGAAATGGTGCATCAATGGTAAGGCCAGCATTTATTGCCCATCCTTCGTTGTTCTTGAGAACGTGGTGGTGAGCTGACTCTTCGAATCATTTCAGTCCACTAGGCAACGATGCTCACACAGTGCTGATGGACAGAGTTCCAGGGTTTAGACCCAGCGGAGAAGAAGGAATGGCAATATCTATTGAAATTGGCATGGTTGGTAACTTGGGGAAGACCCAGGGTGTGCTTTTGTCCTTCTTTGTCCTTCAAGCTGATGTGGAGTCTTCTGGACAAGTACTGTAGTGTCTTTTGAAGACTGTGTGACCAAGCGCTGGTGATGGAGGGACTGAATGTTTAGGAAGGCAGTTGAGAGGCCATCGAGCAAGCTGCTTCATCCTGGATGGTGTCAAACCTTTTGAGAGTTGCAGGAGTTATCCTCTTCCAGCGAAGTGGAAGATTTCCATGGTACTCCTGATTTCTGTATTTTAGATGGTGTAAAGACCTTATGTGGTGTTGGGAGGTGAGTCACTCTTCCAAAGATTCACAGTCTCTGGCTTGATCTTGTAGACACACCATACATATGATTAGCCCATTTGAGTTACTGGTCGACGGGAAGCGCTGGATATTAATATCAATGATGAGAGTGTCATTGAATAGCTGGAGTGGATGCTTAGACTTTCTCTTGCTGGAGATGGTCAGTTTCTGACACTGCTGAGGAATCTTCCCTGTCACATATCAGCCCATACCTGAGCATTGTCCAAGGTTTGCTCCATGTGGGCAGAGGCTGCTTCATTTGCCGAGGATTTGCATATGGAATTGAGCAGGGTGTGATCAGCAGGGAACGTCCCTACAGTTAACCTTTTCAAGGAGCAAATTTATTGGCCAAATACATTTACATATACAGGAGAAAGTTCAGGCAGATCAGACAATCAGCACTTCTACCTATTTCAAACTAACTACTCCGAATCCTGGACATCTGAACTAGTAATAGGAAGGCCAGGTAGCATCTGCAAAGAATAAAACAGAATTAGTGGTGGTGAATATTGTTGATGGGACTAGCTTGGATGAGAATCTTGGTCAGCATGGGCCATTTGGGCCAAAGGGCCTGTTTCTTGTTGCTAATATTCCTATCATTTGCTCCAAGCCTTTTCTTCCATCTCTCTGTGATTTATCCACCGATGGACTGTTGATTTTCTTTTTCTGTGAGTATTCAAAACTGTACATCAGTACACATTTTATAATTCCATATGAAACAAATATAGTTTTTATATTCTCTGCAATGCAAATTACTCATTCTATGCTCAGATAGATAGATACTTTATTGATCCCAAAGGAAATTACAGTGTCACAATAGCATTAAAGTGCATGCATATACAAGTATTAGAAGAGAAGTAGAAAAGAATAAAAAATAAATTATTTCAAACCGTCTAACAGGAGGGGGGTCATAACTTACTCAGCTATAGGTTGACTCATTATAGAGCCTAATGGCTGAGAGTAAGAAAGACCTCATAGAGCACTCTTTGGAGCAGCGCAGTCGTCTTAGTTCCAGAGCACTTTACTGGAATTTTAGGAGTAACTGCAAGATAGTCAAAAGTCCACATATGGACAGGTGCAATGAGAAACTTACTGCAGCATCACAGGCACATAGTATCAAATACACATCATTCACAAACAAAAAAACATAAACTCAGTAAAATTATGCACGAAAAAGCACAGTCTCAGGGATATTCACACACAAACATATTGACAACTGCACAAGTGATTATTTTCAAAATACCCACAATTCACTTTGTCAATGTTTGCATCACGAAAGTTCCCATCACTCAGGCCATACTCATTTTCCCTGAGCTTTATTGGGCAAGATGTACAGAGGCGAAGACCCACACCACCAATTAACTCAAAGTTAATTTATTATCAAGGTACATATATATATCATTATGTGCAACCCCGAGATTCATTTTCTTGCAGGCATACTCAATAAATCCATAATAGAATAATAACCGTAACAGAATCAGTGAAATTCCACACCAACTTGGGTGTTCAACCAACGTGCAGAAAATAGCAACTGTCCAAACACAAAAAGAAAGAAATAATAATATACAATAAATATCAAAAACACGAGCTGAAGAGTCTTCGAATGAAGAACAGCTACTTCTCTTCAACAATTCTGTTCTTAAACCAACCTGCACAACCATAATCACTATGTTAGTATTCAATACTGTGACCATTTTGACCAATTTGCTCTGCAACGGATTTTTTTTGTTCTTATTGTTCCCTTTCATGTATAATTTTGTATAATTTATGTTTTTTTGGTTTGTGAATGATGTGGATTTGATACTATTTGCCCCTGATGCTGCAGCAGGTAAGTTTTTCATTGCACCTGTGCATACATGGACTTTTGATTATCTTGAAATTTACTCTGGAAGTTCCAGTAAAGGTGCTCTGGAGTTAATGTCACCTTTATGTCAGTTAAAACACTTTACCAGCAGGTGGAGACTGCATACCACTGAGAAAAAGCTAATGTAATTGGCATCCAAATCACACAGGAGTAAAAGCAGTTTGAAGATTCAAGATTCAAGATTTTTTAATGACATTTCCAATACACAGGTAAAAATGAGAATGAAATAATTGTTACCCTGGATCTGATGCAGCACAATATAACACAATAAAAATAAATACATATGACTGCTTAAGTGCATTGATAGATTGATTTGCGACCATGAAGTGATGCTAGACTTAAGAATATTTGTACATAGGGTGACTCTGATAGGAAATGATAAAGTAGCGATGGTGGGAACTTTGTGGTGGGATGGTTTAGTGAGTAGAAATTTTGATCAGCGTGACTGATTGGGGAAGTAACTGTTTGAGTCTGGTGGCCCTGGTCAGGAATGCTTCCTGATGGGAGTGGGACAGACAGTCCATGAACAGAGTGGTTGGGATCCTTCATGACGTTGCTCTCCTTTTCCTAGCACCTTTCTGTATTGATGCAGCTGTAATGTCCTTTTGGTGCTTGTATTTAATTTTTGGAAGAACTATTCCATATTATATTTGCAATCCATATCTCTTGATTTTACAAGATTATTACATATTTTCTAAGCAGCCGCTGAATACTGATTTTCAGCTTCAGAATTTATATATCTTTGAACACAGAACAGTTCATCACAGTAACAGGGCCTTTGGCCCACAATGACTGTGTCAATCATTATGCCAAATTAAAGTAAAACTATTTGCTGCCATGATCCCTAACCCCCATACCCTGCCTGCTTGTGTGTCTGTCTAAATGTCTCATAAATACCACTGTTGTATCCATTTCCACTACCTCTCCTAAAAACACGTTCCACACATATCTTAAATAATTCCTCTTTAATTGCCTCCACCATTCTTACTCAGAGCATATTCCACATAATTGGCCTCAACGTCATACAGTATTTTCTGTGTCTTTCTTAGATTTGGTTAGCGTTCAATACACGTACTCAGTCAGCTGCTGATGATGGCAAAGAGGCAACTGATATTCTGGAAGGTGCTTCCTGGCTGGGAGTGAAAAGCAGCCATTGGATTAAATAAAGGGTTATGGTTTCAATGCATATAAAGTTCCTACCCCCTTCATTAGGTAGGAACTAACTGACACCTTCAAAGATAATGGAACTGGAGATATTCAGATACGGTACATCTCAGACCTGGCTCTCTGTTCACTGAATCAGAATCAGAATCTGAACCAGGTTTATTATCACTTCAGTAGGTGCACCTGTACACCTTCTCGTTAATGCAAACAGTGCTTGAGAAATGCTCGGTAATCAGCCAATCATGTGGCAGCAACTCAATGCTGAAAAGCATGCAGACGTGGTCAAGTGATTCAGTGGGTGTTCAGACAAAACATCAGAATGGAGATGAAAAGTGATCTAAGTGACTTTGACCTTGGAATGATTGTTGGTGTTAGACAGGGTAGTTTGAGTATCTGAGAAGCAGCTAATCTCCTGGGATTTTTTTTTAATATAGCAAAATCCTTTACAGCTTTTGCAGAGAATGGTGTAAATGGCTGGAAATGCCTTGTTAATGAGAGGGGTCAGAGGGGAATGGCCTAACTGGTTCATGCAGACAGGAACTGACGGTAACTCAAGTAACCACTTGTTACAACAGTCACATACAGAAGAACATCCCCAGACGCACCATGTGATGAACCTTGAAGTGTTTAGATTACAGCAGAAGGTCATGAGCATCTACTTACTTCAGTAGGTACAGGAGGAAATTTGTTGTTTTGTGATAGCAGTACATACAAAAATTATTATAAATTACAATAAGAAATGATTTTGAAAAAATCTAGTAGTGTAAAAGTAAGGTGGAGTTCATTGTCCATTCAGACATTGAGTGTGTGTCTTCAGGCTCCTGTACCTCCTGCCTGATGGTAGTAATGAGAAAAGGGTATGCTCTGGATGGTGAGGGTCCTTAATGATGAATGCTGCCTTCTAGAGACATGGCCCATTGAAGATGTCCTCGGCAGGGGGGGAGAGTAGTTCTAATGATGGAGCTAGCTACGTTTACAACTCTGCAGCTTTTTCTGATTCAGTGCGTTGGCGCCTCCATACCAGACGTGAAACTAGCCAGAATACTCTCCATGGTACATCTGTAAATTTTGCTAGAGTCATTGATGAATTTCCAAATTCCCCCAGTCCTAATGAAATATTGCTGCTGATGTGCCTTCTTTGTAATTGCATCAATATGCTGTGCTCTGAGACAGCTAAATAAATGTACGGTGACTTATGTGAATATATACTGTGGTGAAATGTAGAGTATTGATCAATTACTTTCAAGACAATCAAATCATTGTAAAGGATAAACAGTGAAGCACTGCAGCCTCAGATTCCCACACTCACTGCTGGTCTCTGTGGGAGAGTATCAGATTATCATGTGATCGTTGCCAGTCACCAATGAGATATCAAACTAGTGTTACTTGCTCACTACTTTTCACCGGTAGTGTCTGACTGGTTATCAACTCAGTATGATACGATCATTATCAGTACTGAGAAAGTGTTATCGGGTATTGGACTGTTATCAGGATTGTGAACACTGAAGAGGTGAATGAAAGGGGAAGGAAGTGCAACTTCATGCTTGTTTGATCCTTTGGGTGCCCACTTGATGATTCAAACATTGTTATAGCACCAGGGAATGTTGAGGTGTTGCCATAATTGGGGAATGATGAAAATTCAAACAAAGGAATACTAAGCAACACCCACAAAGTGCTGGAGGAACTCAGCAGGTCAGGCAGCATTTGTGGAAATGAATAAAAAGTAGACATTTTGGGCCAAGACCTTTCATCAAGACTGGGCTCTTTATTCCTCTCCATAGATTTTGCTGAGATAGACAATAGACAATAGACAATAGGTGCAGAAGTAGACCATTTGGCCCCTCAAGGCTGCACCGCCATTCTGAGATCACGGCTGATCATTCACTATCAATACCCAGTCCCTGCCTTGTCCCCATATCCCTTGATTCCCCTATCCATCAGATATCTATCTAGCTCCTTCTTGAAAGCATCCAGAGAATTGGCCTCCACCATCTTCCGAGGCAGTGCATTCCACACCTCCACAACTCTCCGGGAGAAGAAGCTCTTCCTCAACTCTGTTTTAAATAACTGACCTCTTATTCTCAATCCATGCCCTCTGGTACTGGACTCTCCCAACATCTGGAACATATTTCCTGCCTCAATCCTATCAAATCCTTTAATTATCTTAAACGTTTCAATCAGATCCCCTCTCAATCTCCTCAATTCCAGCGTGTACAAGCCCAATCTCTCCAATCTCTCTGCGTAAGACAGCCCTGCCATCCCAGGAATCAACCTATTGAATCTACGCTGCACTTCCTCAATTGCCAGAATGTCCTTCCTTAAACCTGGAGACCAAAACTGTACACAATATTCCAGGTGTGGTCTCACCAGCGCCCTGTACAAATGCAAAAGGACATCCTTGCTCTTCTACTCAATTCCCCTTGTAACAAAGGCCAACATTCCATTTGCCCTCTTCACTGCCTGTGGCACTTGTTCATTCACCTTCATTGACTGGTGAACTAGGACTCCTAGGTCTCTTTGCATTTCTCCCTTACCTAACTCTACACCGTTCAGACAATACTCTGCCCTCTTGTTTCTGCTTCCAAAGTGGATAATTTCACATTTATTCACATTGAATGACATCTGCCAAGTATCTGCCCACTCACCCAGCCTATCCAAGTCTCCCTGTATTCTCCTAACGTCCTCTTCGCATGTCACACTGCCACCCAGTTTAGTATCATCAGCAAACTTGCTGATATAGTTTTCAATGCCCTCATCTAAATCGTTGACATAAATCATAAAGAGCTGTGGTCCCAATACAGAGCCCTGTGGTACCCCACGAGTCACCTCCAGCCAGTCCAAGAAACACCCATTCACTGCTACCCTTTGCTTTCTACCTGCCAACCAGTTTTCTATCCATGTTGAAACCCTGCCCCCAATGCCATGAGCTCTGATTTTACTCACCAATCTCCTATGTGGCACCTTATCGAATGCCTTCTGAAAATCTAGGTACACAACATCCACTGGCTTACCCTCGTCTAACATCCTTGTTACACCCTCAAAAAACTCCAACAGATTAGTCAAGCATGATTTGCCCTTGGTAAATCCATGCTGGCTCGGCCTAATCCTATTTCTGCCATCAAGATGTGCCACTATTTCGTCCTTAATAATGGACTCAAGCATCTTCCCCATGACTGACGTTAGGCTAACAGGGCGATAGTTCTCTGTTTTCTCCTTCCCTCCCTTCTTGAAAAGTGGGATAACATTAGCCACTCTCCAATCTTCAGGAACTGATCCTGAATCTAAGGAACATTGGAAAATGATTACCAATGCATCCGCAATTTCCTGAGCCACTTCTTTTAGAACCCTCGGATGCAGACCATCTGGACCCGGGGATTTATTAGCCTTCAGTCCTACCAGTCTACTCATCACAGTTTCTTTCCTAATGTCAATCTGTCTCAATTCCTCTGATATCTTATGACCCTGGCCCATCCATACATCTGGCAGATTGCTTGTGTCCTCCCTGGTGAAGACAGATCTAAAGTACGCATTAAATTCTGTTGCCATTTCCCTGTTTCCCATAACAATTTCTCCCAATTCATTCTTCAAGGGGCCAACATTGTTCTTAACTATCTTCTTTCTCTTCACATAGCTAAAAAAGCTTTTGCTATCCCCTTTTATATTCCTGGCTAGACTGAGCTCATACCTGATTTTTTCTCTCCGTATTGCTTTTTTAGTTAAGATCTGCTGTTCCTTAAAACTTTCCCAAACTTCTGTATTCCCACTCATCTTAGCCCTGTCATACTTCTTTTTCTTTAATGCTATACAATCTCTGACTTCCTTTGTCAACCACTGTGGCCCCTTCCCCCTCTTTGAATCCTTCCTTCTCATTGGAATGAACTTCTTTTGCATCTTTTGTATTATCCCCAAGAATATCTGCCACTGCTGATCCACTGTCTTTCCTGCCAGGGCATCCGCCCATTTAACTTTGGCCAGCTCTTCCCTCATGGCTCCGTAGTCTCCTTTATTTAATTGCAACACTGACACCTCTGATCTGCCCTTATCCCTCTCAAATTGTAGATAAAAACTTATCATGTTATGATCACTACTTCCTAATGGCTCCTTTACGTCAAGATTACATCAATTCCTGTTCATTACACATCATGGAGATCATCCAGCATCTTGTGTGGGCTGCTCTGCATTTCCAGCATCTGCAGAATCTTTTGTGTAAAGGAATGTTGAGGACTAGGATAGGGGTGTTAGCTGCTGCCGAGGTGGCAGGAGGGGAAAAGGATAGGTTGGTATAGCGGACAGAGGTGTGATTGTAGAACATTCGTGGAGAGGATGCTAATAGTCTGCAATCCAGCAGAAGATAAGGTGGATTTTTTTGTGAACCATAAGCCTCATTTATAACTGTTATCACATTAATTCTCAGACCAAGGATAAATCATTGGTCCTTTCTGAGCACTTAACACGGAGCAGGTGTGGGGGTCCAGATTGAGAAGGAGACCTCACTCAGACTGACAGGCCACTTGGTATAAAAAGAGAAACAAGTTCTAGCATCATGGAATGCTCAGTGAAAGTCAAGAAAATATAGGAAATTGAACTATATTAAATATATACTTTCCATCTCTAGATTGATGGGTATTGGTGGTGACAGGGACATGCAATGTGTTAATTTTAATCACAAGGTGGGTCATGGCTTTGAAATGTTGACGGGTGTTTCTGAGGTTTCGCTGATTTCAAAGTTCAAAGTACATTTATTATCAAAATATGTATAAATTATGCAAACTTGAGATACATCTGCTTACAGGCAGGCATGAAACAAGAAACCCGAAAGAATACAATTTTTAAAAAAGGCCAATACCCAAAACACAGAGAGAAAGTGAAACGATAAACACCTCACGCAAACAACAGCATTTGGAATGAAAGTGAGTCCGTAGCCCAGAGCAGACCCATAGCCTCACCCACAGCTCACCACGTAGCGGGAGAAATTGCAGCAAAGCTCGCAGGCACGAAGCCCGGAGCAGGACATAGCCTCAGCATCAGCATCACGGAGAGTCACAGAGCAGTGAGCAGAACTGGCTGGACCCTCGCCTCTGGTCTCGATACCCTGCCTTTTCAATCCATCTGGCCTGGCATTTAAATTGTCCAGACACCACGTTGCCGTCGGGTGAGGACCCGGGCCCACCACGTCGATAAACTCTGGGCCTGGACTCTGCGTGACTTTCCAGCCCATCTTTACAAATCAGTCTTACACTTAGATCAACTCAAACTCACTCTCATTTGAGGGGAATGAGCTCCGAAACTCCTCTGCTCTGCTTGCTCCAACTCCATCTCGAACGTGTCTTGACCTCGCTCCGACTTTGCATTGCTCCCTCGACGCACCTCGGCCCTCCAGTCAGTCTTGCTTTTACTCGCCTCCTCGCTGTTTGTGGTGACTGTTTATCACAATTTTCTACAGAAAAGGTGTTATTAATAAGGTATTTACTTACACATCTTGCTTTATGAACCACCCATAAACTATCGCCCACCTTCAATTGCTGATTTCCCAGGCATTCAGTATTTCTGTGATCCTTTTGCCACTGAATAGTTCATCCCTGAAATTGGGAAGTAATACAGTCAATTGCCCTGGAAAATCTGGCTCATTGTTGCCGAGAGCTGTGCCAGGATGTGATCCACAGCTGCATTCACAGGATTAGTGAGAGTTTCCTTCAGGTAAAAGGCTCGAGAATCTAATGGGGAAATTTCCTACATTACCTCTGCTCTTCGACCAAACACATCGGAGCTGACCAACCCGTCTGGATTTGGGACAGTGCACCCTAGGTTATGCAGCCCAAATATTGCCTGCCCCTTACCCCTAGTCACTTCCCCAATTCATTAATAGTCTAGGTTTTGACTTTGGCAGGATACTCAGAAAGGATCCCAATATTTGCCACTTTCCCAGGCCTCAGCTGAAGGTTGGAGAGTGCCAACTCACAACATTGAAATTCACTGTTCTTACCTCTGCTCTAATTATTACCTCAACTCCACCTTCTCACCAGCTCCTGATAATCTTTCACCCCTTCTATTGACCTCTATCTTAAGATATTCCAAGACTGCTTCTATCAAGAAGTGAGTTCCAAAGACCCACTGTCATCTGAGAGAATAAATTTTGACTCATCTTGGTCTTAAGTGGCAGACCACTTATTTTTAAACAGTAACCCTTAATTCTATATTCTTCCACAAGAGGAAACATACCCTCCACAGACACTTTCTCAGCAGATATACACTGCATCCAGCAATTAAAATGATTTAAGATTTTTAGGTACATTTCAGGAAGCAGAACTATAAAACTGGCAAGTGAATAATTCATGTAAAAGCTGGTATTGTCATGGCTACCCTATTGGAATTATTGACTCTATGACACAAGTTTAATACCAGAAATTAAAGGATTGAGTCATTGTAAGAGAGTTGTAACCTTGGGCCATATTCACTTGAATGGAGAAAGTTAAGAGTTGATTGTGGGTGTATTGAAAATTATGGACAATAAATATGAAAAACTTGTATTCTCTGGAGTGGAGTTTAGAAACATATTAAATGCTTCACCACATGCAGTTACTAAAGCTGAGTCAATCATGACATTTGAAGGGAAATTAGGTAAATAGCTGAAAAGGGATTAATATTAAAGGGTTTGTGAAAAGAGAAGAGGAAATGCAATCAGATTTCTTTCTTTGAAGAAATACTTGTATTAAAGAGGTTGCAGCTCTGGTGTCAGCGTTTGGAGTTCAATTCTGGTGTCCTCTGTGAAGTGTTTATACATCCTCCCCGTGAAAGTGTGGGTTTCCTCTGGGTGCTCCAGTTTCCACCCCCAGTCCAAAACATACCAGTTAGTAGGTTAATTGGTCTTTGTAAAATTGTCCTGGATTGAATTAACAAAGTAGGTTGCTGGGTGGTATGGCTCATTGGGCTGGAAGGACCTGTTTCACAGTCTACCTCTAAAAGAAACCTTAAGAGGACAGGTTGCCTCAACTAGTCTTGAATTCTCTTGACTATACAAGATTAAAGTGTGATATAATTGAGGTATTATAGATGATGGAAGTATTTTGACAGTTTGAGCGGAAGAAACATTGGTGTAGAGCTTAGGAAGAGTTGTAGTGTTCAGAACAAGGAAACTCCTAATATTCAAAACTCAAAGTAAATTACTGAAGCACATATATGGCACCATGTGCACCTTGAGATTCAGTTTCTTGCAGACGTTTACTGGAAAATAAAGAAATACAACAGAATCTATGAAAAGCCACACAACAAAGACTGACAAACATCCAATGTCCAAAAAGAGGGTAAATTGTGCAAATAATAACTGAAAAAATACAGAGAATATGATGTGTAGCGTCCTTGAACATGAGTCTGTAGGTTGCAGAGTCACTTCAGCGCTGAGGTGAGTGAAGTTATCCAAGCTGGTTCAGGAACCTGATGGTTGAAGGGTATTAACCTGGTGGTTGGTGTAGGACTCCTGCCCAATTGCAGGAGTGAGAACAGAACATGGTCTGGATGGTGGGGGTCCTTGATAATATATGCTACTTTCTTTCAGGAGCGCTCCATGTAAACATGCTCAATGATGGGGAGGGCTTTGCCTGTGATAGACCGGGCTGTATCCTCCACTATCTGTAGAATTTTTCATTTTTGGAGTCATGCTAATCAGGATTAATATGGGAAAGAACTTCATGAACAGAAAGACGGTAGAAATATCAATGCCTCACCTGAAAATGCCTTTGAGTTTAGAAAAGAATGAAAAAATCACGATTGAGCACGGAAGGTTTTGTTTAGCAAAGATACTTGGGAACTCAGGTAGACAGATACAAATTAATATAGCTCAATAGATTGGCAGAATGCTTTGAGAGACTGAATGACCGATACCTGTTCTTATTTTCACAAGGATCAATGGGTAATCCTAAATTAGGTTTCCACATCCTGGTAGGTAAAGGGTGAGCAAAGGAAATCCTTCTATAATATTCTTACGTCATTCTGTCAGATAAAACTGTTAGGGGCTAATAAGCATAAGTCAAAAGTAATTCTTCTACAATGGAATGAATATTAGTGTATAGTGTGTTGTTCTTTACTCATTCTTGAGTAAAATCATGATATCTAGTCCATATATGAAGATAGCCGATTAGACCAATATACTGTATTACATGCAAGAGATAACATCTTTCCCTTTTTCTGAAAAACTAGACCTTCAGAAATCCACTGTATTTGCAGGTGAAAACTTTTGAATTACTTAACTAAATCAAAGCAAAAATTTGCATTTTTTAATGTCATGGTGACCACAGGTTAAAACAAGACAAGTTTTTCCCACTAAAAAAATACAATCAATATGGAATAAACCACGTTAAAAGGGTTACTGAATTATCACAGCAATAACCAAGCTCTGTATTAGTACTACATTGTGAAATACTAATATTTGTATTCTTAAATAACATAGAAGTTTATCATTACATCAGTACAATCTCCATTCAAAATTCAAGATATTTATTGTCATACTTCAGAACACAGGTGGAAAATAAAGTGAAATGATTGTCACTCCAGATCTGATGCCAGCATAAAAAACTCAATAAGCATGTGTGGCCTCTGTCAGTCGTGGTCAACCATGGGTACTGATAGTCACTGGGAGTGGCTTCCCCAGGGCGCAAGCCAGGGCAGAGTTGCTATGGAGATCCGTCTGTTCCCCCCCCCCCCCCCCCATGCTGACGACAGGTCCAAAGGAGCGACGAGAGTCGATACAGTTTGGTGCCAGCAGCGTCGCAGGAGTTGCCGTGCCGGTCGGTGCTGGGTACAGCAGTCAGCCGCCTTCGGAACTCCGACTCCGGGTTTACTCCCAAAGCCTTTCCCGTGAGCGGGTATAGCCGCAAGGCAGCAGACGTTTGAAATCGGAGTTTTCCCTCTCCTAGATGAGCTACCATCCGTGCTTAACGAGCCCCATCTGCCCAGAGCAACTGGTTTTAAGGCGCCAGTGGTCCACCTTTGCCCCTTCTCCTGTCAGTGAGAACAGCTCCGCCGGGCACCCGAACCATGCCACACGCGAAGGCCAGGAGTTGGACTTGGTTGTCAGAGGCTGTTTGAGACGCACGCCATGAAGAGCCTTTGTTTAGCAGTGGGAGCTCGTTCCCACCACCACCCTTCATATATGACTACCCTCAGAGCCAATCAGCATAAGGAGCACAATAAAAACACAATAAATATAAATGCAAAAGGTTAGCTTATATATATAGACTAATGACAAGATGGAGTACAGGGAGGAAGTGGAGAGGCTGGTGGATGTGAACCATCTAAGCCTGAACATGGAGAAGACCAAATAGATCATTGTGGACTTCAGGAAAGTGCAGATGAACCATCCCCCTCTGAAAATACATGGCAGCTCCATGGTGCACCAAGGTCTCTGGAGTTCACATCACAGGTGACCTCCTCTGTTGCCTTAATATCACCTTCCTGAACAAGAAGGCACGGCAGTGCTTCCACTTCCTAAGATTGAGGCAAGCAAGGCTCTTCCTCCCCACCAACCACATCTTCACTGCATTTTACAGGAGCACCACTGAGAGCGTCCTGACAAGCTGCATCTCCGTGTGATATGGGAGCAGCCGAGCCTCAGCCTGGAGGAATCTACAAAAAACTGTGAGAATATTGTGGTCTCCCTCCCATCCATTGGGGATGTTTATCAGTACACAGGGCCCTTAGTACTATTAAGGATCCCACCCATCCATCCAGCATCCTCTTTGACTTTCTGCCATCAGGCAGGAAACTATGATGCATAAAAACAAGAACAGTCAGGATGGAAAATAAGTTTTTCCCTCAGGTCGTTGGGTTTCTGATCTCCTTGTGTGTCGTATTCGAAGAGTCACTGATTAATCTGTTCTGTACTTTACTGTATTTAATTTATGCATTTTAGTTCATTATTTATGTGTGATTCATCTGTAGGTTTTATCCTTCCCTACATAAGTTATTGTGTATTATGTGTATTACCGTACTTTACAGCCTGGTTTGGAGAAACATTGTCTCATTACTATATACATTATATGGTTATATATGTTATATACAGTACATGTATATAGTTAAATGGCAATAAACTTGATTGACTTGACTTGTTTGTGTGTACATAGAGTGATGCTAGGTACAGGAGTATCAGTACATAAGGTGACTGAAGGGAAATGATGGGTGTGTGGATGTGGTTGGGTGTTGATCAGCCTGAGGGTTTGGAGGAAGTAACTGTTTTTGAGTCTGGTGGTCCTGATGTGGATGCACAGCCTCTTCCTTGATAGCGGTGGGACAAGTTATCCATGAGCAGGTGTGTGTGATCCATCACGATTTCTCTGAACTTTATCCAGCATCTTTCTGTATTCCAGTCATATTTTGAGCATACCCTTGATGATGAACGAAAGCAGGGCTCAAAGGATGATCCGAGGGCTTAGGTGGAGAGGATGCATGGTTTCGGAAGGCATATGGTTTGGAAAGAGACCTGGATGTGGAAGACTGGCAGATGAGAAAGGATCTCAGATGAGAAAAGGTGCTGGACATGGAAAGTTCATAAATGAGGAAGGGTCACTGAGAAAGAAAGGCCATGAATGCAGAAAGGTCACAGGTGTGGAAGAGTCATTGATGCATTGGATCACAGATGGATGAACAGGGTCACTGTTGTGTATTTAATATTTGATTAATACTTGAGTAATGTTTTAAATATATTGTTTGATTAAGCATTCTCTGTGGTTTACATAATTCATTATGGGTTGTATGTAAATATGCTTGAATGGCATATGTCGTAAGTGTGTGTACCTCACTAAAAGTAAAAACTAAAAGCGTACAAGTTATTCCTGGCTCCATGTTTTTCTTTCGATTATTTTAGTTTTATGCTTGGAGTTACAAACATGATAGTCATGACTGGAGAAGGATCACAAATGGGGAAGGAATGAGACTGATGAACTGACCTGCAGCGGAACAGAGATCTCACATAACTATTAGACATGCTGAGTACTTCCAGCATTTTGTGTGTTACACAAAGGTTCTTCCTTAAATAATGGTCTACAGTTCGCCTCAGAAACTTGTGAATGAAGTAGGTGCCTAGATTTTAACCCAGCATTGGGAGGAGGTCATCCCAATAATTCTATTCCTCACTTGTTGCTCTGTAACCCATTCCATTTCCATATAGCCATCAACTCCCCACCATGATGGAATGGTGGCACAGGCTCAATGGGCTAAATAGCCTACTCCTGTGTTTTATAGGCTTCTGACCTTATCAGGCATCTTCTATGACATCCCTTCATCCAAAGCAGGTGTTGAAGCGACAGGCTTTTGATACAGAGCTAAATGTCATCACTGAGCCCTGCCTGTGACCTTAAAGCAGTTGCCCCACTCAAAGCAACAAGCAATCTATTCAATCAAATTCAAGCAATCAAAGGATCTCAGCAGGTTGAGCAGCATCTGTGGGTGGGGGGTCAGAAAGGGGAGTGGTGGGGAGAAATTGTCAATGTGTTCTTTGCCTCTATCTCTCTATCTAGTTCTGGTTTCATTTGTCATTCACCTGTCCCCTAATAAGGTGGCACAGTGTAGCAGCTAGAGTAACACTATTACAGCGGCAGCTGTAAGATCAGGGTTCGATTCTGCTGCTGTCTGTGAGGAGTTTGTACATTCTCCCCATGACCTTGTGGGTTCCCTTCAGGTGCTCTGCTTTCCCCCCACTTTCCAAAGACTTACCAGTTAGAGTTAGTGAATTGTGGGCATTCAGTGTTGGTGTTGGAAGTGTGATGAAACTTGCAGGCTGCTCAATACAATTCTTGCTCGTTTGATTTGATGTCAACTGCATATTTTACTGTATGCTTCAATGTACGTGTGAGAAAAAAAGTTAATCTTTAATCATTAATGGTTCCCATCATCACCACCTTTAATTATCTGGTTTCAGCACTGGTAACCCTTTGTGTTCCTGCTGTATCTCCTTCCCGCAGCTGTCTCCCACCTTCACGCACCCCACCTCTCATCTGCTTCTCACACTTTTTTTAGTGTTGTGTGTCTCCATTTATTATTCATCTGCCATTACCTCCCAATTCCTTTTCCTCCCCAACATGGCACAACCTGCTTGTCATGTCACACCCACAATCACCTTGGGCTCCTGTCTCACCATCTCTTTGTCTTTATATTGGCCATCTCCCCTCTCCACCTTCCATCCTGTTTCAGGATTTTGACTGAAATATTGCAAGTCTTTCTCCTCCCACAGATGCTACTCTATCCGTCAAACTCTGAACTCCAGCATCTGCAGTCTCTTGTGTCCTAGTCAAAGCTCCATATTTCTGGACCAATGCAGCATTGTCTACCAGGGTTCAGACCTGCATTCAGTCTTATATGTTTGACAAACCATAGAAAAGGCAAAACATTTTACCAGAGCCTGTTGGACGAGAGAACAAAATTATTTTTCTTGTAGTTTAACTTTTACTCTGCTTGCTTGTATTTTTTTAAATTTTATTTTTTTATTGAAGTTCATCATCAAGCAAACATTTCCATAAGATGTATTTCAGACATTGTACATATATATCATATAGTCATATATGTCACAAATCTCCACAAAGTATTTATCTGAGGTATACACTTATAGAAAAGAGTGGAAAGAAAAAAACAAGCAAAAGGAAAGAACTATGTACAAGTAGGGAGTGATTTTTTACAACATATTCATTGATTTGTGACAATAAAATCAGGCCTACGGGGTATTATGTAGTTAATCCATTTTTCCCAGTATGAATCAAATTGTTCCAGCTTATGATTAACAGATGCTATTATCTTCTCCATTTTGTAAATGTCCATTGTAACAGTATATTCATTAAATATTTATCTCTTTTCAAACATTCTTGAGGTATATACCCAAAATATATGGTCTTAATCTCTAAGGGTATTTCACATTTAAAGATGGCTTGTAGGGCTTGCTTGTATTTTTACATTATCACCTGTATACATGTAATTGTTCAGTGAAAATTTCAGTATTGATGATTCTGTATATTTCAAGAAGCTCCTCTGTCGCCAATGTTTTGCCACTAAACTTAGCTATTGAATGAGTTAATCATTTCACTGGAATGTTTTATTTTCAACCAGCCTGAGCTAGTTTTCAGTATAAGAGGACCACAGCATTTTTTTGCTTGTCGTTTTATTTCTTCTTCATTCTTATAACACTTAATAAGCATCCATCACCAACAAGTTTTATGCCTCATTCTTGACTTCTGAAGATCTTTGCATTGCAAAGTCACCAGGATCCAGCAAGCCTTATTTATTGATATTGGTTTACTATTGTCGAATGTACCAAAATCCAGTAGAAAGCTTTTCTTGCATACTGTTCATACAGATCTATTCATTACACAGTGAATTGAGTAAAACGAAGTAGAACAACAGTGCAGATTAAAGTATAAAAACTACAGAGATAGTGCTGAGCAGGTAAACAATATGGTAGAAGATTATAACGAGCTAGATTGTGAGATTAGGAGTTCATTTTATCTTATAAAAGGTCCGTTCAAGTGTCTGAAAACAGTGAGATAGAAACTGGCCTTGATCTTGGGTTGTGTGCTTTCAGGTTTACAGCCATGGGAGAATAGCAACTAATCTTTGGCTGAAATTTACTTAGCCTGGTGCTTGCTAGAGCTCTGAAGAAACCAGAAGTCGTGCCTGGAAATGTGCCTAGCTTGCACCTTGGTGAACACATTAGAGTATCAAAGTACTTCTCTGCTGCCCATCCCTTCATTCCACTGTTACACCCATGCCAGCACTTGTATGCACATAGGCAGTGGGAGAGGAAGGTTGGGGAGGATGAAAGCAGAGCCAATCAGGGCCTGAATGGTAAAATTCTGCTTTGCTATCAGGAGCCAGTCATGCAATTTATTGCAAAATGCTAATTCTAAATTCTTTATCTTCAGTGTAATGAGTGCCATAGAGCTAGGTCACCTACTGGCATATTTGTTGGTGTCTTTCCCTGTAGATATCTAACAGAGGGGTATCAGGGTCCACATATATATAGAACCCTTAAAATTGCTGCTCAAATTGATAGGTTGCTAAGAAGGCATATTCTGTGTTGGCCTTCATGAGTTGGGGGTTTAAATTCAAGAATCGTGAGGGGTATGCTCAAAATATGACTGGAATACAGAAAGGTGCTGGATAAAGTTCAGAGAAATCATGATGGATCACATGCACCTGCTCATGGATAGTTTGTCCCACTGCTGTCAAGGAAGAGGCTGTGCATCCACATCAGGACCACCAGACTCAAAAACAGTTACTTCCCCCAAACCCTCAGGCTGATCAACACCCAACCACATCCACACACCCATCATTTCCCTTCAGTCACCTTTTGTACTGATACTCCTGTACCTAGCATCACTCTATGTGCATATAAATCAAGTCAAGTCAATCAAGTTTATTGCCATTTAACTATATACATGTATATAACATATATAAACCATATAATATATATAGAAATGAGACAATAATTTTTAATGATAAATATTAGGATATATATTTCTCCAGGGCCAGACAGGGCAAAGAAAGATTAAGCCAGTCTTAACTGAGGTGTATAAGATGATAAAGTGGTCAGTGATTGCTTTTTCCCAGTACAACAAGGGGATGTATTTTAAGGTGATTGGAGGAAAATACAGAGAATGGTTAAGTGCTGTGTAGCTTTCATGCCATCAGTAATGTATCATAGAATAATGAAATCACAAGACCGTAACACAATGGAGCAGAACTGGGCCATTCGGCCCATTAAGTCTGCTCTGTCATTCCATCATGGCTGATTTATTAACTCTTCCAATCCCATTCTCCTGCCTTCTCTCCATAACCTTTGACAATCTTACTCAGCAAGAACCTATCACTCTCTGCTAAAGAATTATGAGGCAGTTTGTTGTCCTTTAGCAACTGATCAGACCAAATTATTGTCAGTCAGAGAGAACAGAAATGGACCCACGTCTATAATGGTCTTTTTAGTCATTTGCCCACATTAGGTCTATATGCTTCTGTTTTGCCTATTTAAATGCCTGTCTAAATGTCCCTTGAACATAGTGTCTGTATCTGACTCTACCGCAGGGAGATCCAGGTATCTGCCCTGTGTACTGTGGCAAAAATCATAGAGCATAGAGGTAGTCCCTTTTGACCCAGCCGAATATTGATGTCTGTCTGTATTAATCCAATTTGTCTGCATTAGGTCCACATCCCTCTATGCCAGGTGTTCCCGACCTGGGATCCACAGATTTCTCAGTTAATGGGTAAAGGTCCATGGCATAAAAAAGGTTGGGGTCCTCTGTTCTATGTCCTTCCTATTTCAGTATCTGTTCAAATACCTCAAACTCTGTGGCGTTTCAGGAGCAGAAATGCACAATACATACATATAAACGAAATAAGTACTGAGAAAAGAGATCAAAATTAGTGAGGTGTGGTTCCTGAAACGTTGAATGAGCGTCTTCAGGCTTTTATGCTTCCTTGTTGATGCTAGCAATTAGAAGAGGGCGAAGGGATCCTTTTTGATGGATCGCCTTTTGAAGGATTCCCCGATGCCGGAGAGGCTAGCGCCCATGATTTCTACATCTTATAGATAGAATCAAGAGGAATCGATCTTGAAAAGTGATTAAAATGTTTACCTTTTTCTCATACTTAATTTTCTTGTTGTTGGCAGGCTGTAATTTGGTTATTTTTAATTTTTTTAAAAAAAGCTTGTTCTCTGGAGCATGGACAGGGATGTTGAAACATTATGTAACTGTGCGAGGTGCGTGAATCTGAAGACGGAAGTGTATTGACCGGGGATGGTGCGGTTTTTAATCCAGTAATTGTGTTTTTTTTTATTTCAATAGTTGAAATAGATTTTCCAGAGAACCGCAAAAGCGACTTTCACGAAGACTTCAGAACAAAGTCAACTAACTAGTAAAATCAGAACAAACGGCAACCGGTCCGAGTATCTGAAACACGAACGGGTTTTACTGTGTATATATTTATATACTTCGGCCAAAATTTCACGGTAGAAGTTTGAACAGAATTATTTCAAGATTTTTTTATTTGAACGGATTTTTATTTAGACACAGAAAATGACAAGAAAAACTACAGTAGCTGGAAGTCTGAAATAAATAGTAGTGGAAAATACAGCGCGGAAGGTCCTTCGAGCAACGTGCGATTTAACCCTAGCCTAATGACAGGACAACCTACAGTGACCAACTTACCTATCAACCCATACGCCTTTGGACTGTGGGAGAAAAGCGGAGAACTTACAGACAACGGCAGGCATTGAACCCGGTTCGCTGGTACCGTGAAGCGTTGTGCTAACCACTACACTACCATGCCACCCGAGTAACAAAGATGGGCCAAATAGTCTTCTGCGCTACTTTAGTAAATGGCCGTGAGTAAACCGTGATGGGAGTGTGATTTGTGTAAGGCGGAACATTGATTGCTGCAGATCAACCCAATTCTTTACACGTTTAGTGAAAACCATGGTATTGTTGGAGAAGAATCGATTCAATGGTAATATGAAACTAGCGCGAAAGTTGACGTCCACCGTCACTCCATATCATACATTTGCCATTTATTCATCCTTCCGTAATAAATAATCACAAAAACGTCTGGATCAAACATTTAAATAGACGTACATCAGTAGGTGGGGATATGACGACTGGGTTTCAAACGTGAACGGGAATAAAAGCGTCTTGCATGTGGACAGGTTCGACCATTTTGGAGTACCTCTGAGAGTTTGGAGTCCCCTTTCAGCATCTCTATCCAGGGACAGCTCCCCCGCCGTCCGGGCAGCCTCGAACCAACACCAGCCTTCTTAGATCGGTGGGGACAATTTTCGATTTTGCCTCGTGGCTCCCTGCTCATTAAAATGCAGGTAAGAAGAAGTGTAGATTTGTTTTTTGATAGTTTGTAAAAAGTGCCCATCATTTTGTCTTCAAGCAGAAAGAACTTAAAACAATTTTCATTCAGATTAGAATTTGTTGACGGCAACTAAGCAGGGATGTGTTGTGTTATTCAGTCAGTTGAAGTAGCTCATCATTGAGAGACGTGTCCTTACCTGCCTTCCAACCAGAAATTTTAACGAGTTCAGAAGAACCGATATCAGTGTGCTTTGTGTTTTATCCTCTCTGAGCAGATTCGGGAGATGATCAGGCTGCTGTTGTTCGTGGCTGTCATAGTACATTGCCAAAATGGATACTTTGGGAAACCGGTCTCCAATGATAAATTTGTTTCCGTGGGTAAGTGTACCAAGCTGTTTAGTAGTCGTTAAATTATATTCGTTCGTTGGGTAAGGACAAAAGTAGTCAAAATATAATGTAATAGTGTTTTCAGTTAGTTTGGAAACTATAAATTGGTGTTGTAAAGACAATCGAGAGCGAATGTTCATACCTGCCACTGAACGGAGTTGTTATAATTTTATTCTAATTCTCATCACGGTTCTGCAAAATCTAATTACTGCTCTAGGGTGCTCAGTAACATACCAATTAGTAAACTTGATTCTGGTCGAGGCAACTACCTCGGGCAACATTGTTTCCTCGAAATTTCAAACTAAAATTAAACGCTGGCATTGCAGAGAGAAAAAGAACAATTGATAATTATTACAACATACTCTTGGTGAAAACTAAGTCAACCAGATCCCTATTCAGTTATCTGAGTTAACAATTTACTAGATTAAAGCAACAATAAGAAGAACTGCAAAATTTGGTGTGGAAAGCAACTTATGAGGAATATCAAAAGCCACATGCAACAAGACCTAAAATTAAGTTTGGGTATAAGAGGGTGTTTAAGAGCAAAGAGAGAACCGTAAAATGATTAACAGTAATGTTTTAACAAAGATTAAGAATTTTGTTGAATACTTAATTTGCACCAGCATTTGCAAAAGATTGAACATAGTAACCATCCCAAGCAAAGGACTATTGGAACAGTCAAAAAGCTTCTTCAAAATTGTCATCTTTTAAAATTAAAAATTAAATAGGTTAAGCAGTAGCAATGACAAGTAATAAGTGCTCTGGAGATTAAAAGTAGATGCCTATTGTCTTCCCAAGTTTTTTTTTCAACAGAGAAACCATCGCTTCCAGTTGAAAAACTGTGTACGCAGTAAACTATGAAAGGTGAGAGGAGGAAAACAAAGAAGTTCCCAAACATCTGCTGCTGGAAAGTAATCAACATCTATAATTTAGCAAGGAGTGTCTGAACACAGTGAAATATTTCATCTGATCTGGAGGAATTAGAGAGTGTAGTTTGTGCTTAATGCACTTGTTGTTTTTAAACCTGAGGTGAAAACTAATCTGTGGGTGAGGGGTATTATTGATTTGGATTTCCTTCATTTAATAAGACCTTATTATAGCCAATGTTGAATTAAGGCATATTATCGATCCAGTTTGAAAACTGGTTTAACAGTAGGACACTATGAGGAGAGACACAGATCAGGTTCACTAACTAGTAGCCTGTGACTAATGGTTTGCCTTAAATAACCAGTAATGAGGTTCATTCATTCACCACACCAACGTATGTCTTGAATGTTGGGTGCAAAGCCAGATAATGAAGTTTCTTAAACAAAGACAAACAATGTAAGCAATGTTCCCTTTAATTTGTAATGATCAGTGTGTACAAAAATCTTGTGCTATGCAATTTTTGCCCAGTGAAGTATGTACACACTGAATAATTCCTTCAATAAAAACAGTTTAAATAAGCCAGTTTTAAATTCTGCAGACATTTCTATGCTGTCAAAACACCATCTACATCAGAATCTGGAAAATGAAATGTGATTGTGAAACATACTTAATATGCCATTGAGATAGGGATGACAACCTTTTGTGTGAAGTTTAAATTCCTTTGCGCGCTAGTAGCAGAAGGTGTGTGTGAACATTGAATGTAAGTGGCATCCTTAAGTGTGCAAAAGAAAGAAAAAAATGAAAGAAATATCAGTAAATTCTAAGATTGTTTAAGGTTGGAGCAAAGAGCTTACAAAGTTCACAATTCAAAGAAAATTTATTATCAAAGTACATATAAATCACATATTATATGAAATTAATTTTCTTGTAGGCATATTCAAAACTATGATAGAATAATAGCTATAACATAATCAATAAAAGACCACACCAACTTGGATATTCAACCAGAGTGCGGAAGACATCAAACTGTGCAAAAGCAAAAATAAAATTAAAATATATATATATATATATAGAGAGAGAGAGAGAGAGAGAGAGAGAGAGAGAGAGAGAAAGAAAACATGAGATGAAGAACCCTTGAAAGTGAGTCCATAAGTTGCGGAAATATTACAATGATGTGGCAAGTGAAGTTGAGTGAAGTTATCCCCTTTGGTTCAAGAACCTGATGGCTGAGGGGTAATAACTATTACTCTGGTGGTGGTAATAACCTGGTGGTGGGGGTCCTTGATGATGGATAGACATTGTCTTAAAGAAATATACATACCAATACCTTCAATATCATGTAGAAGCAAAAAGGCAAGTAACATACTGACCCTTATATCTGGAAGAGTAGAATACTAGCAGATAGAATTAATACTTCAGCTGTACAGTGCAGATTGGATCACATCTGTACTGTGAATAATTCTGTTAAGTATACCTTAGAAAGGATATATTGGCCTTAGAGGGAGTGTAGTGAAGAATTCCCAGGATAATATCTGACCTCTATAGATGCAGATATGAAGAGTGATTAGACTAACCAAGTGGACTTTCTAGAATTAATTGTTCATTTAAACTGATCAAAGTTTAAAATAGTAATGGGAAGTGACTGAGAGAAGCTGCTACTACCAACGAGTAGGCCAATGATGCAGTAGTTAAACTATTACACAACTGGTATTCCAGTTTTACAGCTGAGCCTGAGTTCAGTCTAATCATAGCAGCATTTGAAATGTAGTTAATAATCTGGAATTTAAAACAAAAACTATTAGCAATGGTGAACGTGAAACTACCATTAATTTGGTATTACTAATGTCCTTAAAGAGAAGAAAAACTGCTACTCTCTGCTACTCTCCTACAGCAAAGGGGTTGACTCTTAAATGCCTTCTGAAGGCAACCAGAGATGCTAGAAATGGGCAGAAACTACTGGTCTTGCCAGTGATGCCCACATTCAGGTAAATCAATATTCCAGGAAGTATTGGGCTAAGGACATTTCTAAATATTGGAACCAGTCTTTTGAGAAGCAAGGTTAGGAACATGTCTCAATGCCAACTGTTTTTATTTTAATTTTATTTAGAGACAGTCACAGGCTCTTCCAGCCCACCAAGCCCAAGTCACCATTGACCAATTAACCTACAAACCCATATGTCTTTGGAATGTGAGAGAAAATGGGAGCATCTGGATCAGGACCATGTGCGTTCACAGGGAGAATGTACAAAGACCTTACAGACAGTGGTGGGAATTGAACCTGGGTCATTACTGCTATAATAGTGTTACACTAACAGCTACACTATGAAATTCCCTCTATGGAAATGGTACATTAGGTTAAATTAAACGTTAAACAAAATTGTTAGTGGAAAAAAAATAAAAGGTTTTGAAGTTAGGCACTAGTCACCCATAGACAAATTCAATGGGAAAATGAGCTTGAAGGTTAAAAAAAAACTCCATGCTCTGCAAATGATGTTTGGATTCCAGGTAGTCAATATAATTTATCTTTGGTTCTAGATCATTTAAGAATGCTATCAGAGAGCACATTCACATAATGGGTTGGAGAAGTTTGACACTCTCCCCATTTCTTGTCATTACTCTATCACTCTGCGCACCACTGATGCTGGGCAACATTTTCTAAAGGGGAGAATAATTGTTTTATGTTATATAAAGGTATCAAAGAACATTCAGCAAAGATGATCAATGCTGTTGAAGGTGCAAGGGTGGGATATGCTGGCTTATAAATGTTCCTTCATATCCATGATAAAATTGCTGTTTGCAGTGATCTTGAAGTCAAAGTCAAAGCTATTGTCAAATGCACTTGTACATGTGTGAACAAGGGCAATGAAAAAATACTCACAGCAGCGTGGCATTAGATATACCGTAGTATTAAAGACACAACATTCACAGGAGGAAAAACATAAATTATTTGAGAAAGGGTGAAGTTCAAAGTAAATTTATTATCAAAATACATGTATGTCACTATATGCTATACTGAGATTTACTTCCTTGTGGGCATTCACAGTAAACATAAACACAGTTAGAACGCAGCATGAAAACAGTTAGAACCAAAAAGAAAGGTCCATTGTAGTGCAGTGGTCAAAGAGGTCATGGTTTTGCCAAATGGAGTGATTAGTGTTGTGTGGATTGGTTCAAAAACCAAAGGTTTGAAAGGAGGTGGCTGTTCTTGAACATGGAGGTGTGGGACTTCAAGTTTCTGTCTGACGGTAGTGGCGAGTAGATGCCATGGCCCAGATGGAGGAGATGTTTATAATGGATGTTACCTTGCTGATGCAGTGTTTACTAAATATACTTCTGATAATGGGGATGAGTACTGGGCTGAATGCTGTACTCTCTGCAGCTTCTTACATCCTTACAAAAATTCCTGATCTGAAATGAAAGTTGATCTGTTAACCTAGTTTTGGTTCGGAAGAAAAATAAAGAAAAAAATTTATTTTTAGCTATCAATGTGATTTTGCATTGCAAAATAATTAGATCCAAAGAAACTCTGGATTTATCCTAATCAACATTATTTCCGCACTTCAATTCTAATTTCACTGAATCACCATTTGATACTTTTACAAGTACCTAGCAACCTAGGTAGTTTTGGGACAACATTTAATTAGAACAGTAACATAGAACAATACAGCACAGTAACAGGCCCTATGGTCCAACATGAGATGACCACATGACCAATCTAACTAATTCTATCAGCCAGCACATGATCTTTGGTCCTCTGCCTGTTCATGGGCTGTCTAAACGCCTCAAATATTGCTATCATTTCTGCTCCCACCGGCTCCCCTGGCAGTGCATTCTGTGCAGTAGCCACTCTCTATGTAAGAAAAATACTTGCATTGCCCATATGCCCCACCACCCACCATAAAAAACCATGTGCTCTAGCATTGGACATTTCCACCCTGGGAATAAGACTCTATCGACCCTATCTAAGCTACTTGTAATTTTATATACTTGTGTCAGGTCGCATTAGAATCAAAATGAACTGTGCAATGATGGCCACTTTCCAACGTTTGAAAATCAAAATAATTGCAAATGCAGGATATCTGAAATAAAATTCAACACAAACTTTAAAAACGTAAGGGCAGATTGTGACAAGACCAATAGGGTTAAGGCTTCAGATCGAAGATCCATCCTCATACTTTCTTTTAATTTAAAACTATCTTCTTTTTCTATCCTTCCCAGTTCTGAAACAATGACTCTTTATGCTAAAACAATGACTTGGATTCTTTTTTTCTCTCCACGGACGTTGCCTGAACGTTTGTAACGTTCGTTATTTTATTTTTTTTCTCCCTTCTCCCCTTTCTTAACAACTTTTAACTCCTGTTGCAGATTCAATATACCCGGCCCGCGAGTCCGAATTTCCCGGCAACTCCCTCGTCCTGGCTCGGAATTTAGATGGCCAGAACTCATCGGAACAGTCTAGCATGTGCTACTTTCTCCAGGAAAGCGACCTGGAGAGTCAGATTTCCTGCAAACTGAGATTCCAAAGGAGTAAATTTAACTTCAACCCGTTTGGACTTCGGTTCGGAAAGAGAGGTGACGCCAGCTCAATGGCCTGGAAAACGGCGGTAAACGGGAACAAGCTCCCTTATCTTTGGAAGCACAAGAAACCGGCATGCCTGGTCCTTCAGAGCAATTGCTAACAGTCTGCGCTAGATTTATTTCTATTAGAGGCTTGTTGAATGGTGTTCCACCCCCCCCCCCCGTTTCAGTTAATGCGATGTAAAACTGCAGTATCCATGGAGACCAGAAGTGACTTGCTGTTATCTGCGTCGTTCCAATGATACTTTGATAATTCCAGCAGAGTTGCATTAGTTTTGTATGTCATGTGTAATGTAACGCGAGCTAATTCTGTCCAGGTACACAATAAATGTAGCAGAAATGGATTAGTTTGTAATCTTAGTAGACTCGCGTGTTGAATGATCTCGATGTCGACTAGAATATCAAAGACACTGATCTCACTTCTAGATCCATTTCTCTGTGTATTGTCGGTCAATGTCAGTTTTCAACTGGTTCTACATCAAATAAAGAATTCAATTTCCGTTCCAGTATAAGTGTGGAGCTGGATTATCACGATGTATTTGTTGGTCTATGTATTCGTTTTGAAAGTTCAAAAAAAATCGTGCCCATTAATTACCCGCTCAAGATAAAGTTTTAACCAATTAATAACTGAATAACAATATTAATAACAATTAATAACTGAATAAGGCAACTTGTGCTGCAGTGAACTGGGTAGCGCGATAATGGCCTCAAAGATACATAGACATTTGTAGACATGGTCGGATAATTTCTTAATACCTTCTTTCATTGGTCAACAACATACCGTGACATGCTACAGCTACCGAGTCAAATACACTGGCCCATTCAGTCACCTGGAAAACGTTCCTTGTTTCAAAGACACAAAGAGGACATCCAGAGAATTAATCAAGGTGAAATTAGAAATCAAAATTACTTTTACTGCAAGTGAATTCTAACATCCAAATCAAACGGGAGGCACTTTGAAACCACTCATACAAAATAACTTTATAGAAAATTTAAACTTTATCAAGATTCACCACTGGAACAGTTTGCTCGTAGAACACATCAAACATGTGGCAATTCAAAAATATTTCACAAATAGATGAAATAGTAGTTGTCAAATTCACTTTAATTTTTTTGAATGAAAAGATTGCTTTGGAAGTAAATCACAATAGTAGCACAGCAACAATAATATTACTGTTAAGAATTAATATCAGATCAGAGTCAAATCTTATAGAACCATAGAACACTACAGCACAGAAACAAGCCTTTTGGCCCTTCTTGGCTGTGCCAAACCATTTTTCTACCTAGTCCCACTGACCTGCATCTGGACCATATCCCTCCATACACCTCTCATCCATGTACCTGTCCAAGTTTTTCTTAAATGTTAAAAGTGAGCCCGCATTTACCAGTTCATCTGGCAGCTCATTCCACACTCCCACCATTCTCTGCGTGAAGAAGCCCCCCGCCCAATGTTCCTTTTAAACTTTTCCCCCTACATGCTTAACCCATGTCCTCTAGTTTTTTTCTCCCCTAGCCTCAGTGGAAAAAGCCTGCTTGCATTCATTCTATCTATACCCATAATAATTTTTTATACTTCTAACAAGTCTTTCCTCATTCTTCTATGCTCCAGGGAATAAAGTCCTAACCTATTCAACTTTTCTCTGTAACTCCGTTTCTCAAGTCCCGGCAATATCCTTGTAAACCTTCTCTGCACTCTTTCAACCTTACTAATATCCTTCCTGTAATTCAGAGACAAAAGCTGCACACAATACCTGTACTCCAAATTTGGCCTCACCAATGCCTTATACAATCTCACCATTACATTCCAACTCTTATACTCAGTACTTCGATTTATAAAGGCCAATGTACCAAAAGCTCTCTTTACTACCTTATCTACCTGTGACGCCACTTTTAGGGAATTTTGTATCTGTATTCCCAGATCCCTCTGTTCGACTGCACTCCTCAGTGCCCTACCATTTACCTTGTATGTTCTACCTTGGTTTTTCCTTCCAAAGTGCAATATCTCACACTTGTCTGTATTAAATTCCATCTGCCATTTCTTCAGCCGGTTGAACTATTCCAAAGAAAAGATCATTGCACCTTAGTTAATTTGGCACATTTATAAAGTAATGCTTGCAATGGAATTACAGATCTTGTGTTTCAAATCAGTAATACTGCTTAGTAATACAGTGTACTGTACAATTTCTTATCTGTACTGTTTGCTTCATCTCACTCTTTCCTGAGCCACTGTAAGTGAAAGTCGTGAGCTATTAATACAATGAAATATTCAACAAAGTTTAAAAGATGTCACAACACTTAAACTCAGATGTAGCAACAGTGGATAAAATAAGAACGTTGAGACCATAACACCACAAGACATAAGACCATTCAGCCCATTCAGCCTGCTGTGTCATTCCATTATGGTTATTTTAGTATCCCTCGTAACGCCAATCTCCTGCCTTCTCCATGTAACTATTGATGTCCTTACTATCAAGAATCTGTCAACCTCCACCTTAAATATACCATATGACTTGGCCATCTGTGGCAAAGAAATCCATAGATCTACCATCTTCTGGCTAAAGAAATTACTCCTCATTTCTGTCTGAAGGGACATCCCTCTATTTTGATGGTTTTCATCTCTCTCTGGTTCTAGACTCTCCACTATAGAAAACATCTCTTCCACATCCATTCTGTCTTGGCCTTTCAATATTTGATAGGTTCCATTCTTCTAAGTTCCAGTAAATATAGGCTCAGAGCCATCAAACGTTCCTCATACGTTAACTCTCTCGTTCCTGGAAGCTTTCTTGAGACGCTTCTCTGGACCCTGTCTAATGCCAACTCCTGTTTTCTTAGATAAGTGGCCTAAAATTGCTAAAAATGCTCCCAGTACGGCCTGACCAATGTCTTTTAAAACCTCAGCATTACATCTTTCCTTTTATATTCCAGTCCTTTCAAAATGAATGTTAATATTGCATTTGTTTCCTTACCATTGAGTAAATCTGCAAATTAATCTTTATGGAATCTGGCATGAGGATTCCTAAGTCCATTTGCACATTTGGTTTCTGAATGTTCTCCCCATTTAGAAAATAGTCTATGCCTTTACTACTTCTACTAAAGTGCATGTCCATAAACTTCCCTACACTCTATTCCATCTGCCACTTCTTTGTCCATTCTCCTAATCTGTCTAAATCCTTCTGCAGACTCCCTGCTTCCTCAACACTACCAGCCCCTTCACCTCCCTATGTATGACCACAAACTTGGCCACAAAGCCAATTCTATTATCCAAATCATTGACAGGAAGTGGTCTCAACACCCACCCCTGTGGAACACCACTAGTCACTGGCTGACGACCACAAAAGGTCTCCCTAATTCCCAATTCTTGCTTCCTGTCAGTCACCCAATATTCTATTCTTGCTAACTTATTTCCTGTTATACCATGGGCTCTTATTAAGCTGTCTTATGTACAACACCTTGTCAAAAGTCTTTTGAAAACCCAAGTAAATAACAGCAACTGACTCTCCTTTGTCTACCTTGCCTCTAATTTCCTCAAAAAAAAACTGCAGCAGACTTGTCAGGCAAGATTTCCCTTTATGGGAACTATGCTGAATTTGGCACATTTCTTTGTGTGCCTCCAAGTACTCTGAAACCTCATCCTTAATAATGGACTTCAACATCTTCCCAACCACTGAAGTCATACTAAATGGTCTATAATTTTAATTCTTTCTTAAAGAGTGGAGTGGACATTTGCAATTTTCCAGTCCTCTGAAACTATTCCAGAATCTAATTATCCTTGAAAGATCACTAATAATGTCACCACAGTCTCTTCAGCTAGCTATTTCAGAACCCTGTTGTGCATCTGGTCCAGATGACTTAGGAAACTTCAGTCCTGTCAGTTTCCCAAGCACCTGAGTAATAGCAACTACACTCACTTCTGCCCACTGACATTCTCAAATTTCTGGTTTAGTGCTGGTGTCTTCCAGCATTATACTTGTTAAGTTCATCCACTACTTCTGTGGCTGCATTACCACTGCTCCAGCATCATTGTCCAGTGGTCCTATATTTATTCGCACTTCTCATTTACTCTTTCTATATCTGAAAAAAAACTTTTAGTACCCCCTTTTTATTATTATCTAACTTTCTTTCATATTTTCTCTCCTTATTGCCTTCTGTTGGTTTTAAAAGCTTGTAATCCTCTAACTTCCCACTAATTTTTGCTATATTATATATCTCCCTTTTCCTTTTTTTTGCCATCTTTGACTTCTCTTGTTAGTCATGGTTGTCTTATACTGCGATTAGAATATTTTTTCTTAGAACATAAGACCATAAGATGTAGGAGCAGGGTTGACCATTTGGCCCACCAAGTCTGCTTTCATCATGGCTGATCCAATTTTTCTCTCAGCTCCAATCTCCTTCAGACTCTGACCAATCAAGAATCTTTGGGATGTATCTGTCCTACTGATAAACTCCAGCCATTGTTGTTCTGTTGTCATCCCAGCTAGTGTCCCCTTGCTATCAACTTCGGCCAGCTCCTTACTCTAGTCTAATACTGATATGACTAATCTTTGCTTCTCCCTCTCAAACTGCAGGATGAGAGGGACTCTGCCACAGACTCAGTGTCAGAGAAACCATATTCTTTTTGCTGAAAAATCAAAGAAATCCTTCTTACTATCACCGTCAGTAGTCATCCCACATTCTAGTTTATTGGTACAAAACAGAGCATAGATGTGTGCAGTGAGTTTCCCTACCTCACTGAAATTACCCAGCTTACTTCAAATTGCTAAACAAGAACTGGAGGCCTAAGTCCATTCTGCTTTAGAAGTTTTAAAATAAATTTAGCATGCTAAGAAGTAGAAGTAGTGGTTTGCGAGAAGCCACTATTTGGAGCTGGTTTACCCCTGGTGTTTGTGATATCCCCTTCCTACAAGAAAGCAGCAACTGAATTTAGAGAGGAGGAATTATGGAAATTTAAAAGTATAAATGTACAATCGGAATTAATGACTCTCAGAATGGAGACTGTGACTGTGAATGCTGCAGTTGCTCGAGGATGATGTCTGAGTCCTACTGGGAATTTATGCAGTCACAGAATATGAAAGACGCAGGCAAAGCATTCCAGTGGACATGCTGTTGTCAATTGGGCAGACCAATGGAGGGGGGCTGATTATTACAGGGGATATAGTGAGGGGACTAGATGGTGGCATTCATAAAGAGTATCTGTGGTGAACTACATATACCTGTCTGGACACCCCCTCCCCCCACTGACTGCTCCTGTGGCTCATCCCACAGACCCCGGTATAAAGGCGATTGGAGATACCGCCCTGGCCTCGGTCTCGAGGATGTAGTGTGGTGGTCATTTGCTGCTTGTTCTTTCTTCCAGCCAATAAAAGCCTATATCTCGCCTCACGTCTCCAAAAGTTATTGATGGTGCATCAGTATCACAAAGATTGGAGTACAGCAAGGGGAGATTAATTATGAAGAGGGGGAATATTTGGAATGATCAGAATCAGGATCAAAATCTGAATCCGAATCTGGTTTATTATTATATATTTTGAAATTTATTGTTTTGAAGCAACAATACAGAGCAACACATAAAATTCTATTAATTAAAAAAAATCATAAAATGGAATAATGAAGTAGTATTTATGGGTTCATAGGCCATTCGGAAATCTGATGGCAGAGTGTAAGAAGATGCTCCTAAGTTGCTGAGTGTGGGTCTTCACGCTCTTGTCCCTCTTCCCCAATGGTAGCAATAACACTGGATAGTGAGGGTCCTGAGTGATGGATGTCAGCTTCTTTTGACAACACTTCCTGTAGGCGCCCTCAGTGGTAGTGAGGTCTGCATCAGTGAGGGAGCCGGATGAATCTACAATGCTCTCATGCCCCTGTTGCAGAAGTTCCATGTGACTTAAGGAATAAGCTAAAATGGGAGGGCAGTTACATAGACCAGTTTATGGGCAGGGCAAAAGGAGAGCAGAGAAGGTGAGTTGAAGTGTGGATAAATTTAAGTGCATCGCATTGGCTTAAGGTTGGTTAGAAGTCAAAGGAGGTGAGGGAGTTGGCGACATGAACCTTTAGACAGAGGGAGCTGGAGCACTACAAAGAAAGGTCTTTGTAAAATGGGTTATTTATATTCAAACAGATGTAAGAGATTCTTTTGTCCTCATTCACCCCAAAGAATGCAACCTTCATATAAACAACCAACAGAACAGATGCCGATTCATCCATTTTGTCCAATACAATTGTGAAGTCTTAGATGTTCAAATATATACAATAGCGTGCAAAGGTCATATGTATACGTAAATGCCTGAAACAGCCAAACACATGTGTTTGCTAACATGGAGTGGAGAGTGAATTTGTAAATCTGATGGGAGCAAAGAATGTTGGGAATGGCAAGGGTAGAGCTGTGAGGGTTGGATGGGGAATAGGTGGCAGAGAATGAGTGCCAGGGGTGGGGGTGGTGCAGGTGCAGACACACTCAGCTCAAGTACACCAAGCGAGGCCATTTGATTCCAAACAATTAGTTTATTGATCATTACAGGATACCTCTCTCATGCTTCACACTCCATTCCCTCTCCCTTCCCCTTTTCCCAACCATGACTCCTCTCTCCTGGTACTATTTACAGTTTCAAGTTACAGCAATTATAATAATTGCAACACACTTCTGGACCCAACAGTCCAGGAAACCACTGAACCATGTGCTCCTTCTCCAGGGATGCACGGGCACAGATGTAACATTGGAACAAAGGCAGGCTATCGGCTCAGGCAGGACTTTCAACTGTCTGCTTTCTGGACCTGTGAATGGTCATCTTGGCCGGGCCTAGAAGCAAACTGACCAGGAGATCCCCTGAACAACTGATCCCGCTCAACACCAGGTGACCAAAGATCAAAGATCATCAGGTTGCTTTCGGAATCCTAGCATTCATAAATCAAAGTATTGAGTATAGGAGTTGGGATGTTATGGGGAGGTTGTATAAGACGTTGGTGAGGCCAAATTTGGGGCATTGTGTGCAGTTCTGGTCACCTAATTATAGGAAGGATATCAGTAAGATTGAAAGAGTGCAGAGAAGATTTATGAGGATGTTGCTGGGTCTGCAGGAGTTGTGTTACGGGGAAATATTGAACAGGTTAGGACTTTATTCCTTGGCGTGTAGAAGAATGAGGGGGGATTTGTTAGAGGTTTACAGAATCATGAGGGGTATAGACAGAGTCAATGCGAGTAGGCTCTTTCCACTTAGCTTAGGAGAGATAAATACAAGAGGACATGGCTTTAGGGTGAAAGGGGAAAGGTATAGGGGGAACATTAGGGGGAACTTCTTCACTCAGAGAGTGGTGGGAGTGTGGAACAAGCTGCCATCTGACGTGGTAAATGCGGGCTCACTCTTAAGTTTAAGAATAAATTGGATAGATACATGGATGGGAGAGGTTTGGAGGGTTATGGACTGGGTGCAGGTCAATGGGACTAGCGGAATAAAGTTTCAGCACAAACTAGAAGGGCCGAATGGCTTAGTTTCTGTGCTGTAGTGTTCTATGGTTCTATTAGGAGCATGGAGCTGAAATGCAGCTAAATTAAAGGAGCAACCTTCATATACTCAAACAGAGGCTGCAACCTCTTTCACCCTGTGTATACATGATACACCATCTCCTGCGGGCTGCAGGTGCAGAGGAACCTGTATGCTGACCTAAGGAAGTGCTACATGGTACTGCTCTGTACAACACTTTCTACCCCAGGCTCCCAAAGTAAGGGAGGAGCAGTACCTGCTTCCTGTGTAAGGTGAGACACCTCTGTGTCTTATTCCTGTTTTGCTGTTACTTACCATATCTTATTCTGATTGGCTTAATCCCCTCTTGCTCTTCAAGCTTCATGGTTCCTCTGCCTGCATCCCTTCAAGCTTGCATTATTTGCCACATTAGGAGTATATTGGTCCAGCTTCTGTGAATGCTGTGGTTGGTGTTGTGGATTCTCAAATGAGAGATGATACCAGAAAATTCAATGGGGTAAAGCCTGATATTTCACCATGAGCTAGCAGACTAAGTTCAATACTGTAGAAAATGCTGTGTATCATTTATATTCAACAGCTCAGTAAAATACAATTAACTCTGGTGCAGACTGAATAAATTTAGATAAAAATATTTGATTAATCCTGTATCCTTTTTACAAGAGGGAATCTATTTAGGAATGGAGTAGGCACTTACATAGCTGAATATATTACTAAAGGTTGTGGCTCATGCCTTAATCCTATTACAGTGATGAAGAGACTATTACTTGTGCAGTTGTAGGGACATTACCTTTTGGCCATAGAATAAGGGATGGAAGTAAAGGGGAAGCAAGGTCCTATTGCTGCCTTTGTCTCTGTGTGTGAAGAATGATTATGCAAATCTACTGGGTGAGGACAGGAAGCTGAATGCAATGTTAGCATTAATTTCAAGAGGACTAAAGCATAAAAGCAAGAATGTAATGTTGAGGCTTTATAAAGCATTGATCAGACTGCACTTGGAGTATTTTGAGCAGTTTTAGGCCCCTTATCTAAGAAAGGATGTGCTGGCATTGGAGAGGGTCTAGAGGAGGTTAACAAGAATTATCCCGGAAATGAAAGGGTTAAGGTATGAGAAATGTTAGATAGCTCTGGGCTTTATTCACTGGAGTTTAGAAGAATGATGGGGATCTCATTGAAATCTACTGAAAATTGAAGGTCCAGATAGAGTGGATATGGAGAGGATCCCATAGTGAAGAAATCTAGGACCAGAGAGCACAGCCTCATAATACAAGAACATCCCTTTAGAACAGAGATGAGAAGGAATTTTTTTAGCCCGATGGTGGTGAATCTGTGGATCTCATTGCCATATCCAGCTGTGGAGGTCGTCAGGTATATTTAAAGCAGATGTTGATAGGTTCTTGGTTAGTTTGGGCATCAAAGGTTACAGGAAGAAGCAGAAGGTGTGAGAGGGGTAATAAATCAGGCATGATGGAAGAGCAGAGCAGACTTGAGCACCAAATAGTCTAATTATGCTCCTGGTTTTTATGGTCTTATGGTTTGGCAGTGAGATATTTCACAGAAGAATTTCCTTCCAGAACTCACTGTGAAGAATTCAATGTAAGTAGTTATCACTGTAGTACTGTTCCCAGAGAGTGACTACTCACTCAGACCTTTGAATTACTCCTGTAGTCATGAAAAAGGAAGCAATAACAAGGGCTTTGCAGATCAAGCCAACTGCATGCTGCCAGCTTCAAGGATTTTAGGAAAACACTGAAGGCCATTAGCAGCTTTGTGAGGTTGTTATGGAATTGATAAGCTGCATCTTAAATGTCCTATGTCAAATATTCTGAAATTTGAACATTCCAAAAATGTTCCTTATCCCAAAGTCTTAATATATGAAAAAGATGCATAGCAGAAGTTAAAAATGCAGTGACCGGAAGTAACTGAAGCAAACAGTACCAGTCTGATTATGTTCATCAAGCTTACAAATCCTTTTAAACTTCAAAGTTCATTTATTATCAAAGTATGTATACTGTATACAACCTAGAGATTTGTTTTCATACAGGTAGCCACTAAGCAAAGAAACACTGGAACCCATTAAAACCCCCACACAACAAAGAACCTGCAGTGTGCAGAAAAGAAGGACAACTTGTGCAAATGATAAAAGGTAAACAAGTAACACACAGACTATGATCTGCAGAGCCCCTGCAAGTCCACAGCCACTGAGCCAGTTTTAGCGAAGAAGCCAGTCCAAGAGCCCAATGGCTGCAGGCCATTGCTAGAGGCACTTCAGCACTGAGGCCAGTGGCAATGGTTACATGCCACAGCTGCAGTCAGTTCTGCAAAGAATCGAGCAAACCTCCATGAGTAACTTAATATCTTGTTGCCATGATAAGTTGCCCTCAAATTTCTGACAAGTGAAAAAGTTTGGATGCGTAGCAGAAAGTGATAGCGAATCACTAATTGTACTCATAATGGGTTAGACTCCATTCAAAGCACTCCACTGAATGGGATGGAGAGGGAACTTCATGGAGAGGGATGCTAAAATTACTGTCAGGTGAGGTAAGAGTCCCAGAATGTCAAATTGAAGCCAATAGCTGAAAGGACATCAAACCCACAGACAAGGCAGGTGCTGTAGTAGTCTGGTGGACTGACCTCTACCTTGCCGAGGCCCAGCACCAACTCTCAGACGCATCTTCTTACTTACCCCTTGAACAGGACCCCATTAAGGAACACCAGGTGATTGTCTCCCACACCGTCACCAACCTTATTGACTGCGGATGTCCCATCCATCGCCACCAACCTGCGACTCACAACTCCCCTTTCTATCTCCTACCCAAGATCTACAAACCCACTTGTCCAGGTAGACCCATTGTTTCAGCTTGTTCCTGCCCCTCTGAACTCATATCTGCATACCTCGACTCTGTTTTATCCCCCTAGTTCTGTCCCTTCCTACCAACATCGTGACTTCTCACACACTCTTAATCTTTTCAAGGATTTCAAGTTCCCTGCCATCATTATGTTATTTTCACTATGGATGTCCAGTCCCTATACACCTTCTTCCCCACCAGGAAGGCCTCAATGCTCTCTGTTTCTTTCTGGACACCAGACCCAACTCGTTTCCTCCACCACTACTCTCCTCTGCCTCGCGGAACATCCTCACTCTCAATAATTTCTCTTTTGGCTTCTCTCACTTTCTTTAAACAAGATGTGTAGCCACGGACACTCACATGAGTCCCAGCTATGCCTGCCTGTTTGTTGGCTATGTGGAACAGTCTATGTGCCAAGCCTACACAGGTGGCCATCCCGCACTTTTCCTATACTGAATCGATGATTGCATTCGTGCTGCTTCTTGCACCCGTGCTGAACTCGTCAACTTCATTCAACTTCCACCCTGCCCTCAAATTCACCTGGTCCATTTCCAACACTTCCTTTCCCTTTCTCGACCTCACTGTCTCTCTCTCCAGAGACACTATTATAACTCCGCAGCCATTCACAGCTACCTAGACTACGCCTCATCCCACCCTACTACATGTAAAAATGCCATCCCCTTTTCTCAATTCCTCTGTCTTCACCGCATCTCCTCTGAGGATGAGGCTTTTCATTCTAGAACGAAGGAGAAGTCCTCCTTTTTCAAAGACAGGAGCTTCCCTTCCTCCACCATCAACGCTGCCTTCAATTGCATCTCTTCCATTTGAGCACGTCTGCTCTTACTCCATTCTTTCGCCACCCTACCAGGGATAGGGTTCCTCTAATTCTCCCAAACTCCTGCCACCTCCACCAGGACCCCACTGCCAAGCACACCTTCCCCCCACCCTTTCTGTTTTCCAGTGATCCCTCCCTGCACAACTCCCTTGTTCATTTGCTCCTCCCCATTGATCTCCCTCCTGGCACTTACCCTTACAAGCGAAAAACCTGTCCCTACACCTCCTCCCTCACTACCATTCAGAGCCCGAATCTGACCTTATTGGTGAGGCGACATTTCACCTGTGAGTCCGTTGGGGTCATTTACTGTGCTCGGTGCTCCTGGTGTGGCCTCCTGTACATCAGTGAGACCTGACGTAGATTGGGAAACCGCTTTGCTGAGCACCTACAATAAGCTACAATAAGCGGGATCTCCCAGTGGCCACCCATTTTAATTCCACTTCCCATTCTGATTCTGATATGTCTATCCATGGCCTCCTCCGCTGCTGGGAGAAGGCCGGAGTTAGGCTGGAGGAACAACACCTTACATTCTGTTTGGGTAACCTCCAAACTGATGGAATGAACATCGATTTCTCAAACTTCCGGTAATGCCCCCACCTCTTCCTTCTCCTTTTCCATCTCTCACCTCATCTGCTTGTCTGCCTATCAACTCCCTCTGGTTCTTCTTCCTGCATGTTATTTCTTCCATGGCCTACTGTCTTTTTCACCAATCAACTTCCCAGCTCTTTGCTTCATCCCTCCCCCTCCAGGTTTCACCTGTGACCTGGTGTTTCTCTCTCTCCTACCCTCACCTTTTAAGTCTACTCCTCAGCTTTTTCTCTCCAGTCCTGCTTAAGGGTTTTGACCTGAAATGTCGACTGTACTTTTTTCCATAGATGCTGCCTGGCCCTCTGAGCTCCTCCAGCTTTTTGTGTGTGTTGTTCAGATTTCCAGCAGCTGCAGATTTTCTCTTGTATGTGAGCTGAAAGGACTTGAACGGACGATGGGGCTCAAGGATTTTATCCTTAGATGTGATGTTGTGAGTTCTGGTACCATTTTTGAGTTCAATGTAGGTTTATTAATTCAATGACTGGATGTTAATTGTTATTCGATGTCTGATCTGAGCATAGAACAGTCATGGATATACACTCATTTTATTATGTACAGGAGGTAGTGTGTATGTTTGTAGTTTTCTGCTGCTGTAGCTCATCCACTTCAAGTTTCGATGTGTCGTGCATTCAGAAATGCCCTTCTGCACACCCCTGTTGCAGCCTGTTGTTATTTGAGTTAATGTTGCTTTCTCGTCAGCTTGAACCAGTCTGGCCATTCTCCTCTGACAGCTCTCATCAACAAGGTGATTTTGCCCACAGAACTGCTGCTCACTGAATGTTAATTTCTTTTTTACATCATTTTCAGAAAATATAACTGATTTTGTGTTTTCTTTTTTTTGGAGACAGAGGCAGAGTTAAGGTGGTGTTAAATGGCAACTCCTTTGCTTGCATCTTCAGAAACAGCTCTATTTCCATCTTTAATAACTCTATTTTTCCCTTTCAGGGTTCTTTTGAAGACCCTGACCTGGAGTTACACACTGACTTCGGTTCTTTGCTGGACTGGGACCCGTTCTCAGGGTTTCAGGACCGGATGATGTTCAGCACGCCCAGGGTTAGGCCTGAAAGGCAGCCTAGTGTTTAGAAGCCTAAGATCTCGGGGCACTGGAGACAGGCGGATTGAGGGTCGGTGTCACGGCAGGAGACTCGTGTGTCATCGGGGAGGCCGGAATTGGGTCCGAAGACCTACGATCTTTGGGCACAGATCTCAAGCAACGAAATGGACTTTTTAACATCGTAAACCAGTGGATTGTTGTTATGTCTCCTCCTCACTGTGAAAATGGGGGGACACTTCCCTCTCCCCTATTAGGGAGAGAGACAACGTTTGGGTTGCTGAATGCCGGATGAATTGCGATAGTCTTTGGGGTAACTACAAGGTTTGTGTCTTTGCTATCGCTTTGCTCATGTTTGTGCTCGGTAGCAGGTGAGCCTTTTGTTTTGTCGGTGGACAGCGGATTGTTGCTCACCACCGCTTACGTGCGGGAGGGGTAAGCTGGGTGGGGGGAAGACTTTGGGGTTCTCACATTTAACTGTTATTCATTCTTGGGGCACTTCTCTGTTTTTGTGAGTGTTTTGCGAAGAAAAGGCATTTCAGAATGTATATTGTATGCATTTCTCTGACATTAAATTGAACCTTTGATTCAACACAGATATTGATCATTTCACTGAAACATACAAAACTTTTAGAGGATTTAACTGGGACGTCTAGGGATCATGTTCAGTCTCAAAATTAGGACCGAAGTGAGAGGAAATTTCTTCATCCAGACAGTGGTGACTTTTGGAATCAGTCATTGAATATATACAAATTAATCTTTAATGGATATTTGGCATTGGGTTTAGTACTGGAAAATGGCATTGATGTGACTAATCAGGCATTGTCACTCAGTGCAGATACGGCCCAAGTGCGGAGTGAGAGACACTGAAGCAGGTCAATAGTTCACAGACTTTAATGCAAACAACATTAAAGGGAAAAGAAAACAATAAACACCAGGCCAAACAGGACCGTGACTAAAACTCTCAAATGGAAAACAAAACCCACACTGCAGCTGAAAAGGACAACTAAGAATAAAACGAATACCACTAGTCTTCAGTCTCAGTTGACTCGACAGTCCAATTTCTCAGGCAAGGCAGAATGCAGATAATGAAGCTTTGCTGTGTCCTGGGTTCAAGCCTCAACAAATACTAGGACAGAATGAATGGAGTTAAATACTACCACAATGAATAAGAATTAGATGACACATGCATAATCACGAGGGCAATTGCTGAATCTGATGCGCTGCCAAAACCGTGGTTGTGACAGGGCTGCCCTCTCTAGTCGCAGCCCAAGGCACCACAGACCTGTGTCTGCTGGAAGTCCCAGATGAGGGACTTGTCCAAGATATCCTTCAGTAATGCTGGTAGATATGTGCCATGGTGTGCACTGCCAATATCAGAGCCAAAGACTTCCATGTAGAGACAGAACCAAGAGCTTGTACAGAAATACTTTGAGAAATTGACATGGTGAGACAAATCATTCTCAAAATGAGGACCCTCCAATTGGAGCTAATCCAGCATCTGTTTCAAGGATAAAACTAACACAGAATCTGAATTTAATCAAAATAAACTTAAACTGATACCGCATTACAAAGAGAGTTGCTAAAACAACAATGCACACAAGGAACTTTTAAACCATTGATAATAGTTAGCTAACAGTTAACCAACTGTTAGCAATAATTACCTAATTCAGGTGCTCTAAAACCTCAGAGCCCAAAAGTTCTGATGCCCTGCACAGGCTTGAAGTCACTACAGGACTTCCCTCCCTATGGCTGGCACCTGATGGCCCAAGAAGACCTGAAAACTCCAGACCTGGGGAACTTGAGAAAAGGGCCTGGGAGCCCCAATAGACTGAGAGACCGGGGAATCCTGAGGGAGATCAAGAAACCTTGAATAAGCCTTGGAAACAATCAGAAAAATAAAAACCTTAGGAACATAGAGAAAAGTCCTTGGGAAACCTTGAAACCATGAACCTTGAGGCCTAGAGAAGGAACCTTTTCAAATCTTGTTCAGTGGTTTATCTTTAACAATTTTTCCAGAGACAATTAGGATCTACTGTCAATTTTACAGATCACGACAGCATAGATAGGTTTCTTTCATCACTAAGCTAGGTGGTTCTCTGTAGATCTGTTTAATTTGCTACATGAAAGTTCAATTCTCCCAATCTGTACCATGATTTTCATCAAGGGGTTAAAAATACTCTTGATAGGGTTACTTCACTTGTATATCTGCACACTCCTGCCAGGGACTGGCTTTTGGAGTAGCGCTTTTCCAGAATTTACACTTGACTTGAATGTTGAATCAATTGAAAAGCTTGCTTGAAGCGCTCATTTGTTATGCAGATCCGAGTCACGGGACCATAAAGCTGGGAACCTGGGTACTTGTGACTTGAAAAGCTTGGAATGGATACCAGAGAAACTCGATGTAGACAAGAGAAGCTCGGTATGTAGACTCGGGACTCCCAGAATGTTGAGTCAGGACATGCACTGAGAATATACGGCTCCTTCTCCTCAAGCCACCAATGTTAAAATGCCACTGTTCAAACTTTGCTGGGTCCATTATTTGGCAAGATCCTTCTGTCACGATGGAGACAGAAAGAGGAGTTCATACATAGGAATTCCAACGGAACATTGTTGCCTCAACGAATCACTGACCAATGAACCTCATGGCCAAGGTCAGCTGCCCTCTCTCCGCTGGGCCCATCTTTGTGTGGTCGAGACTTGCTGTCACCCGTGCCGATAATGGCCCTAGTGCTAAGTGAGAGACACTGAAGTGGGTCAATATTTCACTGACTTTACTGCGAACAATGTTAAAGAGAAAACTAAAACAATAAACGTGAGGCCAAACAGAGCTGTTGACTAAACCACTCAAATGGAAAACAAAGCCAACACTGTGGCTGAAAAGAACAACGAAGAATAAAATGAATACCGCGAGGTTGCAGTCTCAGTTGACTCAACAGTTCATTTTCTCAGGCAAGGTAGATTGCAGATAACAAAGCGTAGCTCAAATCTCGACAAATACTACAATCAAATGAATGGAATTAAGTACTATCACAATGAAATAATAATTAGCTGACACGTGCATATTCACCAGCGCAAATGCTGAATCTGATGCACTGCCGAATCCATGGTTGTGACAGGCATGTTCTTATTGAACGACAGAGCAAGTACAAGGGGCTAAATGGCCTCTTCCTTCTGCTCTTTTTAATGTTCCTCTCCCACTTCCAGTTGTTCCTCCAGATGCACCATAGGTGAAGGGTAGACACATGTAGACAGTCTTATGAACAATAGGTCAACTATCCATTGTGAAGCAGTAGAGAATGTGAATACTAGAAGCCAAGCTCTAAGGACTGGCTCATGGAGAAAGAAGTTTAATTACCTTAGAATAATGGGCAAGGCCAATGGATAGATTTTGATCTCTTTTCCCCCCACATACATTGACCACCACATAGCTTCATGGCTCCAACCCATCGACTGATTCCTAACATTGAGCAGAAAACTGTTCATTAATTATTATTGAAAGGAGAAAATAAGAATTGGAGAGGTCAGCTCTGGCTGAAAACAAAACTTTTCCAGTTAATGCATGGAAAATAATTTGGGATTGTAACGAAACCTATCTATCTTCTTTCAAACTCACATCTAAAGATTTTAGCCAACTTTTGCTACTTTGTCCACCTATGCATCGCTTGGGAGTAGATTTTTAAATTATGGCAGATACTTTCTTGTCTCTTTCCAATGATGATTAACAGAAAGAAATCCAGAACTGAGAACATCAGTGGTCTCATGATGCTAAAGCTTTGGCCAGTGCGGATTCCAGATTGATCCAGGAATAGATGCATACCCACCCACCTGGAGTAGGTGTAAGGACAGGAGACCCAGATTGGATTTCAAACTGAATGACTTATTGAATGGAGTGCTCAGCAAAAAAAGGAAAGCTCTAATTCCACAAGTCATTGAACGCCCTTAAAGACATTATTGACTTATGCATCATTTTTCCCAGACCCAGATGAAACAAACATTCTATTCCTGAATCCATTCTGGCACACTCAAGGCCTTCCACTATCTCCCTGTCCCCTAGAATTAACCAGACATTTCCCACTTATCCCACGATTGATGACTGCAAATCTATACCAATGCTCTGGTGAAATTGTTTCCAATATCTGGCACCTAGAAATTGCCAATCCTTACAATAGCCAAGACACCAGGCAAGCTATATAATCATTGTATGTTGATTGAGTACTTTGGTGGAGAGTATCATAGCAGGTTCTAGTTTGAAGAATTTTAGGTAGGAGTTGAATAAGCAGATGTTGGACCAAATTGGATTGTTTTCACTGGAGCAATGGAAAAGCTGTTTGTGTTATAGTTAACTTTGGACCATAAGACATAGGAGCAGAATTAAGTAATCTGGCCCATCGAGTTGGCTCCAGCATTCCATTATGCCTGATTTATTATCCCTCTCAACTCCATTCTCCAGCCTTCTCCTTGTAACCTTTGACTCCTTTACTAATTAGGAACCTATCAACCTCTGCTTCAAATATACACAACGACTTGAACTCCCCGGCCATCTGTGGCAAAGAGTTCCACAGATTCACCACCATCTGGCTAAAAAACTTCCTCCTAATCTCCGTACTAAAGGGACACCACTGTATTCCAAGGTTATGCCCTCTGCACCTAGAGTCCCCCACTATAGGAAACATCCTCTGCACGTTCATTCTATCTAGGACTTTTGATATTTGGCAGGTTTCAAAGAGATCCTGTCTCATTTTTCTAAACTCCAGTGAGTAAAGTCCAGAGCCATCAAATGATCTTTGCCTTTGACAAATGGGTTCACGCTCCAGGTCCAGTTCTCTTGGTATCTCACTGTAGCTCTCCAGTTAGTTTCCTTTCAAGTACTGATCCAGTTTCCTTTCTGAATCACATTCAAATATACCAGTACTCTGTAGTGAACGGAAAACCCAGTAGTCTATTCCAGATCTGAAATGCTCATAACATTAAAAAGCTTTTCCCCTCAGGTCAGTAGTTTGAGCATTGACTGAGTTGCTGGTTTCTCCACTGGGTTTCCTCTAAGTCTTTCACTGACAATGAAGTTTTTTGAAAGTTTAGCTTGGTTGGAATTTATATAAATCACATTACAGTTTGTGAGAGCAGGCTGTGCTCAGTGATCGTCACCACACCATAAAAAATATACTTGAGGTACTTTCACCTTCAGTCAGTTTTAGAATAGTCAGTAAGTATAACCAGCCTTGGAACAAATTGGGAGGGGATGAAGGGCAGACTTGGAATCAGTTGTGTTGCTTTTGCTGTACATTAGGTTTTTAATGGATAATCCATGTCAGAAAGTTTAAAATGGGTTTGAGAGAGTTGGTTAGCCTCCCTCTAAAGGAAATATCTTAATGCAATTGAAGTCAATGAAGGGAGAATTTTGATAACAGTCGAGCAGTAAAAAATAAATCTTGGTCAATAAATCTGACTGAGATTCCCCTATGAAATTCTAAAGATTCGAACCTCTAAAATGGGTATGTTCCCTTCACTGGAATGACGAATCTGGTTTTACTTTCTGTTTATACTCCATAAGTTTAAAGTTGGTGTCAAGTAAATCCACCTTGCAATGATTTGTGTGTAATTACACATGTTCGCTGTGATAGGGAGGGATTCAGCAAGCCATATGTACAACTCAATGAACAGAAGAACTAACATAGGTGTTATGTCTTTCCTGATGTGGTTTGTTATTTTTTTTCTAATTACTAGATCTCACTGCTTACTTGTAGGTTCACAGCTGTGGTTGATTGCTCGTTATCACATTGTTAAAAAAATCTTTCATCTCATTTATACATTTCATTTAGTAATTAGAAGCATTTGCTGGAAACATAGAAAACCTACAGCACAATACAGGCCCTTCAGCCTACAAAGCTGTGCCAAACATGTCCTTACGAAGTTGAATTTCAATCAATATTTGAATCTGACTTTTGTTAGAATGTCGAGAAGTACCATTTTTTTACACCATAAGTACTCCTTACATACTGCAACGTGTTGATGAATAATAAAACTGTCTTCAACTACAACAATGCTGGGGCTGTAGTTATCTGCCCAGAGAATCTGGGGAGAACTCTTGAGCAAGGGCAGAATGGTAAAAAGAAGCTCTCAATGGTGATTCAATCCATGGTGGATAAGACTGATTCTGTGAGCTCCCGTGTGACAGAAAGTTAAAATGCCAGCAACAGAGAAGAGAAGCCTTGACACCAGATCAGTTCGACACCAGTTCGACACGTTCATCTAGATTATCGAGACGGTCCAGCAGATCAGCACAAACATGGCGGCACTGGAAGCCCGAGCGTGGGCTGGAGCATCAGCTGCAGAGAGAGAAATGGTGCTAAAGTGAGAAGTGTTGATTTAACTGTAGTGGAAAGTTGCCTGGAAGCTGCATTAGAGGCACTGCAGCATGAAAAAGAGGCGGACGCAGCTTTAGTCTTCGAGGGGGGTGTGAGCAGCTAGCTGACAATGACCATGTTAGATCAATCTCACCATGCCACTCAGCTGAGAGGATGATGAAGTATGTTCAAGACCAGTCTGCTTATTCTTATATACACCCACCAGTAGACACTGAAGACTTAGGCCAGCCAATCGAGACTGAAAGGGGGCTCCTCTTCCACAAGATAACACCTGCAACTCGACACCTCTTATCGAAATGGGACAGAACAGAGACCGCCTCCCTCACATGCTCAATCTTATACTGAACAGACAGACTTCTAAAAATATCCAGTGACCGGCCACTCACTTGTCCATAGATATGAAGGAGACATGCAGCCAGGAGGTGGTAGACTCCAGGGTTCCTGCGTACCCCAGAAGAACATAGGTGCTGATGCTGCTCAGCCTCCCGGTAAGGAGCATCACACCCTCAATGAACCCCAACCTAACCGTGACGTGTCAGGTCTTGCGAGATGACCTGCCGTCGGCCGGACTCACCAAATTCGACGATAAGCCAGAAAGTTACTGGGCTTGGAAGTCCACATTTTTGGACACCACTGTAAACCTCGCTTTTAAGTCTCATGAAGAACTCAACCTGCTGGAGTGACTTGGACTAAATCTGACTTGCAAGCAAGCAGATTAAGGTCAAATTAACTTCAGGTCCTGCTCTCAGTTTAGTCTGGCAAAGACAGGAAGAGTACTATGGATCCATGGAGTCAATGGAGACACTTTCTTCAACAAAATCGAGTCCATCGTCAAGATTTCTAGCAGGGAGCCTCAACCTGCTATTGGAGTTGGAGGAAGCCTAAGTGTGCTAAACATCCTTACGTAACTATGTCATCACATCAGACCAGCCTTTTAAAGTGAAACCGCAACTCAATGTCGGTAGTTGTGAATTATATACATTTCTCCCAATTACTTTACCCTACATAGTAGAAGAATCTGCCCAGGGAGTGCACACAAACCTTCACCTGTGAACGTCTTCAGAACTAGCATTTCTAGAAAGTGGGTGCCCAGTCTCATGACCTCTACATCAAGAAGAACTTCAGCCAGTTCTGCCAGCCTCCTGTCTCTCTGGCCTTGACCTTGCATCGGAGAGGTTTGACAAGCAGCACAGCAAGCATGGGTGAATCTGTCTTTATCCATACAAAGGTTGACACTAAACCAGCTCCTTCAATGGATGATCTTACTTTCCTGAGGGTGATGGATCATGGGTTCCATCAAGACAGCTCAAACAGCTGGGTGGTACTGCTACCCTTGTGTAGTCCCCGACAATGCCCCCAAATAACTAAACCAGCATGTAGCCACTTTCCTTCACTTACACACGTGCTCGTGAAACACTCTGAAATTACTTAGGAAGAAAAAGACTGTATAAATGGAGAAAAAAGACTTATGGAAAATGATTGAAACATGAACTGAGGTTACAAATCTGTAAAAACAAAGTTATTATTTTGTGTTTGTACAGTTCGTAGATATGGTTTAGATTCTCAATAGGTTTCAGTAAGTACATTTAATGTCAGAGAAATATATACAACATACATCCTGAAATTCTTTTTCTTCGCAAACATCCACAAAAACAGAGAAGTGTCCCAAAGAATGAATGACAGTTAAATGTTAGAACCCCAGAGCCCCCCCAACTGCCCCCTCCCACGCGTAAACAGCAACAAAGCAATGACCCCTCCCATCCGCAACAAAACGACACTCCCATCAAGCTCTCAAGTGTGCAGCAAAGCATCAAGAAAGGCACAGACTTACAGTACCCCAAAGACAACTCATTCACCTGGCAATTCGACACACCACAGGATCTCTCTGTCCTTAATAAGGGAGGAAGAGGTGTTCCCGTTTCTCAGCGAGAGTTTTTATTTGATACTATCTAATTGGCTTATTTTGAAGTTTGGGTAGGGATCCCTCTTGAAGGACAGAATTTTATTCCTGCATTTTGAATCCAGATAATGCCCTTATTATTCTTCAGTATTTGATTGTGCTATTCAATTGATCAAAAGCTTTGACTCATATATCTTTAATGTTTTATTGTGAGAGCCATGAGTTCAGTTGTTGGCATCTTCTACAGATACCAGACAGGAAGTGTAATGCTTTTTCCTGATGTGGATTGTTATTTTATTTCTAATTACTAGATCTCACTGCTTACTCGTGGGTTCATAGCTGTTGAATTTGAATCTGCCTTTCATTAGATTGACAAGAAGTGCTGGTGTTTTACACCAACTCCTTACATACTGCAACATGTTGGTCAATAAGAAAACTGCCTTTAACTACAATTATGCCTGGGCAGTGGTTATTTGTCTGTCTAGCTTGAGAAAATAGGGAAGATTCTTGAGCAAAGGCAAAATAATAGGACCAGTGGCATCACTGGAGGGTCACCTAGCATCTTGTTGGCAATCGGACTGAAACTGCTGGTCACTGCTGAACTATTGGAACTAAATAAACCTGTAAGCTGCTCAAAAGGTGAACATGAGGCTGCATACTTGTCCCAGCACGTGCCAGAATGGATGGAAATCTCCCATCCTCACTCTCCAACCACAAGAGCACACTCTGAGCTGTTCTGTGACAAAGCAAGTTAATGTGGCAGTTCTACTTCTTCACCTGGGTACCTGTTGCCAACAGCTGGACTGTGACAGCAGCTCAGTGTATCAGTCTATTGTAGGAAAGAGAAAAGCTAAACCAAAATCAGAGATGGATGGCAGAAAGAAAGAGTTGGAGGTGGTATGATAGAGTAGCGGTTTATCACAGGTGACTGGGGTTCAATTCCAGCTGCTGCCTGTAAGGAGTTTGTAAGTTCTTCCCGTGACCGTGTGGGTTTCCTCCCACAGTTCAAAGATGCACTGATTGGTAGGTTAGTTGGTCATTGTAAATTGTCCCTTGATTCGGCCAAGGTTAAATTGGGGGATTGCTCTGCGGTCCCGAAGGGCCTACACTGTGCTATATCTCAACAAATAGATTGAGGTTGGCATGGTAGCGTAGTGGTTAACACAATGTTTCACAGTACAGGAAACCAGGGTTCAATTCTCACCACTGCCTGTAAGGAATTTGCATGTTCTTTCCATGACCATGCAGGTTTCCTCCCACAGTCCAAAGACAAATCGGTTGGTAGGTTAACTAGCCATTGTAAGTTATCCTGTGATTGGTCTAGGATGAAATTGGGGATTGCCAGGCAGTGCAGTTCGAGGGCCAGAAAGGCCTACTCAGTGCTGTTATTAATAAAAAATAAAAACAAGAAATCTACATTCAGTCCAAAAGTCTGAATGTTCCCAGGTAAAAGACAAGGCATTATTCTTCAGCTTGTGTTGGGCCTCATTGTGACAATGTACAAGAACACAGACAGCTTGGACTAAGTGGAATTAGGATGGTGATAACATTGTAGACCGATGGAGCATGAGGGCACTCCTGAAAACTGAATGCAGGGGCTCAGCAAAGTCTGCGCGGCTTCTCCAGTGTAGAGTCACCCACATGGATCTCCAAATGCTTTACTCTAGATTGGAAGTGCAAGTGAATTATTGTTTCACTGGAAAGACTGTTTAGATTTTCAGATGGTGAGAAGGGGGTAGGAGCAGAGCTGGGATGGGTAAAACATCAACTGGTGCCTCCCTTGTAGCTACTTGAGTTTGTTACCTTATCAACTGATTTTGCACGGTTCCATTTTTCTTGTAAGCTGTGGTGACTAGAATTAGAGCTAAGCTGTAATTTGCAGCAATATTGTAAATAAAAATGAACTTGTTTGTGAATAATAGGTTGTCTCTCAACAAGGGTGTCAGTAACATACAGTAGCTACTGATTATAAGTTCAGAGTCACCTGTTCCATCATTTCCTTAATTGCTTCATCTATATTGTTTGTGGAAAGCGCCTGCCTCAAGGTCACATTGCAAATTGCTGTGCCACTTTATAAGCATCATAATACTTACTCAAAATTAGTGGGCAGTGCTCAGAAATTCATTGCTAGCTCTCTGAATGACTCTAGACAAATGGGATGGTCTGACTCACTGTGAATCAGACTAGTTAGCACACGGAAAAGAGAGGATTGGGAAGACACACACTGAAATGTATCAGAAAAAAACTCTGGCATTTATGCAAAACCTTTCACTATCACAAAACGTTACAAATTACTTCCAGTCAACAGAGTGCTTTTAAAGTGGCAGTGCTGATGTAATGTAGGAAATATAACCATGAGTGAAAGACAGGAAGCTGTGTGCAGTTTCGGATCTGCTTTCTTTTAACTTTGAAGCTTCGGTTAAATGCGACTGGTTCAGCTCCTCCCTTTTGCAGCTGTTGGCAGGGTGAGCCGAATGATCTGCTGCATGAATGCTGCCTGAAAAGCAAACAGCAATGAGAAGTTATTAAAGTCTCCTATCAGGGAAAGAGGGGTCAGTTCTGGGTCAAGGGGACCCAACATGGCAGTTTTTCCCACCAAATGTCAATCAGCTACAGCTTAGCAACAGAAGCAAATGTTGAGAATTGTCTTATTCCCATTGACTGCTAAGTAATCAAATCAGGCAACTTAATCAATTATTTATTTAGTTCAATTACATCCTGATCTTGCAAAGAAATTGAGAGTCTCACGTCTAGAAGATATCAAGTGTGATATAAATATTTAACTCATTGATTCTTTCTTAAATTTGAGGCAGGAAGATGAAGGGAGTTTCAGAAGAAGGTATCAACCTCAGGAACTAAGCTGGTGCTGGACAGTGACATCATTGAGCTCCTGTGGAAACAACTTATTTCTCCCTTTAATGTCGCTCTTTTCTCTTTCCAAGGTGGGAGGGGTCCTGTCGAAGAACCTGACCCAGAACTGCACTCAAACTTTCAGAGATGGTTCCTGCTCCGGGGGTCTCACCGGCCAGCCTTTTCTCGATTTCCCAAGGGCATAAACGCACCTTCAATGTTCCAAGGTTTCGTGGCCCTGGAGATGAGCCGATTCTATGCCTGTGCCACCGACTGGAGTGTTGCGGGAGGAAAATGGAACATCGGGACCACTAGATCAGCTGTCAGGATCATGCTCTCTCTCTCTCTTTCTCACTTTCTCTCATGGTGGGGAGAGTTCGTTGCTGATTTTCGAGTCAGGGAACTCGGAAAAAGCGACAAGGCAGACTTTAACACCATAAATCAGCAAATTGTTTTGCGTATGTCTCCTCTCTCACTAAGTGACATATCAAAATCATGAGTTGAAGAGTCCTTGAAAGTGAATACATAGGTTGTGGAATCAGTGATGGGGGACTGAAGTTGTTCCTTCTGGGTCAAGAGCTCAGTGGTTGAGGGGTAATAACTGTTCCTAAACCTGGTGGTGTGGGATCTGTAGCTCCTGTACTTTCTTCCTGATGTGGGCAGTGAAAAGGCAGCATGCCCTGAATTGTGTGGGTCCTCGATTATGGATGGAGCTTTCCTGCATTAGCGCTCCTTGTGGATGTGCTCAATGGTGAGGAGGGATTTACCCATGATGAACTGGGCTGCAGTCACGACTAGTTGTAGGATTTTCCGTTTAAGGGCATTGGTGCAACCAGTCAGTAAACTCTCCACCACACATCTATAGAAGGTTGTCAACGTTTTAGATGACATGCCAAACCTTTGCATGTCAAGAAAGTACTACTCCTAAGAAAGTAGATGCTCTGCTATGCCTTCTTTGTAATGGCACTTACATGGTTGGCCCAGGACAGATCCTCTGAAATGATAATGCTGAGGAATTTAAAATTGCAGACCCTCTCCACCCCTGATCCCCTGAAGAGGCCTTCTGGTTTCCTCCTCCTGGTCAATAATCAGCTCCTTGGTTTTGCTGACATTGAGTAAGAGGTTGCTGTTGTGGTACCAATCAGCTAGATTTTCAATCTCTTGATTTGAATCCACTTTTGTTTCAGCCAACAACAGCAAATTTAAATATGGTAATGGAGCTGTGATTGTCCTCACAGCCAAAGTATAAAACTAGTAGAGCAGGGCGCTAAGCGTGCAGACTTGTGGTGAACGTGTGTTGATGGAGATCATGTAGTTCTTGTCAATCTGAACTGACTGGGATCTGCCAGTGAGGAAAGCGAGGATTTAGTTGCACAAGGAGGTATTGAGGCTAAAGTCTTGAAGCTTATTGATCAGATTTGAGGGGAGAATAATATTGAACACAATGCTTTTGTCAATGAAGGCATCCTAATGTATGTACCTTCACTATCCAGATGTTCCAGGGTAGAGTGAAGAGCCAGTGATATGGCATCTGCGGATGATCTGTTGTGATGGTAGACAAATTGGAGCAGATCCAAGTTGCTCCTCATGCAGAAGTTGACATGTTTCATGACCAACCTTTCAAAGCACTTCATCCCAGTGAATGGAAGTGCTGCTGGATGATAGTCATTGAGATAAGTTACGACATTCGTCTTGGGCACCGGAATAATCGAAGCCTGCTTGAAGTAGGTGGGAACCTCAGACTGCTGAAAGAAGAGTTTAAAAATGTCAGTCGATACTCCAGCACAGGTCTCCAGTACTCGGCCAGGTCAGGTCAGGTGAAAGTTCACCCTCTTGAAGGATGCTGCTACACTAATCTCGGAGACTGAAGTCACAGGATTATCAGGGGCTGTTTGAGTTCATGAAGCTGCCTCCATGTTTTGTCAGACAAAGTGAATATAAAACTCATCTGGTGTGAAACCTTATTGTCACTTACAATACATATATCACTTTCTTTTACTTTGTAGGATACGATAGCATTCAAGCCCTGCCACAGATGTCAAACATCTTTCTGAGCTTCAAATTTGGTCTGGAATTGCCACTTTGCGTGTGAAGTGGTTTTCCAGAGGTCGTACCTGGACCTTTTGTGTTTTACTTGGTTGCCAGACCTGAATGTCACTGATCTAGTATTCGGCACATTATGAACCTCTTGGTTTATCCAGGGCTTCTGGTTGAGGAAGTCTCTGAATGACTTTGTGGGGACATGCTCATCAACAAATGACAAAGTCCATGACAATCATGCTGTGTTCGTTCAGATCCTTTGATGAGTCCTAGAACTAGGCTCAGTCCACTGAGTCAAAGCAGTCCTGTAGCTGCTCCTCTGCCTCCCACATCCTCATCAATTCTGGACAATGTTTCTCATTCTCTGCATGCTGCCTTGGCTGAACAGAGGAACACTTTTATTAATAGTCTAAGACAACTGTGCTGCTCCAAAGAGCATTATATGAGGTCATTCTTACCCTCGGCCATTAGGTTCTATAATGAGTCAACCTATTGTCGGGGAAGTGATGTCCCCCTCCTGTTAGACTGTTGAGGTAACTTATTTTTTATTCTTTCTTGCTTCTCTTCTAATAATTGTAAATTTGTATATTGGTGTACTTGTAATAATACTGTGACACTGTAATTTCCTTTGGGATAAATAAAGTATATTTCTATTTATTTATCTGCCTCTTCATTGTCCTTGCTTCTAAAGCATTATCCTTTAACCTTTGCCTGTACACAGGTAGGAGGACAACCAGTTGATCAGATTTCCCAAAATATAGTCCAGGGGATGGAGCGGTAGGCATTCTTTATGGTAGTTTGGTGGTGGTCAAGTATGTTGGGACCCCTGGTGCTACAGGTAACATGTTGATGATAATTGGGCAGAGATTTCTTCAAGCAAGCTTTATTGAAGTGTCCAGCGTTGATTTGAAAGAGTGAGCAAACTGAAGCTCTCTTCTCTGAAATTAGTGATGGTCCAATGAGGCCTTTAAGATTTTGAAGGGTTTTGATACATTAGAAGCTTTAATTGTAGAGGAGACACATCCAATAGTATGGGAGACCAAAACTACAAGCACTATAATATAAGATGATCCTTAAGAACTTCCAATGGGATTAGAACTGACTACTTCCAGGAGCAGTTGAGGTAGCTGGCATAAATAAGTTCAAGGGAAGGGAAGGTAAACACGTGAGGATTAGATGGTCGTAGGTGTGAGGAGGCATATGTGGGGTATGAAGACTAGTATGGATTTGTTGGACCAGATAACCTACAGTGTTTTAAGTGTACATTCCAGGTACAATAAAAGCTTGTTTTCTGTTACTTCACTAAACTGTGCAGTCATGTAACTAGGACATCAAAGACTCACCTCCAGCTAGGTTAAGTAGTGCCCTGGTCAATATCAGGATGGGAGCTTCCGGGCAGACATCAGACACGGTTGCAGCACTGAGCTTCACCATGGTGTTGTGGCAGTGTGCAGACCAGCATCATGGCAGCACTGAGGAAGCATCCAGACATCTCTGCCACTGCACACTGCTCATAACCCTTCACTTGCCACTGGTGATGCTGATGACACACTTATTAGTAAGCACTGCAGAGTACTGCATTTCATTTCCTTTACTCTATAACTTTTGAAAACCTACTTAGTTCTTGACTGGGTGGCATTATGGCTAATCAGCACCCCCGCTCCCATTTTATATAACTGTAATCATTTCAGTGACTGTTTTAATTACAGTCTCCACTCATGTTATTGTGGATTCATGCACTGAGAAGGTTTCAAACTCATCTTTTGGGTTCACTAATCCACTCACCTAATATTTAATAAAATTTATATTCTTAAAAGTTATATAAACACCAGATGTCTTGTTGATATTGAACTCAAGGCCAGTCTTTTTACAAAAATTCTTCAAGACCTTCAAGTCTTTTGACATGCTTTCTGAGAATCTCTCATAAGGGCCACATCATCTCCAGAATGTTCAAAGTTTAAAGTTCAAAGTAAATTTATTATCGATGTACATATATGTCACCATATGCTACCTTGAGGGACACGTTTGGCAGGACTTTGTGGACTGAAGGGCCTGTATTGTGCTGTAGCTTTTCTATGTTTCCATGTTGAGATTTTTCTTGCAGGCATTCACAGTGGAACAGAGAAATACAGTAGAATCTGTGAAAAACTACACACAAAACTGACAAACACCCAATGTGCAATAGAAGATGAACTGCAAATAAAAAATATGAATGAATAAGTAAATAAATAATACAGAGACATGAGTTGTCAAGTCCTTGAAAGCGAGGCCATAGCTTATGGAATCCATTCAGAGTTGAGGCAAGTGAAGTTATCCATGCTGGTTCAGGAACCTGATGGTTAAAGAGTAGCAATGTGACTGACATAATAGCAAATACTAAATTATACACTATCCCTGTCAATTTAAAGAGAAAACTGACTACTTAAAGAGCAGCAAAAACAAGACCAATAAACAAAACTGCAGCAACTTCTCCTAATATTCGGATCAATTCACCAGAAAACTGTGAGTATATTTACATAAATATTGTGTGCCTTGATTCAAACTCACACACTCATAATATTCCAGTCAGAGCAATAGGATTTCAGTGGACGAAGTGGAGAAGATACACTCAGTGGCCACTTTATTAGGTACACTTGCACAACTGCTCGTTACTGCAAGTATCTAATCAGCCAGTCATGTAAGAGCAACTCAGTGAATAAAAGAATGCAGGCATTGTCAAGAGGTTCAGTTGTTGTTCAGGCCTAAGATCAGAAAGGGCAAGAAATGCGATATAAGTGATTTTGACCATGGAATGAATTTTGGTGCCAGATGGGGTGGTTTGAGTATCTCAGAAACTGCTGATCACCTAGAATTTTCATGCTGAAGTTTCTGTAGTTTCTGAAGTTTACAGAGAATGGTGCAAAAAACAAAAAAAAACATACGAGTGACAGTTTTGTGAGAGAAACTGCCTTGTTAATGACAGACATCAGAGGAGAATGGCCAAACTGGTTCAAGCTGACAGGAAGGAACCAATAACTCAAATAATCACATGTTACAATAGTGGTGTGCAGAGAAGCACCTCTGAATGTACAACACATCGAACCTTGAAGTAAATGAGCTACAACAGCTGAAGGCCACGTACATACACCTAGTGGTCTTCTTATTAGGTACAGGAGGTAGTAATTGAGGTGTAACATATGGTGTATTCAGCTAGAAGTGTGAGAGAAATTAACTCAGGAGTTTCGAAGGGTATGATGAAAATTAGTGAAAGAAAAATAGGAACTGAGATATGAAAGGTCTGAAACTCGATTTTTCCATTTCTTTCCACAAATGCTGTGTGACCTATTGAATTCCTCCGGCTACTGACATGGCCCCAGTGGGCTATTGGGCCATTTTCTACAATGCAGCACTTAGTCAGGTCTTCTGCTTCAAAACAGTGAGATCTGCTCGGGCCTGCTGCCTTTTAACCCCTTAACAGTACAGAAACTCTGGACTTAGATGAAATACCACTGTCACCAAAGCCCTTTCCTACCCCTAGTCAGAATAATCAATATTGCTACAGTATGGATGGAGATTACCACAATTGTTAAATTCTGTACTAATTATTTAAACTACCTTGACCTGTGAAACTGGTTTGGCTTGAGAAAAGGGAAAGATCAGGCAGCTGCCCCAGTAAACAGCAACAATTTCTACTGAGGCAAAGATAAATATTTATTCCAACAGCAGAGCTGTTGCAATATTTCAGTCAGTGTAATCCTGGGAGCTGACAATATGTAAACAAGATAAAATCTGCAGATGCTGGAAATCCAAGCAACACCCACAAAAAGCTGGAGGGATCAGCAGGCCAGACACCATCTAAGGAAAAGAATACAGCTGATGTTTTGGGCTTTCTTCAGAACCGGAGGAAAAAGATGAGGAGTCCGAGTAAGAAAGTGGGGGGGGGGGGTGGAGGAAGGTGATAGGTGAAACTGGGAGGTGGGGGTAGGGGTGAAGAGAAGTGCTGGGAAGTTGATTAATGAAAGAGACACAGGGCTGGAGAAGGGGGAGTCTGATAGGAGAGGACAGGAGGCCATGGAAGAAAGAAAAGGGAGATGAGCACCAGAGGGAGGTGTTAGCAGGTGAGGAGATGAGGTGAGAGAGGGAAATGGGAATGGGTAATGGTGTTGGTGGGGAGGTTTTACCAGAATTTTGAGAAACTGATATTCATGGCATCAGGTTGGAGGCTATCCATACGGAATATAAGGTGTTGCTCCTCCAACCTGAGTGTGGCCTCATCTTGACGGTAGAGAAGGCCATGGACTGACATGTCATAAAGGGAATTAGAAGTGGAATTAAAGAGGGTGTCTACTGTGAGATCCCGATTTTTCTGGCGGATGGAGCATAGGTGCTCGGCGAAGCAGTCTCCCAATCTGCGTCGGGTCTGACCGATATACAAGAGGCCACACCAGGAGCACTGAATAGGTGAACCCAGCAGACTCACAGGTGAAGTGTTGCCTCACTTGGAAGGACTATTTAAGGTCTTGAATGGTAGTGAGGAAGGAGGCGTAGGGGCAGGTGTGGAACCTGTTCTGGATAAGTGCCCGAAGGGAGATCAGTGGGGAGGAATGATTGGATAAGGAAATGGCATAGGGAGCAAACCGTGCAAAAAAGCAGAAAGTGGGTGGGATCCCATTGGAGATGGTGGAAATTGTGCAGAATTATGGCTGGATATGGAGTTTGTTGGGGTGGTAGTTGAGGGCAAGAGGAACCCTATCCCTGTGGGGTGGCGGGAAGAAGGGGAGAAGGCTGATGTGAATTGGGAGAGATGTGTTTGAGGGCAGCATTGATGGTGGAGGAAGGGAAGCCCCTTTCTTTGAAGAAGGAGGACATCTCCTTAGTTTTGGAATGGAAAGCCTCATCCTGAGAACAGGTGTGGTGGAGACAGAGGAATTGAGGGAAGAGGATGATGGTTTTACAAGTAACAGGGTGGGAAGAAGTACAGTCCAGGTAACTGTGAGAGTCAGTGGGTTCATAACCGACATCAGTAGATAAGCTATCTCTAATAGAAACAGAGAGATCAAGGAAGGGGAAGAAGGTGTCAGAAGTGGACCAGGTAAATTTGAGGGCAGAATGGAAGTTGGAGGCACAGTTGATGAAATCGATGAGCTCTGTATGGGTGCAGGAAGCAGCACCAATGCAGTCGTCGATGTAGCGTAGGAAAGGTTGGGGAGTGATACCAGTGTCAGCTTGGAACATAAACTGTTCCATGTAGCTGACATACAGGTAGGCATACCTGGGACCCATGTGAGTGCCCATGGCTACACCCTTTGTTTGAAGGAAGTGGAAGGAGCTGACGGAGAAATTATTAAGAGTGGGACAAGTTCCATTAGGTGGAGAGTGGTGGTGGAGGGGAACTGGTTGGGTCGGGTGTCCAGAGAGAAACATAGAGCTTTGAGGCTTTCCTGGTGGGGGATGGAGCTGTATAGGGTCTGGACATCCATAGTGAAAAGAAGGTGATGGGGGTCAGGGAACTTGAAATCCTTGAAAAGTTCAAGAGTGTGTGAAGTGTGATGGCTGTAGGTAGGAATGGACCGAATTGTGAGGGTGGGGGGAATAAAACCGAGTTGAGGTATGCAGAAGTACTGCTGAAAGGTCGCAGCCCAAAATGTCAATTGTACTCGTTTCCATAGATGCTGCCTGGCCTACTGAGTTCATCCAGCATTTTGTGTGTGTTGTGAAGTATGCAGATATGAGTTCAGAGGGGCAGGAACAAGCAGAAACAATGGGTCTACCTGGACGGGCAGGTTTGTGGATCTTGGGTAGGAGGTAGAAATTGGAGGTGTGCAAAGGAACTATGAGGTTGGTGGCAGTATATGGGAGATCGCCAGAGTTGACAAAGAATTTCCAAATAACAATATATTAATAACAATAAATTATTAGGTCAGTGATGGTGGGGTAAACAATGGCATGGTGCTCCTTAGTACTCTTTTCCATTGATGCTGACTGGCCTGCTGAGTTCCTCCAGCACTTTGTGTGTGATGCTAACAGTATGTAATAGGTCTCAAAGGACAGCAGTCTAAATAATCAATGTCCCTCACTATCAGCACCTATAGGTAATGCTTTGATTTCTTCACATCTCAAATGCTGTTGTTTTCAAACAAAGTCTGCTCTGACCAACCTGTAAGCTATCTCCTCCTTTGCTTATCTGCCAAGATAAAGTTTGCCTAGCAAGCTGATCCTCCCCTCCCATCTACACTACAGCATTCCCCAGTGAGGCAAGGTGGTGCCAGAGTGTGGACACCCCCTGCAGGTCTACACATTCCTTCTATTATAATCATTCAGTAAAGTTTCACAAGTCTCTGGAAAATACAAATTCAAGAGATTCTGCAGCTGTTGGAACTCTAGAGCAACATACTTTACTTTATTGTCACCAAACAGTTGATACTAGAGTGTACAATCATCACAGTGATATTTGATTCTGTGCTTCATGCTCGCTGAAGTACAAATCGAAGTAAATATAATAAAAATTTAAATTATAAATCATAATTAGAAAATAGAAAAGGGAAAGTAAGGTAGTGCAAGTCAGGTCCGGAGATTTGGAAGGTACGGGCCAGATCCGGGTCAGGATCCGTTCAACAGTCTTATCACAGTTAGAAAGAAGCTGTTCCCAAATCTGGCCGTACGAATCTTCATGCTCCTGAACCTTTTCTCGGAGGGAAGAGGGACAAAAAGTGTGTTGGCTGGGTGGGTCGTGTCCTTGATTATCCTGGCAGCACTGCTCCGACAGTGTGCAGTGTAAAGTGAGTCCAAGGATGGAAGATTGGTTTGTGTGATGTGCTGGGCTATGTTCACAATCTTCCACAGCTTCTTCCAGTCTTGGACAAGACAACTTCTATACCAGGTTGTGATGCACCCTAGGAGAATGCTTTCTACGGTGCACCCATAACAATTAGTGAGGGTTTTAGGGGTCAGGCCAAATTTCTTCAGCTTTCTCAGGAAGTAAAGGCGCTGGTGGGCCTTCTTGGCAGTGGACTCTGCTTGGTTAGACCAAGTCAGGTCATTTGTGAATTTCACCCCAAGGAATTTAAAGCTTTTGACCTGTTCCACCTGCGCACAACCGATGTAGATGGGGTCATGCGGTCTGCTACTCCTTCTGAAGTCAACAACCAATTCCTTCGTCTTGCTGACATTGAAGGATAGGTTATTGTCTTCGCACCATGCCACCAGGTTCTTAATTTCCTCTCTGAACTCAGACTCATCATTACCCAAGATGCGGCCTACAATTGTGGTGTCATCGGCAAACTTATATATTGAGTTTGATGGAAACTTGGCTACACAATCATGGGTGTACAGTGAGCACAGCAGGGGGCTGAGTACACAGCCTTGTGGGGCACCGGTGCTCAGAGTGATTGTAGAGGAGAGCTTGTCCCCTATTTTTACAGCCTGGGTCCTGTCTGTGAGGAAGTTGAAGATCCAGCTGCAGATCTGAGCGCTAAGACCCAGGTTCTGGAGCTTAGGAATCAGTTTATTTGGAATGATGGTATTAAAGGCAGAGCTGTAGTCAATGAAAAGGAGTCTTACATATGCGTCTTTATTCTCCAGGTGTCCTAAGGAGGAATGTAGTGCCAGAGAGATGGCATCTGCCGTTGACTTGTTGCTCCGGCAGGCGAATTGCAAAGCATTGAGGTTGACTGGTTGACATACACAAAATTCTACAGAAACTCAGCAGGCCAGTCAACATCTACAGAGAGGAATAAACAGTCAAAATTTCGGGCTGAGACCCTTCATCAAGACAGGAAAGGAAGGGGTTAAGAGTCCAAAATATGAAGGTGGGGGGAGGGGAAGGAGTGCAAGCTAGAAGGTGATAGGTTGAGACCAGCTGGGTGGGGGAGGATGATGAAGAGAGAAGCTGGGAGATGACAGGCTGAAAGGTTAAAAAGGAGAATGGTCCATGGGAGAAAGTGGATGAGAGCCCCCAGGGGGAAATGATAGGCAAGTGTGAAGAGAATAAGTAAGAGGGGAGCTAGAATGGGAAATGGAAGAAGAAGGAAGGGGGGAGGAATGAAATTCTCCTCTCTCTTCTCTTCTCACCTGCTTATCACCTACCTGTGGCCTCTACTCCTTCCATTTCTCCCATGGTCCATTCTCCTCTCCAATCAGATTCCTTCATCTTCAGCCATTTACACTTTCCACTTATCACCTCCCAGCTTTTTCCCCTTCACCCACCTTTTTTTGGCTTGTTCCCTCTTTTTTCCAGTCCTGATGAAGGATCTTGGCCTGAAACGTTGACTGTTTATTCCTCTCCACAGGTGCTGCATGATCAGCTGAGTTCCTCTTGGAAAATATAGACCACTTCCCATTTCTTGGGAGCATTGGCAGATATTGTTAATAAAATTGTCTTCAGAAACAGGTTTATTATCACTGACATATGTCATGAAATTTGTTTTGCAGCAGCAATACAGTACAATACATAAAGAGTACTGTAGGTTACAATAAAAATATATAGTAAATCAGTAATGCATAAAGAGAGCAAAATAGTGAGGTAGTGTTCACGGGTTCATAGACTGTTGAAAAACCTAATGGTGGAACGTTTTTAAAATGTTGTCTGTGTGTCCTCAATCTTCTGTACCACCTCTCTGATGATACTAATGAGAAGGAGATGGTAAAGGTCGTTGATGATGGATGCCACCTTCTTGATGCGCTGCCTTTTGAAGATACCCTCGATGGTGGGGAGGCTCATGCCCCTGATGGTGTTGGCTGAATTTACAACTCCCTGCAGTTTTCTTCCAGTTCTGTGCATTGGAGCCTCCATACCCAGTGGTGATGCAACCGGTCAGAACGCTTCCCATGGTACATCTGTAGAAATTTGCTAGTCTTTGGTGACATGCCAAATCTCCTCAAACTCCTAATGAAGTATAGAGCCTTACACATAATTAGATCAGCACACACTTTAATTGCTTGAGGAAAAATTGGTTTGAAGATAAAGATCTTAGACCTGGCAGACAACTCATGGTCTACTGAGCAACAGTGATCTCTGCCTCCCATCTATTACTGAGCCCTGGACTAATAACAGCAAGCTTGTCCAGGCACTTGAGAGATATCACCATTGCTGCCTGTCTTTCAAATTCATTAGAAAAATAATCAAATCAATGTCTTTCCCCCAGACTAAAATGCCCAAATTGATAGGGCTGGCTTCATCAATCATATATCTTATGCTAGACACATGTAGCAGACAGTTTTTTTCTGAGTTCTGTAGTGGGAAGAGATCATCCAAAATGCCTGGATGTGGTAGACGTTGAAAGGATGTTTCCCATGGTGGGGGAGTCTAGCACAAGAGAGCACAGTCTCAGGATAGAGGGGTTTCCATTTAAAACAGAGGTGTGGGGAAATGTCTTTAGCCAGAAGGTAGTAAATTTGTGGAATTTATTACCACAAACAGCTGTGGAGGTCAGGTTGTTGGGTGCATTTAAGGCAGAGCTTGATAGGTTCTTGATTGGACATGGCATCAAATGTTATGGGGAGAGGGCCAGGGAGTGGAGCTGAAGAGGAGAAAAAAGGATCAGCCATGATTGTATGGCAGAGCAGACTTGATAGATCAAATGGCCTAATTCTGCTCCTATGCTTTATAGACTTATAAGGCATAGGACTTATATTCTTATAGACTTATATTCCTAAGTCACACATCATCCTGACTTAGGAATGTATCATAATTCCTTCACTGCCTCTGGGTCAAAATTCTGGAACTTCCTCCCTAACAGCATTGTGAATATCCCCACACCTCGAGGATGGCAGCAAATTCAAAGCTACAAGTTCATTTTATTGTCATTCAACCACACACATGTATACCACCAAATGAAACAATGCTCCTGTGGATCAAGGTGCACAACACAGTACATATACAGTAACTCATACAAACAACACAAAAATTAGTATTAGCACAAATAAATTAACAAATAATAAGGTGCATTTATGACAGAAATTAAAAAGTAAACAGTATAACACTACTGGTGCTTCATACATGATGAGACCTGCTTGGTGGCTGGGACTTCAGTAGTCTCGTGACCTGCGGGAAGAAACTGTTTTCCATTATAACATTCCTTGTCCTAATGCTACAGTACATCCTGTCTGATGGTAGAGAGCCAAAGAGATTGTTGGACAGATGGGAGGAATCATTAAAAATGCTAAGAGCCTTGTGTACACAGTGTTCCTGATAAATATCTCTGATTAGTGGAAGAGAGTACCCAATGATCTTCTCTGCTGTCCTTGCAATCTTTTGTAGGGATCTGCTGTCAGATGCCTTGCAATTCCCAAACTAGGCAATAATGCAGCTGGTCAGGACACTCTGAATGATGCTCCTGTAAAAAAAAAATGATTTGACTGGGGGTGGGGGACAGCCTCACTTGCCTCAATCTCCTTACAAAGTCGAGATGCTGCTGTGAGCTTTTAAACACCAGAGGTCGTGTTGACGAACTAGGTGAGATTGTCCATTACTTGCATTCCCAGAAACCTGGTCTCCTGACTCTCTCTGCAAAGGATCAACTTACAATATGTACAGTGAAGAATGGCCAGCAGCACCTTCCTAAAAGTCCACAATCATCTCTTTGGTCTTGCACATGTTGAGACTCAAGTCGTTGTGCTCGCATCATTATATCAGTCGCCCTTCCTCCTGTCTGTAAGCCATTTCATCATTGTTGATGAGGCCAACCTCTGTTGTGTCATCAGCAAACAGAGATTCAGTTTGAACTGGATCTTGCACTGCATTCGTGCTTCAGCAGCAGGCTGAGCATGTAACCCTGGGGAACACTGATGCTCATCATGATAGAGTGAGAGATGTTTCTGCCAACACGGACTGACTGTGATCTTCCTGTCAAAAAGTTCAAGATGTAACCCAGAGCAACGAGTTGAGACACAAAGAGGACAATTAATCCGTCAACGTCTGGGAGATGATTGTATTAAATACTAAGCTGAAGTTGATAACCAGCATCAAGGCGTCTGATGTACTATTTTCCAGGTGGGACATGACAGAGTGGAGTGCAGAGAATATGGGATCATCAGTATACTGATTTGAGCAATAACTGAATTGGAAAGGGTTCATGTTGTTACATTTATTATCAACATATGTATATATGTCTATAGATTGTATAAAATGTATAATTCTATAGAATTTATAAAATTCTATGTCACAAAGACTGATGAACAACCAATGTGCTAAAGAAGACAAATCATGAAATATTTTTAAAAAGTAAATAATACTGAGAACATGAGTTGTAGAATCCTTGAAAGTGAGCCTCCAGGTTGTGGAATCAGTTCAGCATTGAGGTGAGTGAAGTTAGCCACACTAGGTGCTTGTAGGACAATAGCTCTTCCTGAATTTGGTGGTGTGGGACCTAAGACTCCTGACATCCTGCCCGATAGTAAGAGTTGGAAGAGAACAAGGTTGAGATGATGAGGCCCCTTGATGATGGATGCTGCTTTTTGTGGTAGTGCTCTTTGTGAATGTTTTCAATGGTAGGAATGACTTTGCCCATGATGGACAGGCCTGTATCTGTCACTATTTGTAGGTGTTTCCATTTCTGGGCATTGGTGTTTCCATGCCATGCCATGATGCAATCAGTCAGGGTACTCTCCACCTTCTCAAGGGCATTTAGAGATGGGCAATTAAATGCTTGTGAAGTGCACATCTCTTGAATGAATGAAAAAATGCACAATATTCCTACTCATTCTTGTGAATCTTTAGCCCATGAAGCTCAAAGTTGGATAGAACAAGAAGTTCAAGTCCATATCTTTGGATTACAAAGGGTCCCTGCGTTAAAGGCAGAAGAAATACATTATTATATCAGGCCACTCCTGTCCCACCTGTGAAAGTGTCAGCAGACACCAGATTGATTGATGGGAAAAAAAAACAATGAAGAAGTCACCGTCAATCCTGAGAAGATGCCTGAGCAGCTTTCCTGTTGAACCCCCCCCCAACCCCACCCCCCCACACACAAACATAAACACAATTGTATTACTTTTGAACTCTCAGGCAGATGTTACATTATCTGATAAAGATTGAAAGAGCTCTCCCAGCATCCTGCCCAATATGTATCCCTGAGCCGACATCACTGAAAAAATAATCACATTATTTACTCATTTCCTTCACAACTCCAGCTGGGATATTGCTGTGTACAACTTAGCTGTCATAAAAGATCTAGTGCTTTCCTGGTGTCTATGACAAATAAACTACTTGGGCTTCCAGGTGGGGACAGCTATCAATTATAACCAATGTTTCGATGACAAACTCTGCCATCTTCAGCAGGGATGATGCCACAGTTTCATAGTTTCCTGAATTACATTAAAAAAATTTTGGGTGCTAAAGAAAAGTAAGATCCTCATTGAAATTCCCAGTTTATATCCAAAAATAAATCAAATTCTACGCAAATGCACATGGTTTATGTCAATTGATGCTTCAGACTATTTTTAACATTAACTTCAGTTAATTCCAGAAAGAATGTCATGCAAGGAGAAGGGAGTTAGCAATTGGCCCATTAAACCTTCATCTAATTGGTGTGTTTCTTCACACTAGATCAGAGGAATACCAGTCCTCAGCGAATCACATAACATTGGACACAGTGAAGTAACTATTCTAACATGACAAAGCTTAAAATTGTAATTAATTGATAAGGGGAATTACTTAGCACTGGAAGAAGTCTAAAGATTCAAAATACTGGAAGAAGTCTAAAGATTCAAAGATTCAAAATACTTCATTGAGTGTAGCCCTCCTGGTTCAAAGTTTGCAATTTAAGAATCAGTTCTGCAGGAAGAATATGTAATACTCACTGTTGCCAGGGAAACTTGGTGAAAGGAAGTATCATGCTGAAAGCCAACTATCTATAAAATCCTTAGTACAATCTGGACAGAGTTGTCATGTTCAGCTGTGTATAGGTCAGCAAATTTGTTCCTTTAATCTGATTACATCCTTTGAAATATACTTTTTAAGTAAAGTTTTCAACAACTCAGTCTGAATCACAACACTAATAGTGGACATCAAAAGGATTTTCTCCATTCACCTCTAAATTGTATTTGTATCATCTATGAATTATATGAAAATTTCACAATTTATATCTGTTTTTTAAGATAAATTTAATAAATTTTAGCCGCTTGGCTTTTATCTTGTTCATTAATGGGGAGTTAAGAAAACTCAGCATTTATTGACCTCTCTACTGCCTTGAGAAGGTGGTAGTGAGCCACTTTTCTGAAATGTAGCACGTTATTAGGTAGCAGGATCCATAATTTAGACCCAGTGACAGAGAGAGCAAAATGCATGAACTGTGGCATCCCTGCGTGCTTTGAAACACTTCAAGGTCACTGAGGATAGATGTTCCAAGATGCTCTGTAAGACATCCAGAATCTGGATGCATCTTGTGCATGGTCCACACTGCAGCCACAGAATGCGGAGGAAGTAAACTTTTAAGATGGTGGTTGCACTACTGACCGCGTAAACTGATTTCCTTAAACTGATGTTAACTTCCTCCAGTGTTACGGAAAGTTGCTTGTGGAAATGGAAAAAAACTTCAGGAAGACATGGCATGCGTGAAGAAGCCAAGATGGTTCATCCATACAACATTTCCCGTTGAAGAATGCTAAAGGTTATTCTGCCATAACATTAGCGTTCAACCACTACATGCTGCCATGTGGCTGTGGATGTTAGTTACACCTCTTCTCATTATTGACTACTTAATATATTGGATAATTGGATGCAATAATACTCTAATGCTCCATACTGATTTGCTGGTTCACAATCACAATAGCTCTGTTCATAGTATATCACTTCCACTATTTGGCATAAATGTGGTTCTGTATCGTATCTTCACTTGGTTGGGTGCAGGTCAATGAGACTAGGCAGATTACTAGTAGGGCATGGACTAGATGATCCAAAGGTTCTTTTTCTGTGCTATTGCATTCATTGACTCCATGATAAATTGTTTTTGGGTATACCTTGTATTCTATCATTCTCAGTGGCCCAGATTGCTGTCCCTCCTTCATAGTTTTAGAAGCATGGGCTTTAGGGAAGTGAAGTTTGTGCAGTGAAAATGACTGAGAAGGTGCTCAGGAAGCTTAATAGTCTGAGGGTGGATAAATCTCCTGGACCTGATGGAATGCACCCTCTGGTTCTGAAGGAAGTAGCTGGAGAGATTGCGGAGGCGTTAACAATGATCTTTCAAGAATCGATAGACTAGGGCATTGTGCCAGATGACAGGAAAATTGCAAATGTTACTCCGTTATTTAAGAAGGGTAGGAGGCAGCAGAAAAGAAACTATAGACCTGTTAGTCTGACATCAGTGGTCGGGAAGTTGTTGGAATCGATTATTGGGGATGAGATTACAGACAAGATAGGCCAAAACCAGCATGGTTTCCTGAAAGGAAAATCCTGCCTGACAAGCCTACTGCAATTCTTTGAGGAAATTACAAGTAGAGTGGACAAAGGAGATGCAGTAGATGTGTTGTACTTGGATTTTCAAAAGGCTTTTGACAAGATGCCACACATGAGGCTGCTTAGCAAGACAAAAGCCCATGGAATTACAGGGAAGTTACTAGAGTGAATGGGCCATTGGCTGGTCAGCAGAAAACAGAGTGTGGGAATAAAGGGATCCTATTCTGACTGGATGGCAGTCACCAGTGGAGTTCCACAGGGGTTGGTGTTGGGATCACTGCTTTTTACGATGTATGTCAATGATTTGACTATGGGATTAATGGATTTGAGGCTAAATTTGCTGATGATACAAAGATAGGTGGAGGTGCAGGTAGTGTTGAGGAAACAGAGATCCTGCAGAAAGATTTAGATTGTTTAGGGGAATGAGCAATGAAGAGGCAAATGAAATACAATGTTGGAAAGTGTATGGTCATGCACTTTGGTGGAAGAAATAAACTGGCAGACTATTATTTAGATAGGGAGAAAATTCAAAATGCAGAGATGCAAAGAGACTTGGGAGTCCTTGTGCAAGATACACCAAAGGTTAACATCCAGGGTGAGTCAGTTGTGAAGAAGGTGAATGCAGTGTTGGCATTCATTTCTAGAGGTATAGATTATAAGAGTAAGGATGTGATGTTGAGGCTCTATAAGGCACTTGTGAAACCACACGGAGTATTGTGTGCAGTTTTGGGCTCCTAATTTTAGAAAATATATATTGATATCAGACAGGGTTCAGAGAAGATTTACAAGAATGATTCCAGGAATGAAAGGGTTACCGTATGAGGAACATCTGGCAGCTCTTGGGCTGTATTCCCTGAAGTTCAGGAGAATGACGGGGAATCTTATAGAAACCTTCTGAATGTTAAAAGGCCTGAAAAGATCAGATATGGCAAAGTTATTTCCCATGGTAGAGGATTCTAAGACAAGAGGGCATGACTTCAGGATTGAAGGGCGTCCTTTTAGAACTGAGATGGGGAGAGATTACTTTAATCAGAGGGTGGTAAATTTGTAGAATTTGTTGTCACAAGTGGCTGTGGTGGCCAAGTCATTGGTGTACTTAAGGCAGAGATAGATAGGTTCTTGATTAGCTAGGGCATCAGGGGTATTTGGGTGAAGGCAGGGGTGGGGAGGGGGGTGACTGGAAGAATTGGATGATGGAGCAGACTCGATGGGCTGAATGGCCTACTCCTGCTCCTATATCTTATGGTGTTATGAATGTTATAGGTGGGGACATAGCAGCAGAGAGAGAGGCCATTCAGTGCCTCAGCAATTCACTCCAAGCTCAGGCACTTGCTATCAGTGCCTGGCAAGTATGACTAAGAAACAGGCACAAGCGATGTACAAGGATAATCACAGACAGTTATTTTAACTATAGAATTCGTCTAGTAAAGGTATGGATACAACTTCTGTATATTGAAGATCTTGTTTCAGATTTCTCATTGTGAAATTTTTGACATAAAATTGACCTAAAGCAGGCTTGATTTCTTGTATAAATATCTTGATGTGCAGAACATAAGAAGTTGCAGAGAGGAGGGGACTCAGCCCAGTACATCACTAGCACCTTCCTCCTCACCATTGGAGATATCTACATGAGGTGCTACCTTAAGAAGACACCTATCATCAATGATCCCCAACATCATGGCTATGTCATCTTCTAGTAGCTACCATCAGGCAGGAGGTGCCGAAGCCCCAGATCACACACACCAGGTTCGACAGCTATTTTCACACAGCCATTCCTCACTTGAGCCAACCTGCACAACCCTAATCACTACTTCAGTGTGGCAACCACTTTGACAGCTTTGCACAAAAGTGGACTTTCATAAATATTCTTGTTGGAGTCTAGTGGAATTTATGGCAGCAATTCAGAATATATCCCAAAGCAGTATTCTAAAGGGAGGATGAAGTAACTGTAACTGATAAGTGAAGTCAAAAACAACTCAAAAGCAAAAGAGAGGGCATATAAAATGGAAAAATGCAGTGGGAAGTTAAAGAATTGGGAAGCTTTAAAAATCAACAGAAGAAATCTAAAAAGGCAATAAGGAGGGAAAAGATAAAATATGAAGGTAAGCTAGCCAATAATAAATATAAAAGAAGATACCAGAAGTTCTTTTCAGATATCTAAAGAGTGAAAAAGAGATGAGAGTAGATATCAATCTGCTGGAAAATGACACTGGAGAGTTAGTAATGGGGATAAAGAAATAGCAGACAAATTTAATAAGTATTTTGTGTCAGTCCTCACTGTGGAAGACACCAACGGTATTCCAGAAATTTCAACTTGTCAAGGGGCAGAAGTGATTGCAGTTGTATTACTAAAGTGAAGGTGCTTGGGAAGCTGAAATGTGTGAAGGTAGATAAGTCACCTGGACAATGGACTACATTCCAAGGTTCTGCAGGAGGTAGCTGAAGAGATTGTAGAGCATTAGCAGTGAATTACAAGATTCTGAAATGGTTGTGGTGGAACGGAAAATTGCAAATATCACACGACTTTAACACTGGAGGGGGGAAAAAGAAAAGAAATAACAGGCCAGTAAACCTGACTTCAGTGTGGTTGGGAAAATGATGAAGTTCATTATTATTGATGAGGTTTGGGGGTATTTGGAGACACATGATAAAACAGGCTAAAGTCAGCATATTTCCTTAAGGGGAAGATTTGTCTGACAAATCTGTTGGAATTGAAGAAATTAGAAGAGGATGGACAGAGGAGAGTCAGTGGATGTTGTTTACGTAGATTTTAGAAGGTCTTCAACAACGTTCTGTTCATGAGGCTGCTAAACAAGAGCCCATGATATTGTCATGGAAAGAAGAATGGCTAACTGGCTAGGAGGCAAAGATTGGGAATAATATGGGCCTTTCTGATTGGCTGCTGGTGACTAGTGGTGTTCTGCAAGGGTTGGTGTCAGGACAGCTTCATTTCATGTTATATGTCAATGATTTGGTTGGTGGAATCGTTGGTTTTCTGGTCAAGTTTTCAGATGATACCGTGATAGGTAGAGGAGCAAGTAGTGTTAAGGAAGCAGAGAGTTTGCTGAAAGACAGATCAGATGAATGGGCAAAAAAATGGTGGATGGAATACATTGTAGGGAAGCATATGCTCATGCATTTTGTTAGATGGAATAAAGGTGTAGACTATTTTCTAAACAGGGAGGAAATTCAGAAATCAGATGTGCAAAGGAACTTGGGAATCCCTAGAGGTTAATTTGTAATTTGAGTTGATGGCAAGGAAGGTAAATGCAATGTTAGCATTAATTTCAAGGGCACTAGAATCTAAAAGCAAGGATGTAATGCTAAGGTTATATAAAGCATTGGTCAGACCACACTTGGAATATTAAGAACAGCTTTAGGCCCCTCACCGAAGAAAAGACTTGCTGGCATTAGGTAAATTCTAGAGGAGGTTCATGAGCATGATTCCAGGAATGAAAGGGTTAATATCTGAGGAGCATTGATGGTTTTGGGCCTGTACTCTCTGCAGTTTAGAAGAATGAGGATGGAAATTCTTGAAATCTACTGAATATTGAAAGCCCTACATAGAGTGGTTGTGGAAAAGATGTATTCTATAGTGGGGGGAGTCTAGGCCCAGTGAGCACAACCTCAGAAAAGTGGGACGTCTCTTTAGAACAGAGATGAAGAGGAATTTATTTAGCTAGATCAAGGTAAATCTGTGGAATTCATTGCCACAGACAGCTGTGGAGACCAAATCATTAGGTTTATTTAAAGCAGAGATTAGTAAGAGCATCAAAGATTTTGGGAAGAAGACAGGAGAATGTGCTGAGAGGGATAATAAATCAGCCATGATAGAATGGCGGAATAGACTCAATAGGCTGAATGACCAAATCCCGCTTCTATGTCTTATAGCCTTTTGGTCTTTGTGTTCCTTCTTGTAAAAAGTGTGTATAATTTATGTTTGCTTCATGTTTTTCTTGTGAATGTCATGTATCTGATGCTATGAGCCTGTGATGCTGCTGCACCTGTGCATACCTCTACTTGTACTTAGGACAGCAAACTGAACTCTGATATTGAAAATATAATGTATATAAGTTACAGAAGACAGTGAATAAAAAACTCTGTACAAAACAAGGTACTACATCAAAATGAACAGTTAGAAAAGTCTTTGGTGGTGCAAAGTGTCTGTGGTGTTCCTCTAACATATTAGAGATGTATTTCCCTCTACTTCCCCATGGTGTAACTAATTAGCTGCGGAACCACATACTGCAGTAGTCAGCTGCATGAGCAAATACAAAAACTCAAGAAAAGAGGAACAGGAGTAGGCCACCAAACTTGCCCCACCATTTAATGTGTTCACAGCCAACCTACAGTAGGCTTTAACTAATTTTCTGGGTCAGTTCTCTATAACCCTTAATTCCTAATCTTCCAAATATTTATCTATTTTTTGAGAGATTACCAGCAACGTTGATGGAGGTGATAAATGTGACTTACATGGACTTTAGCAAGGCCTTTGACAAAGTCTTGCAAGGGAAGCTGATCAAGAAAGTTCAACTTTCAGGATGAATTTCAACATTGGCTTCACAGGAGAAGCCATAAAGTAGATGGTTATCTCTCTGACTGGAAGCCTTTGTATAGTAGAGTGTTCAGGGATTGGTGCTGGGTCCATTGATGTTTGTCATCTATTTCAACGATCTGGATGATAATGTGATAAACTAGATCAACAGATTTGCAGATAACACAAAGCCTGGGTGTATTGGACAGTGAGGAATGCTATCAAAGCTTGCAGTAGGATATAGACCAGCTGGAAAAATAGGCGAAAAAATGGCAGATGAAGTTTAATGCAGACAAATACGAGGTGTGCATTTTGGGAGGACATCCTCAGGCAGGACTTACATAGTGAACAGTGTAAAACTGAGGAGTGCGGTAGAACAAAGGCACCAAGGAATGTAGATCCCCAATAATAAACACAAGAGATTCTGCAGTTGCTGGAAATTCAGAGTAATGCATGCAAACTGCTAGAGGAACTCAGCAGGTCAGGCAACATCTATGAAAAGGAATTAACAGTGAATGTTCCAGGGTGTGTCCTTTCTCAGGACTGGAACAAAAGGGGGTAGATGCCAGAATAAAAAGGTTAGGGGTGTGGAAGGAGGACAAGCTAGATGGTGATAGGCGAAGCCAGGTGGGTGGGAAAGGTAAAGGGCTGGAGAAGAAAGAATCTGATAGGAAAGGAGAGTGGAGCAAGGGAGAAAGGGAAGAAGAAGGGACACCAGAGAGAGGTGATAGGCAAGTGAGGAGAAGAGGATAGAGGGTAGAATGGAAGATAGAAGAGGGAAGGGGGAGCAGAAAAGAATAAAAAAGAAAAAAGTCACTGGAAGGAGAAATCATTGTTTATGGTATCAGGTTGGAGGCTACTAGACAGAATATAAGATGTTGCTCTTCCAACCTGTGTTTGCCCTCATCATGGCAGGAGAGGAGGCCATGGACCAACATGTTGGAACAGGAATGGGGATAGGTATTAAAATGGTTGGCTGCTGGGAAATTCCACTTTTGGCCTGATTACTTGATCCCTAGTTCTTTGAAGGTTACATCACAGGTAGATAGATTCATAAAGAGAGCTTTTGGCACATTGTTCTTCATAAATCAAAGCATTGTTTATAAGAGATGAGATGTTATGTTGAAGTTCTATAAGATGCTGGTGAGACGATATTTGAATTTTTGTGTGCAAGTCTCGTCACTCATAAACAGGAAAGATATCAATAAGATTGTAAGAGTGTACAGAAAATTTACAAGGATGTTGTTAGAACTTGAGGACCTGAGAAATAGGGAAAGGTTGAATAGGTTAGGACTTTATTCCCTAGAATGTAGAAGATTGAGGAAGATTTGATAGAACTGTACAAAATCAAGAGGGTTATAGAAAGGGTAAATGTATGCAGGCTTTTTGTCTTGAGGATGGGTGAGAATCGAACTAGAGGTCATAGGTTAAGGGTGAAAAAGCTAAATATTTAAGGGGAAACTTTTTGAGTCAGAGGGTGGTACAAGTGTGGAACAAGCTACTGGTGGATGTGGATGTTATTACAACATTTAGGAGAAATTTGGATAAGTACATGGATGGTAGGACTATAGTCCAGTTAAGTCTTGATGGGACTAGGCAGAATCAAAGTTCAGCACAGACTAGATAGAGTGAAGGGCCTTTTTCTGTGTTATAGTGTTTCATGAACCTAGGACTCTGAAGCTGAAGAGATTGGTGCTCATATACTGGTCTGAATGGACAGGAAACAAGAGAATAGGGACAAATGGACCATGTTTGGATTTGGAGGCAGTAGGTAATAAACTACCTCAGGAATTGTTGCGGGGAACTCCTGTCAAGACTTTTCAAAGATGTGGAAGGAAATGTGCAACTGTGCTATTGTAAAGCTACCTAGAAAATTGATTGTTAAGAAACGACACATCACTTTGTCACCAGATGTGCCCCAGAATCAGTGTTCCCTTGTGGTGAATATCCTTTGATGAGGAATGTTCACATAATGTAAAGTTGACAGGAAAATTGCTGGCAATTTAGATCAGATGCACTATTACCTTACTTTGTACAGAGACCGAACATTATGATATCTAATTCTGGGCTATAAAACTGAGACTCCTTAGTGTTCATGTGATAAAACAGTGCAGAAAGTACAGAAATGAGGAGAAAGAAAGAGCCTATTTGATCGACCCAAGGATACTTAACAATCATTACTGTCTTTATGAGACAATCTTTGTAGTATCAGATGTACATCTGATGGATTTTCAAATACACAGAGAGATTAAAGGGAAAAAAAGAAACAAGTGTTAAGGATGTGGCAGCATACCAGATATGTGATGCCAATTAGGTTCCCCCAGATCAAATCCTGCATTGTATAAGCTCAGTCTGCCTACCCCTCTGATTCGCTCACCCTAGTGGAAAAGTTGAGTGGATGAAGGGGTGAAGCAGAAAAGAGATTCGATGTTTCTAATATTAAGTATTGGAGAAGAGCTTAACTTTCAAAGGAAAGGAACTCCAAGTAGTCGTGTGCACTGTTCTTGATACGATACTTTATGATATGTCTATCAGTTAAATACAGCAATGTCTTTGCTGAGCATAGTATTTCATTATTCAACAGCTCAAAGAATAAACATTTAGCTTCAAACAATCACTTGAGTTTCACAACTCTTCAGTTTCTTGCACAATCATTTAGTTTCCTTTCACAACTTCCAGTGCTCACCACTTGTTTTCAGATATCACCCATTCTCAACAAACCTGGCCCAGGTTCTTCTCCAAGTCTCTGGGTCACAGTCTTCTTCAGCGGTTTGTCTCCAGAGTCACAGCTGCCAGTAATCTCATAAATTAACTCTGATACATTACCTCCCACACTTTGCTTGGCTCTTTATCACTTTTACACAGCCTTGATATCCGATCATGATCCAGATGAGCATGGGTTTGCTAACTTCTTCCAACTCCTGCTGGAGACATCCAACAATTACTTTGACCATTTGGTTCCTAAATTGCCAGAGTATTCATAAGAAATTTGTAATCTATCATACTGTACTTTTCCATTAGATGTCAGGCCCCAGACACACCTATATGCTTTTCATGATTTCCAGATACTCACAGCTGAATGTTTATAATGTATAGTCCAGTCGATAGAGATATAAAACTGTTCGCAGGAAACTAGCAGAGACCTGTAGTGGATACAGCTCAGTTTATCACTGGAAAAGCTCTCCCCACCATTGAGCACATCTACAACAAGCGCTGTCACAGGAAAGCAGCATTCATCATCAAGGTCTCCCACCATCCAGGCCATGCTCTCTTCTCACTGCTGCCATCAGAAAGGAGGTACAGGAGCCTTATGCCCCACATAACCACCTTCAGGAGTAGTTATTACCCTAGAACTATCAAGCTCCTGAACCAGTGTGGATAATTCCTCTCACCTCATCACCAGACTGATTCCACAACATATGGACCTACTTTCAAGGATTCTATGACTCATTCACAATATTATTTATGTATGTATGTATGTATGTATTTATTTATTTATTGTATTTGCACAGTTTGTCTTCTTGTGTACATTGCTTGTTTGTCAGACTTTGAGTGTCGATTTTCATTGATTTTAGTGTATTTTTTTGTTTTAATGTGAATGCCCACAAGAAAATGAATCTCAGGATTGTATGTGGTGGCATATACAATACTGTGCAAAAGTCTTTCAGATATAACATATTAAAAATCAAATTTCATGACATATGAATGATGATCAACTTGATTCTGATATAGGTCTCCATTGTGGACTGAGAGTGAGAAGGGGAGAGGGAGAGGGGAATCATGGTTGAGAAAAGGGAAAGGGAGTGGGTAGGGAGTGGGAAGCACCAGAGATACATTCTGTAATGATCAATAAACCAACTGCTTGGAATAAAATTATCTTGCCTGGTGTCTTAGGACTGGGTGTGCTGCACCCACAACAAGCCCCTGCTCCGGCACTCCTTCTCTACCACCTGTCCCACGCCCCTCCCTCAGTGCTCTGTCCTCACTATTCCCAACATCCTTTGCTCCCACATTATTTACAAAATCACTCTCCGCTCTATGTTGACAAATATAGTACTGTGCAGAAGTCTTAGGCACCCTAGCTATTATGCACATGTGCCTAGGACTTTTGCAGAGGCCTGTATGTAGTTTGATAATAAATTTACTTGGATCTTTGAATTTGAACCTTCCTTCACTGTGCCTCATTCTTCTGTGGTTTTCAATATTTCTTCTGAGGCAACAAAGTAAATTCCCAAAGCCTGATGGAATACTTGACACCAGTTACGATATACAACTGTAGAATGCTGTTGGCCTCCACACAACCTTGTCTTGCTTTGGAGGCCACGTTGGCTGGAGTCAGGGCCTTATGATTTGACTCCTGGTAGGGTCACCTATGCCAAACAGGTCAAAGGGTAGAGGACAAGCTAAGAGTGGTCCACCAGTCCTCTTGGTACAGGGGTTCAGCTCAGGGCTAACAACCATGACTGATAAAGCAAAATTGTTATGGAAACAGCAATGAAGAATCCTTCTACAACTGAGCGCAATAATATTCTTGTCTTCAACCTGAACTTGCACGACTGATAGTAGTGAAAAATGAGAAGAAACTATTGACATGATGAAGGATGTCATGAACATCACCTGAAATGAGGACCTTCATTATTGCTCTAAATGATAGCGGAGCAAATGGCAGTAAGCAAGAGTACTGTTGAAGAGGGGTAAATGAAAAGCAGATGACTGAGGCTGATCCAGCACAGGGTAAAATAGAGTAAGAGGAACAGGTGAATAGTTCTTCCTGGGGAACAACTCAGATGGACTTCAATCACACGCAAGTATGGATGGACAAAATTATCTTAACTAATGTGATAATCCAGTCAATAATGTAACTGCTGTTTGTGAGACATTGCTGAGTCTCCGTGTTTCCCCATATTGCAGCAGGGTTTGAACTTCAAAGATACTTAATGGACTGTGTAGGAATTTGAGACTGCAAAGAGCTCCAGATAATTGCAATCATGTACACTTATCAACAACAACACGCACAAACACGTTGGAGGAACTCAGCAGGCCAGGCAGCGCCTATGGAAAGGGTAAACAGTTGACATTTCAGGCCGAGATAGACAATAGACAATAGGTGCAGAAGTAGACCATTCGGCCCCTCGAGTCTGCACCGCCATTCTGAGATCATGGCTGATCATTCACTATCAATACCCAGTCCCTGCCTTGCCCCCATATCCCTTGATTCCCCTATCCATCAGATATCTATCCAACTCCTTCTTGAAAGCATCCAGAGAATTGGCCTCCACCGTCTTCCGAGGCAGTGCATTCCACACCTCCACAACTCTCTGGGAGAAGAAGCTCTTCCTCAACTCTGTTTTAAATAACTGACCTCTTATTCTCAATCCATGCCCTCTGGTACTGGACTCTCCCAACATCTGGAACATATTTCCTGCCTCAATCCTATCAAATCCTTTAATTATCTTAAACGTTTCAATCAGATCCCCTCTCAATCTCCTCAATTCCAGCGTGTACAAGCCCAATCTCTCCAATCTCTCTGCGTAAGACAGCCCTGCCATCCCAGGAATCAACCTAGTGAATCTACGCTGCACTTCCTCAATTGCCAGAATGTCCTTCCTTAAACCTGGAGACCAAAACTGTACACAATATTCCAGGTGTGGTCTCACCAGGGCCCTGTACAAATGCAAAAGAACATCCTTGCTCTTGTATTCAATTCCCCTTGTAACAAAGGCCAACATTCCATTTGCCCTCTTCACTGCCTGTTGCACTTGCTCATTCACCTTCATTGACTGGTGAACTAGGACTCCTAGGTCTCTTTGCATTTCTCCCTTACCTAACTCGACACCGTTCAGACAATACTCTGCCCTCTTGTTCCAGCTTCCAAAGTGGATAACTTCACATTTATTCACATTGAATGACATCTGCCAAGTATCTGCCCACTCACTCAGCCTATCCAATTCTCCCTGTATTCTCCTAACGTCCTCTTCGCATGTCACACTGCCACCCAGTTTAGTATCGTCAGCAAACTTGCTGATATAGTTTTCAATGCCCTCATCTAAATCATTGACATAAATCGTAAAGAGCTGTGGTCCCAATACAAAGCACTGTGGTACCCCACTAGTCACCTCCAGCCAGTCTGAGAAACACTGCTACCCTTTGCTTTCTATCTGCCAACCAGTTTTCTATCCATGTTGAAACCCTGCCCCCAATGCCATGAGCTCTGATTTTACTCACCAATCTCCTATGTGGCACCTTATCGAATGCCTTCTGAAAATCTAGGTACACAACATCTACTGGCTTACCCTCGTCTAACATCCTTGTTACACCTTCATCAGGACTGGAAATAAGATGAGGTCAGAGAAAGGAGGGTGGGGAGGGGAGAAAAAAGTACAAGGTGGTAGGTGATAGGTGAAATCAGGAGGGAGGAAGGGTGAAGCAAAGAGCTGGGAAGCTAATAAGTGAAAGAGATAAAGGGCTGGAGAAGGGGAATGTGATGGGTAAGGTGATGAGGTGAGAGAAGGAAACACGAAAGGGAATAATGAAGGGGACAGCCCATTACTGGAAGTTTGAGACATAGGTGTTCATGCCAGCAGGTTGAAGGCTACCCAAAGGGAACATAAGGTGTTACTCTTCCACCAGAACAAGATACAGTAGGTAACTCACAGGTAAACGCTGCCTCAAGCAGAAAGATTATTTGGGACCTTGAATGGTAGTGAGGGTGGAGATGTAGGGGCAGGTAAGGCACTACTTCCATTTTCAAGAATAAGTACCATGCAGGAGATCAGTGGGAAGGGATGAATGGACAAGGGAGTTGCGTAGGGAGCAATCCTTTGGGAAGCGGAGGGGGAAATGTGCTTGGTGGTGGGATCCCGGTATTTGATGAGCCCTGTGTGGATTCCCAAATATCAGTGAGACCCGATGTAGTGTTATGTACCCCGTAACTGGGTGTCTTACCAGCAAAAATAGAAGTATCCATTGGAGTCTGGTACTATTTTCAAAACAGTGTTTATTAGTAAAATATACAAATCAATATCAACAATGCAAATATACAAATAGTACACATTAGCAATACTAAATCTAAAAGTGTGGGTATAATAATAAACAATAATAAACAAGCTCTATCGTTGTCTAGGTGATAATGAATTATCATGGGAAAGTATAAAGTTCAGTTCAGTTCATGTAGGCTGAGGTGGTTGTTGGTTCTTTTGTTGTAACCGTTGGAGAGAGAGAGAGAGAGAGAGAGAGAGAGAGAGAGGGAGGGAGAGCAAACAGTGACAGCTAGAGTCATTCAAACCTTCCTTTACTTTCTTGATCCGTCAATGTGTTGTTGTGGCCATTCAGGTATGACCCCTCTGTCCATTAGCTAGACCATTCTTCTATGGTGGACTCGTCACCCAGGCAAGGGTGGACACACACACAAGCCCCCACCGGCCTCGCTATAAACACTGAGAGTTAAAATCGACCGATCCTTCGTTCGGTCTCCGATGCCCCACACTTTCTTGTGGGTTCCAACACTTAGTGCTCACTAGTGTGTCTCTTGGTGCGTCTGAGGAGTGTCTCCCCAGACCTCACTTTTATCCCTACTCACAGGATCTCAGGTGTCAATCAGTTTTAAATGGCTTAGCCCATCAAACCAGCCCACTCCGGCTGTCCACTGAGGAATTTTAATGAACAGAATGGTACCAAGTAAACAGCCCTCTCCAAAAGACATAACAGTTAATCAATGGCTCCTCTCCTCCCTCTTATCAGCAGCAGATGTTCCAGCTTGTTTTCCTCTTAATCTCTCTTTCTCTCTCATGAGCAGCGTGGTAACAGTAACAGTTTGTGATTCTCCCAGGGGAGGGGGACATGGGCAACTCTGTACCCTTCTGCCCATCAGAGTTGTTCATCCTTCGTAACAGTAGATAGGTAGGTGCTTCACCAAGCACTGCCAGTAGACGCAGGATCTCTTGGTGGCCACCCACTTCAATTCTACTTCCCATCTCCATTCCGACAAGTCAGCCCATGGCCTGATCTACTGCTGTGATGTAGACACACTCAGGTTTGAAGGGCAACTCTTTATATCCCATATGGATAGTCTCTTACCTGATGGCATGAACATTGATATTTTGAACTTCTGGTAATTGCCGCCCCCCCTTACCATTCCCATTCCCATTTCCCTCTCTCACCTCACCTCCATACCTGCCCATCACCTCCCTCCGGTGCTCCTCCCCCTTCCATTTCTTCCATGGTCTTCTACTCTCTCTTATCAGATTCCTCCTTCTCCAGCCCTTTATCTCTTTCACCAATCAAATTCTCAGCTATTTACTTCACCCCCTCCCTCTTTCCCCGTTTCACCTATCATGTGGCACTTTGTACTTCTTCCTCCCCTCCCCCTACCTTCTTCCTCTAACTTCTCATCTTTCTTTCCTGTCCTGCAGAGTCTCGGCCCAAAACGTTGACTGTTTTTTCTTTCCATAGATGCTGCCTGGCCTGTTGAGTTCTTCCAGCATTTTGTGTGCATTTCTTGGATTTCCAGCATTTGCAGATTTTCTCATCTCATACTTATCTACAGTATATCTGTGCTCATCATATTTATTATTACCATGTGTACTCTTTACACTGTGAGCCATACAAACAAAGAATTTCATTACATTTTGTTGTGTGTGACTATAAACTAATCTACTCTAATCAAATATTTCTTTACTAGTATAACTGGATGCAACTATGGAAGCATCCTCACAAAAACAACTTCAATAGACCAAGGGAGGTTTTGCTATCATTCTCCCAAGGACCACACACTGAACAGGAACTTAAATCCTAGAACAACACACTCAAAATGCTGGAGGAATCCAGCAGGTCACACAGCATCTATGGAGTGGAAGCAACAGTCAATATTTCAGTCTGAGACCACTCATCAGCACTGGAAAGGACACGGGGAATCCAGAATAAGGGGGAGAGGGGAAGGAGTATATGCTGGCAGGTGATAGGTGAAGCTAGGTATGGGGGAAGATGGGTGGATGGTGAAGGAAAGTTGAAGTGAGAAGCTGGAAGGTGATAGGTGGAAAAGGTGGAAGGCTGAAGAAGAAAGAATCTGATAGGAGAAGAGAGTGCACCAGAGGTGAATAAGGCAGATGAAGAGAAGAGAAGGGGCAGGAGGGGACCCAGAATTTGGAATGGAAAAAGAAAAAAGGAGGAGGAGGTGAAGTTAGAGAAATCAATGCTCTGGCCATCAGGTTGCAGGCTGCCCAGGTGGAATATGAGGTGTTGCTCCTGAGAGTGGACTCATTGTAGACCTAACCTATCATGAAATCCTAGACCTGAAAGTGATGTTGCATCCTGCAAACAAAAGAAAAGAACTTCTTCCATTTATATGCTCTGTAGAATTGATCCTGAAGATTAAAGTGTGCCATCCTGGTATTCAGTGCCCTTCTGTTCTTTGTTGCTTTTTAGTGTTCGTAAAGCTTAGAAATCCTATCCTGAGAGATCAGGAATCCTATTCTGAGATATCTCCCATTAAGAACATAACTTTCTCTGCCTGAAAATTCAATAGTTAACAAAGATTCCCTAAGAATCCAGGAAACACTATGGATGGAAATACAGCAAATTAGATGCTTGAAAGTCAAAGTGACAACTGTGGAGATAAACCTTGTATTAATTGAATTTTTCACTTTGGTGACAGGATCGATTTTCAGACCACATTGGTAACATTTAGACATCAATCCTTTTGCAGTATGGGTGTGTGGCCAGTACATTTTATATTATTATGTTATGTTCTATGGTTTGTTTATTTAAGAGATACAGCACATAAGAGGCCCTTTGGGCCCAATGTGCCAACACTGCTGAATTACACCCAATGTGACCAATTGACTTATCAACCCGTACACCCTAGGAATGTGGGAGGAAACGGAGCACCAGGGGGAATCTCACAAAGTCATGGACAGAATGTACAAACTCATCACAGACATCAGAATAATTTTCACAAGGCTTACCTTTTCCACATTGACACTCCACATTTATTTTATGTAATTTAATTTTTCTTTTTATTTATTGTAGTGATACAACATGGAATAGGCCCTTCTGGCCCTTCGAGCCACGCTGCCCCTAGGAACCCCTCAACCCCAATTAACCCTAACCTATTCTTAGGACAATTTACAATGATGTGTATGGTTTTGGACTATGGGAGGAAACCGCAGCACTTGGGAAAACCCATGCATTCCTTGGGGATGACATACAATCACTCCTTACAGAATGGCGGTGGAAATTAACACTGAACTCCAGAACTCCCTGAGTTGTATTAGCGCGCGTGATCTCTGTTATCTAACTCAGACATTGCCATCTTCTACCTTATCTATTTCCAATCGCATTTCTGCCAGTGAATCTCATGATGTAACATGGATAACACTTTATCTCTAACGTAATTACCCACATTCTGCTTTATTGACCTTGAACACTCCTTAGCTGCTCTTCCCAGTTCACTTTCTAATGATGCTTAGACATTATAAGGCATCGGACAGACTGCAATTGGAGCACTGTGAGTAGTTTTGGGGTCTTATGAAGAAAAATGTGCTGGCAATCAACAGAGTCCAGAGGAGGCTCACAAGAATGATTTCAGGAATGAAAGAGTTAACATATGAGAAGCATTTGATGGCTCTGGGTCTGTACTCACTGGAGTTTAGAAGAATGAGGGCTATTAAATATTGAGTGGTCTAGATAGAGTGATTGTGAAGAGGATATTTCCTATAGTGGGAGAGTCTAGGTCCAGAGGACGCAGCCTCAGAATAGAAGGTCGCCATTTTAGAACAGAAATAATGAGGATTTTTTTTTACCCAGAGGATGGTGAATCTGTGGAATTCACTGCCACAGACAGTTCTGGTGGTCAAGTCATTGGGTGTATTTAAAGCAGCGGCTGATCGGTACTTGATTTGTAAGGACATCAAAGGTTATAGGGAGAAGACAGGAGAATGGGGTTGAGAGGGATAATAAATCAGCCGTGAAGGAATGGCAGAGTAGAATCAATGGGCTGAAAAGCCTAAATCTGCTCCTTTATGCCATGGATCTTAACATTAACTGGGGGTCCAAAGACCCCAGGTTGGGATCCCCCACTTTAGGGAATGGAAACATAGTGGGTATGCAAACCCCTGCTGCCCATGTTGATTGACCACTGTGCACTCTTCACAAATACACACACACATATGCACTCAAACACACCCACAGGTACATATATAACACAAATGCACAACACTTACACCATGCACACAGTCACATGCCCAAACATGCAAAACTACAGAAAGTACAATTCACACATACCACACATGTGTACATTGTCACACATGCACATGTACTTACACATTTATGTATTCATAGCCACACACACATGTACAAGTACACGCATTCTGACTCAGGACCCAGGATGAAATTGTTCGAGGATCTGAATTTGTGTTTGAACGTGGGCATTCTGAGATCCCTCAGCACATACAGGACTGAGGAAAATGCACCTAGAACAACTTCCATGAAGCAGATGAAGTTAATTCAGTAACACAAAACACATCATCTGCATTATCACCTGAATAATCTCTGCTTGAGATCAGTATCATGGAAGAGGTGCTAGAGGTGGGAAGCAATGGGGCTGGAGCGACCAACAGAGCGAGGGGGGAGGGTAAATGCAGGAGATGTGTACCCACCTTGCTGCTATAACTTTACCCAGGTGCTGATCATATAGCATTTTGGTTTTTCATTGACGAAGAGGCCTCAGAATTCTGTTTAAGAACATCTGTCCTTAAATACAGAGAACTACAAAATCTTGCTGGCATTTTGTTCCTATTCCACAGAACCTATGTCTTGCGAAATTGATTGAAGCTATCAGTATTCCAAATCTCTTCCTGCATTCCAGAGCATTTCATTCTGCAGATTGATGAAAAAATTCCTCTTCTCAGAGTGCCCTAGACACTGCTGTTAATAATTAACAATTAACTTTACAGGGTTTGTTTGCTATGTTGCTAATTCACAGCTTATTATTACTAAATTCCTTTTAGACTTTGGGCATCTTTCCAGCAGCTTTGATGGCACAAATTTGTGAAGGGCAGACCCCAAGACTGTAGTTTTTGCTTAAGTTACAATGTTACATTTGAGTGGATGAGTTCTTTAGGCAGTCTTCCTTGGTGATATCATCTTAAGAAGTCCTTAACCATGGACAAAGTGCTGGAGGACAGGAAGGTAGCTAATGTTGTTCCATAGTTTAAGAAAACTCCAAGAATGGAATTTATAGGCCGGTGGGCCAGGCATCAGTAGTGGGAAAAATATTGAAAAGTATTCTAAGGAACAGGATATACATTCATTGGCTACTTTTTTAGGTACACCTGCAAATCTGCATACTAATGCAAATATCTAATCAGCTAATCATGTAGCAGCAATTCAATGCATAAAAGTATGGGGAATGGGGAAGAAATGTGATCTAAATCTCTTCGACCATAGAATGATTGTTGGTGCCAGGTAGGGTAGTTTGAGTATCTCAGAAACTGCTGATCTCCTGGGATTTTCATGCACAGCAGTCTCGAGTTTACAAAGAATGGTGCAAAAAACAAAATATATCCAATGATGTCAGAGGGGAATGGCCCCGATTGGTTCAGTCTGACAGGGATGTGACAGTATCTCAAATAACTATGTGTGACAGACAGTGGTGGGCAGAAGAGTATCTTTGAATACACAACATATTGAGCTGTGAAGTGGTTGGGCTGCAGCAGAAGACTGCAAATCTACACTCGGTGGTGAACTTATTAGGTGCAGGAGGTGCCTAATAAAGTGGCCACTGTGTATACAAGTACTTGGATAAACAACTGTGGTCTGACCAATGCTTTATAAAGCCTCTGCATTACATTTCTGCTTTTATATTTTAGTCCTTTCAATATGATTGCTAAAATTACATTTGCCTTCCTTACCACTGATTCAACCTGCAAGTTAAATGTTACAGAATCCTGCACCAGGTAACTTTGCACCACAGGTTTCTGAGTTTTCTCTCTCTTTGGAAAATAGTCTATGCCTTTATTCCTTCTACCAAAGTGCATTACTATACACTTAACTACACTCTGTTCCATCAGCCACTTCTTTGTCCATTCTCTCAATCTGTCCAAGTCCTTCTGCAGACTCCCTGCTTCCTCAACACTACCTGCCCCTCAGCCTATCTTAATATCATCTGCAAAGTCTGCCACAAAGCCATTGGTTCCATTATATAAATCATTGACAGACGTGAAAAGCAGCGGTCCCAACACTGACACACAAAGACCAACTTTGTCACCAGCAGCCAACCAGAACAGGTCCCCTTTATTCCCAGTCTTTGTCTCCTGCCAGTCAGCCAAACTTCTCTCCATGTTAGCATCTTTCCTGTAATACCATGGGAACTTATCTTGTTTAGTAGCCTCATGTACAGCACTTTGTCAAACGCCCTTTGATAATCCAAGGAAGCAATATCCACTGACTCCCCTTTGTCTATCCTGCCTGTTATTTCCTCAAGGGATTTCAAAAGGTTTGCCAGGCAAGATTTCATCTGAAGGAAACCATACTGTTTTTGGGCTATTTTATCATGTGACTCCAAGTACCCCGAAACCTCAGCCTTAATCAGGGACTCCAACCTGGTCTATAAGTGCCTCTCTTTTGCACCCCTATCTTTTTAAAGAGTGGTGTGATATTTGCAATTTTCTAGTCCTCTGGAACCATTCTAGAATCTCATGTTCTTGAAAGATCACTACTAATACCTCCACAATCTCTTCAGCTACCTCCCTCAGAACCCTGAGGAGGTCCATCTATCTTCACACCTTTCAGCTTCCCAAGCACCTTCTCCTTAGTAATAGCAACTGCACTTACTTCCGCTGCTTGTCAGTCTTGAATGTCTGGCATACACCTGGTATCTTCCACGATGAAGACTGATGCAAAATACTTATTAAATTCTTCCGCTTTTTCTTTGTTCTCCATTGCAAACTCTCCAGTGTCATTTTCCAGCCATTTAATGACCACTCTGGCTTTTTTTAACTCTTTATATATCTAAAAAAAAATTGATATTCTCCTTTACATTATTGGCTAGCTTATCTTCATATTTTTAAAATTAGAATCTCCTGCACTGTAACTTCAATTTATATTATGTCTATTTTTTTATGATTTTATTCTCTTGTATGTTCTATGAAATTTGATGTTTGATTTTTATATCTGGTTTTATGTAAAATGCTTTGAACTGCCTAGTGTTTGAAAAGTGTTATACAAATAAACTTGCTGTTTTCTCCTTATTCCTTTTAAGTTGCCTTCTGTTGGTTTTTAAAAGCTTCCCAACCCATGGATGTTAAGCTCCCAACTATGATCTTTGTTCAGATAGAACTCAGAACACACTGTCAAACCTGCCAGTCTCTAACTGTGCTACAAGATCATCCACTTATTCCATATACTGCGTGCATTCCAACACCTTCAGTCCTGCATTCATTAACCTTTTTGATTTTGCCCCCATGTTATGCTTCAACTCTTCTCACTGACTACAATTTTGCCCAATTATCTGCCTATCCTTTCTCATGATCTCTTTACCCACTGTATCTATTTGTATACCAACTGCCCCATCCTCAGCCCTAAGATGGTTGTTTCCATTCCCCTGCCAAATTAGTTTAAACCTTCCCCAACAACCCCAGCAAACCTTCCCACAAGTATATTGTTTCCCCTCAAGTTCAGGTGTAGCCGATCCTTTTTGTGAAGGTCATGCCTTCTCCAGAAAATATCCCAATGATCCAGAAATCTGAAATCCTGCCTCCTGCACCAGTTCCTGAGTCATGCACTCAGCTGCTAAAACATCCTGTTCCTACCCTCTCTGACAGCAATCCAGAGATGACACCCTTTGCAATGCTGCTTTTTAGCTTTATACCTAACTCCCTATATTCTCTCTTCAACACCTCACCCCTTTTCCTACCTATGCCATTGGTACCAATATTTACCATGGCCTCCAGCGTTTCACCCTACCCTTTCAGAATGCTGTGGACCCGGTCCAGGATATTCCTGCTCCTGACAGCTGGTAGACAACAAACTGCCTGGGTGTTGATTTCATGTCCACAGAGTCTCCTCTAATTAAAGGGTCCCCTGTTGCTACTGCTCTCCTCTTCTACCCCCTTCCCTTCTGAGCCACGTAGCCAGACTCAGTGCAAAGGATTCAGTTGCTGTGGCTTTTCCCTGATAGATTGTATCCTCAGAAGCTTCCAAAGTGATACTTTATTTTGAGGGGAATGACCACAGGGTTACTCTGCACTGGCTGCCCATTGCCTTTCCAACTCCCGACTGTGACCCAGCTATCTGCTTCTTGCAAGTTAGGGGTGACTACCTCCTTGTAGCTTCTGTCTTTCATCTCCTCATTCTCCCATTTGAGGTGAAAGTCAGACAGCTACAACTCTAACACTGCCCGCTCCCACAATGGCCACTCTACTTACACCTCACTTTGTTTTATCGGCATTTGCCAAGTGCCTAATAGACTGTTATGATAAAATACCTCACTCCAGCCCCTGCAAAGACTCAAAAAGTCCTGAACTCTTTTTGTTGAAAGTTGATGAAGGAAAGTAAGTGGACATTGTCTACATGGACCTCAGCAAGGCCTTTGACAAAGTGTTGTGTAAATATGGTATGAAATGTCAATGGAAGTGGTGGATGTGGGTTCAGTTGCAATGTTTAAGAGAAACTTGGATAAGTGCTGGGTATAGACAGCCAGGTGTGGGTAGATGGGTCTATGCAGAACAACAGTTTTGCCTGGACTGGATGTGTAGAAGGACCTGCTTTTGGGCTGTAGTGCTCCGTGTCTCTATGACTCTAACATATCAGAGTCCAAATTTATGATGGTGACATCCAGCTCAGTCTCATCACTACTCTGCTTGACCCCTTCACTCTCTTTAGTGGTCTCACCAAGTCATAGAAGGCTACAATGTGAGCAAATAGAATGAGTACACAAGTACCCGTCAACGTAAGCAGGGTGCATTAGAGTACCGTTAGAATCTGTTAGGAGCTGGTAAAATGTTCTCCAACCAAATACTAAGAAGAAAGCAATTATCTGCAGACCCTGCCTCAAACTCTGATCCCAGCTTCCCTCACTAACCCTCCTTGATGGTAAATGTCCGAAATAGAACCAGATTGATTGTCATTTGCTGGTTTATCTAACCCAAAGAGATGCTGTGGACCATACATTTCTTCATTGTCATGGCTGCTCTCTGCTATTCTCATAACATTCCTTCTCTGTTTTCTACCTCAGTCCTTTTCTTGATGGAATTCCCATCCATCCCTTTGTTAGCTGCATATCTGACCATTCCAAAGTACTTCTGGCTTGTTTCCCATATGTTACCTCCCATAAAGTTGAGCTTATCCTAAGTATCACATACAAAATACTGGAGGAACTCAGAAGGTCGGGCTGCATCTGCAGAGTGTAATAAATAGTCGATGTTTTGAGCCAAGACCTTTCCAACGTGCTGTTGCCTAGCCCTAAAGAGCACTAAGTTTCATTCATCCACCACCTCAATGATTGACAAAGATTCCCACTTAAATAATTTGAGTTTAATTCTTATTTTCAAACTTCTGGTCTTGCGCTATCCTTTCTATGTACCCTTCCACCAGTCTTAAAAAAAAATTCTGCACTACTCCACTTGTGGCTCCACACAATGTCCAAATTTTTAAAACTCCACCATAAGTAACATTAACTCAATGATCAAAATAGTCTCTTTGCGGCAGTTAAGGAAATAAGAGTTTAACAACACACCAGAATACTTACACTGCGTTTCACATGTTGTCCAATGACAAAAGCCATGTCCATTTACAGATGCTCCCTACAGTCCTCAGTCTTTTCTGATTTGAAGTAAAACTGATGATTTAAAAACATGAAATAAGAAATAAAAGCCCTCCTGTTATACCTTCATGGTAAAGAACTATAGTCCCCTGCAACTAACCATTGCATAAGGGCAAATATGTCACTGACTGTATTTCACTTCAAAGCAGAACATGGTAATGGCAGAGAATTGTGTTCCAAAAATCAAAAGGGCGGAAGCAAAAGATGCAATTGAATAATGCCTTGCCAGCTGAGATAATTCATAGCAATTTTCTGACCATAAGTGAGAGCCGATCGCTTGCTGTTAAAGAATGCATACCAAAGCAATTCAGAGAGAACCCCTCATGACTCTCCGAGAAGCCCGAGTTAGCGGAAGATGTGGGAAAATACATAAACCTGACTGTGAGTGGAAGCAAACGGAAATACAAAATGTTAAGGTTGTGATGTTTCACTCAAAATTCTCACTAGGAAATAATTGTCAACATCAGCTTGAGAAGCTGAAACTAAATCAGTGTTATCATACTGATGGCTGTGACACTGATAAAATGAGGCATCCTGTTTTGGGAAAGCAGAGCAAAATTGTGTGGAAACCTCAGTCACTTGGCAAATGTTTGAAATTCAGCAGCTTCAGTACATCAGAGCTCAGCAGAGCGTGCAGCAAGCATTGAAGCCATTGCAGAGACCCAGAACAGTCTCAATGACCCTGTGAATGGATTTGTAATTCCCTGTGTCTGTTAAGAGCACCCAGACACAGCTGCAACTGAATTCTTGCAACTTGTTGATGCAGGAACATCGATAAGAAGTGACAGTGAACAGATCTTCAACAGTATTTGCTGTCGTCAGTGTTCTGTTCATCGGCAAATGCTGCTCCCTCACGGCACCAGGGACTCGCAGTCGAACCTGACCTTGGCTGATGTCTGTGAAAAGTGTGCACATTCTTCCCATGGCATTTCCTCCAGGTGCTCAAATTTCCTCCCACATCCCAAAGGTATGCTGGTAGATTAATTGGCCACTGTAAGTAATTCTTTGGTGCCCGTAGTGCATAAAGAATGAAAGAAGATTTGATTTGTCAGTTGTGAGTGAGAAAAAAAAAATGCTGCCGGGCTACAGGGAAATAATTTATTATCAAAGTACATATACTACCCAGAGATTAATTTTCTTGCAGGCATTCACAGTAGGTACAAGGAATGTAATACAACAGAATCAATGAAAAATTACACAGAAAGTACAACTGACAATCAATGTGCAAAAGCAAACACATAAAGATAACAAAAAAACAATACTGAAACATGAGTTGCAGAACCTTTGAAAGTGAATCCATAGATTGAGGTATCAATTCAGTGTGAAGTTATTCCCTCTGGTTCAGGAGCCTGGTGGTTGTAGGGTATTAACCATTCCTGAGCATGACGTGGCACCTTCTTCTCAATGGCCTTGATGGTGCAGATTCCTCGATAAAGGATGCTGCTGACTTGTGCAGTGTTCTTTGTAGATGTACTCAAAGCGGGCTTTTCCTGAGATGAATGGAGGCTATACCCTCTGCTTTTTGGAGGTTTTTCTGTTCCTGGCCATTGGTGTTTTCATACCAGGCCATGATGTAACCAGTCAAGATACTCTCCACAGTGCATCTACAGAAGTTGGTTAAGGTTTCAGATAACATGCTGAATCTGTGTAAACTTCTAAGTATATCCAAGCCCATCTCTGGAAGGAAATATCAGAATACTCCTTTACAATAATATTCCATCTTTGATAGTTTGGGAATGGTTTCAATGCAGATAACTCTCTAATTCTAGAGGGTCTACAACACACATATCTCACATAATCGCAGTTGACTGTGATATTCTTCTGAGTTTGAGTACACTCCAGCTCTTCATATTGTGCACCTCCTCACCTGATATCACTGGGCCACTGTTGTTTATGTGAACTTGAAGGCACTGCCCATCAGCAAAAATCAAAAGTGGCCTGAAGCAAGAGATCTAAGATTAGATTTAGCATGAGATGCATTGAAACATCGAAGCATATGGTAAAACATGTGGTTTGCATCAATGACCAACACAGTCCGAGGATGTGCTGGGTACAGCCTTGTGTGTGTCACCATGCTTCCTGCACTGGCAGTGTATGGCCACAACTGACGAATCCTAACCCATATGGGACGTCTTTGGAATGTGAAGAGGAACCAGAGGACCCAGAGAAAACCCATGCAGTCATGAGCAGAGTGTACAAGCTCCTTACAGGCAGTGGTGGGGATTGAGCTCTAAGCACAATTGCTGGCACTGTAAAAATCATGCTAACTACTAGTCTTCCATGGCAACCTAGGCACTACTGTGCTGCCCTGTATCTACATCATATGTATAGAACATAGAACATAGAATAGTACAGCACACTACAGGCCCTTCGGCCCACAATGTTGGGCCGACCCTCAAACCCTGCCTCCCATATAACCCCCCACCTTAAATTCCTCCATATACCTGTCTAGTAGATAGAACATATGTGATGTGATGGCCATTCATTTACAGAAGCAGAAGTGGGCGCTCGATGGTCAACCTGGTCTCAGTCTGCTGAAGAATCTGGTTCTGTGTTGCAGGAAAAGTAGCCAGCATAATCAAAGACCTCACCCACCTCAATCACTCTCTCTTCCCCCATCCCCTGGGTAGAAGGTACAAAGGCCTGAAAGCATGCATCCCCAGGCTCAGAGGCAGCCTCTCTCCCACTGTTATTACGCTTATGAACAATCCACTAATAACACACACAAAATGCTGGAGGAACTCCACAGATCAGGCAGCGTATATGCAAATGAATAAACAGTTGATGTTTTAGGCCAAGGCCCTTCTTCAGGACTGGAAAGGAAGGGAGAAGATGCCAGAATAAAAAGGTTGGGGGAGGGCAATCCCCAGTATGATAAGATGGACTGTTGACCTCCCCATCTGGCTTGTTCCGGCCTTGCACCTTATCGTTTACCTGTACTGTTCTTTCTCTGTAATTGTAACACTTTTCTTTATTCTGTTATTGCTTTTCTCTATCTTGATATACTGATGTTCGCAAAGCAGTTTTTACAGTAACCTCAGTAATGTAACAATAATAAGCTAATTTACCAATAATAACTCTATGATTTAATAACCAGTAATAACTCTATGTATCTAATAGCAATAGCAACTCCTTGACTTGATAACATGTGGCTCACATAGATTCTCAAAGAGTGACTAAGTTAAAATAAATTCCCTTGAAATGATCATTTGATTTACCACAAAATCAGTACAAGTTTAATGCATTAAACAGCCTCAGTGTCAAATGTGATTCAGCTGATAGGGCTATCCAAGGGTTAAGTTGGCAGACTTATTTCCCAGGGATAACATATTGTGAACATCGACAACTACATTTGTATTTCCAGTTTGTAATTTTTACATCTTTGAATGGCATCATCCTAAAAAGTCCGATTGCATCTTTGCTGTTTGATCTTCTGCACACGATGAAAGCGGATAACAGGCTGTTATCCCAGAAGTCGTTTCTCCAGGTGTTTGCGATTTATTGTGGCTTCACATGTCACCAAATAGTCGTTTGTTGGTGCTACAAAGGCAGGTGGCCGTGTGGGCTGAGAAGAAGATGCAGGATCGTTCAGGATGATATAGTCAGTTGAAGAAAAGGAGCAAGGACATGGAAGAAGGAGCGTAATGGAAAACTGTAAGGTCAGCCATTTTACTAGAGAGAAAAAAATGAAAAGATGGAGTATTTTTTTAAAATGGTGAGAGATTGAAAGAAAGGCAGGTGCAGACTTGGGGAATTGTCCACAGTTTGGATCCACCTACCTTTCAACATTATGAGAATAAGAGGTCAGTTATTTAAAACAGAGTTGAGGAAGAGCTTCTTCTCCCAGAGAGTTGTGGAGGTGTGGAATGCACTGCCTTGGAAGACGGTGGAGGCCAATTCTCTGGATGCTTTCAAGAAGGAGCTGGATAGATATCTGATGGATAGGGGAATCAAGGGATATGGGGACAAGGCAGGGACTGGGTATTGATAGTGAATGATCAGCCATGATCTCAGAATGGCGGTGCAGACTCGAGGGGCCGAATGGTCTACTTCTGCACCTATTGTCTATTGTCTATCTCAGTTCACTGTGCATTATGAATGTTTCTAACCACTCTGCAGTCAGTATATAAGGCATGGTAATAAAGAAAAGAGGCATTGTATACATAATACTCAGTGGCAAGTCTGTATAATTAATCATATATAAGTTGCAAAATGCTCTTAAATTTTCTTGTTTTATATCACGTTTAGGAAGGAACATGTCATAGGAACAGGCTTTTTGTCCCACAATGTTGTGCTGAACAAATTACATGAGTACCAAATGCACACTAAACCAATCCATCCTGCTGACAGAATGCCCATATCCTTTCATTTTCTGCACATTTTTGTGCCTATCTAATGAGCCTCTTGAGCACTGTTGTTGCATTTGCCACCACACTGCCCCAGGCACCCTCCACTCTCTGTGTAAAAAGAACTTGCCCCACACATCTCCTTTGAACTTACCTCCTCTATTCTTAAATGCATACCCTCTGGTATTGGAAACTGCAACTCTGGGGAAAAGATACTGGCAGTCTAAGTATGCCTCTCATAATCTTGAAAATCTCCCTCAGTCTCTGCCAATACAGGGAAAACACCTCAAGCTTGTCCAACCTCTCCTACAGCACAAGCATCATGCTGTTGAACTTCTCGTGCACCTTCTCCAAAGCCTTGATGTCCTTTCTATGATGGTGTGATCTGATACTGCAGATGTGGCCTAACTATGGTTTTATAATGCTGCAATATGACTTCCTGACTTTTGAACATTGCCAGGGGAAGGAATAGAGAGGGCAAATAAATTGTAAATAGCGATGTGGATTGTGTTAATGTGGTAATGAGGAATGGCAGACAAAGTCTAGAAGTGGAGATGTGGAAAACAGCAGTAAGGTTACCCCAGTTTCAGAGCTTCACTTATAGCGGGACCCATTATTGTAATAGAAAATATGAATCTAACGTTCCTTTACCTTGCCATCCTTGTCCTTCCTTCTTACCTGTCTGTTTTGCATGCCGGGTGGGGGTTCATGATCCTGTTGACATTTGTGCGATTTGCTTTTCTGTGAGATGCTTTTCTTTGAATGGGTTCCATAGTTTTCGTTGTTTTGTGGCTGTCTGTGCATTGATGCATCTCAGGGTTGCAAACTGCATACATACTTTGATAATAAATGTACTTTGAATCCATTCAATCCTGTACTTTGTACAGCTGGTCAACTATTTTCCATATCAGAATGGACTTGCACAAAATCAGCTATTCCCAATGAGCTCTGCCTAGTTGCTGCCTAAAATTCATGTAACTTGCTCTACTCCATTTCAATACTTTCCTGCAAGGTCCACAATTCTCATTATCCATAGCTGTCTTAAAACTTAAGGAGCTGTGATCCCTGTTCACTACATGTTCTCTCACTGAAAGTACTAACTGAAGAAATTATTAGTACTAAAATCCTTTGGATCTGATAAAGACACCAGGGACTGCAGATGTTAGAATCTAGAGCAACAAATTATCTCCAGGAGGAACTCAGCCTGTCAAGCAGTGGCTGTGGGAGGAAAGGAATTGTCCAACATTTCTGGTCAAAATGCAGAGTTTTCTCCTGAAACATCAACTATTTCTTTCCTCCTCCAGATGCTCCTCAAACGATTGAGTTGCTTCAGCAGATTGCTTGGATCTAATAGTCTGATCCTTAGGGATTCGAAAGGAGGTAATGTTAAATTAGCCGTGACAATCTTCAAAATTTTCATTGTTAGGCCAGGCCCTGCCAACTGGGAGGTATCGAATGTAAAATCACAACAAAAGGAGAAAAAAAATGTTATGGAGCTATAGACTGTGTGGAGATTGCTTATTCTCCCTGTGACCGTGTGGCTTTCCTCCCATGTCACAAAGATATGCAGAATAGTAACTTCACTGACTACTCTAAATTGTCCCCTGTGTACAGATTAGTAATCGAATCAGGGTTGGAGTTTGTTATTGGGGATGCAAGAATAAAATGGTATTAGTTTAGAATTAGTCTTTGAAGGAGAATTAGTCTAGTGAGCTGAAAGGCCAGTTTGTGTGTTATGTTACTTCAATGTCTTCTATAGGTCAATTAATAGATTTTGGAGTTTAAATAGCCCATTATAAAATTCTGTGTGTTCTTTAAAAATAAGCTTGTGTTCTCATCCCCAATGAGTTTTAGCCTTACATTACTGAACAGAAGCCTTACCTTTCTTTAGTAACCTTCTAAATGCTCTGAAGTCTGCCCCAACATTAAGCTCTTTTAAATCAAGGCTTAAAACTTTACTTTTCACTGTAGCTTTTAATTAGAATTTCCTGCACTGTAACTTACATTTCTTTATTTTTATGTGTGATTTTGTTCTTTTAATATTGTCTGAAATTTGTTGTTTGATTTTTATATCTTGTTTTATGTAAAGCACTTTGATCTGCCTTGTGTTTGAAAAGTGCTATACAAATAAACTGGCCTTGCCCAGCACTGCCTAAATTAGTTCACCAATCATTTAAACTAGTCAATTCTTAACATTCCTGCTGTTGCTTCCTTTCAATGGCATTTATTGTAGGACCTTCAGCGCCTCTCCCTTTTATATTTTCTACATTATTTACTGGTAAACAGTGGTTGCTTGTCAAGATTTGACTGCTCCACAGTCCCTGGCTGTGTGCCATTAATGCTGCTATGGTTCTGTTTGTTTTCATTTCCCACTATAATGCTTTACATACAGCTCAGAACCTTCCCCCACCTTTCACCATTCAGCCTTAACCAGAAACTGCACTTTCTTTTCTAACTTCAAAGGAAATTTGTTATCAAACTACATATATGTCACCATATACAACCCTGAGATTCATTTTCTTGTGGGCATTCACATAAAAAACAAAATTATTATAATAAATAAATAAACAGTAAATATCAAGAGCATGAAATGAAGAGTCCTTGAAGGTGACACCATGGGTTGTGGAAACAATTCAGTGTTGGGGTGAGTGAAGTTATCCCCTCTGGTTCAAAAGCCTTCTGGTTGAGCAGTAATAATTGCTCCTGAACCTGGTGGTGTGGATCCTGAGGTTCTTGTACTTTTTTGCTGATGGCAGCGGCAAGAAGAATGGCCCAGATGTGGGGGTCCTTGATGATATTTGCTGCTTTCCTGCAACAAAGTGGATGTGCTCAGGGGAGGGTTTTATCTGTAATGGACTAGGTTGTACTAGTAGTACCACTAGTACAATAGTACACTAGTACACTAGTACAATACCACTAGTATTGTAGACTTTACTGTTCTGTTTCCATCCCAGGCTGTGCTGCAACCAGTGAATGTACTCTCCACTACATATCTACAGAAGTATGCCCAAGTTTTAAATGACATGCTTATAAGATGAGAGCTTAAAAATATCCCAGTGTCTAATTTCACTTGCATTTGTTCAATATGTTAACGCAATTGCTCAATTCATAGGGTTGAATAAAAAACAGAACACAAAGTTTGGTCAAACTACACCATTTAGAGAGGAAATTAATTCAATATGTTAAATTTGCAAAGCAAATGTTTGCATCATTTAAACTGCACATCACAAAGCTGTATTCAAACACATATTAATGTCTCACAATGGTTCCATTCTCTACTTCATTGTGTCTATGTTTAGATTTGATTGTATGCAGCAAATGAGTGAGTGCCTGGTGCCGTTTCTACCAGTGACCCTATGATTGTTTGCCACTCTGTAGCCAATTTATTAGACACAGCAGTGGAACCGCTGTGATCTCATCTTCAATGGGAGATGCCTCTTGAAGTCGGCATCTGTCATTAATGACGCTCGCCATCCAGGACATGTCCTCTTCCCATTACTATCATCAGAGAGGAGGCACAGGAGCCTGAAGATACACAATCAATGTTTTGGGAACAGCTTCTTTCCCTCTGCCAGCAGATTTCTGAATGGACAATGAATCCATGAACAGTACTTTACTTTTGGCTATCTTTTTCTGCACTATTTATTTATTTATTTATAATATTTTTTTTAATTGCAATCTGTGGTGATTTTTTAATGTATTGTACTGTACTTCTGCCACAATCAACACATTTCATGACATCCACTTAGTGTCCATTTTATTCAGTCCCTCGTGTGTCTAATGAAGTAGCCACTGAGTGTATGTTCACGGTCTTCTACTGCTGTAGCCCATCCGCTTCAAGGTCCTAGTATCCATTCAGAGATGCTCTTCTGCACACCACTGTTGTAACATGTGGTAATTTGAATTACTGTCCCTACCTGCCCGGTTGAACCAGTCTGGCTATTCTCCTCTGGCCTCTCTCATTAACAAGGAATTTTCACCCATAGAACTGCCACTCACTGGATGTTTTTTTTTGTTTGTCACACCGTTTTCTGTAAACTCTAGAGACTGTTGTGTGTGAAAATCCCAGGAGATCAGCAGTTTCTGAGATACTGAAACCACCCTGACTGGCACCAACAATAATTCTATGATTGAAGTCACTAAAATCACTTTTCTTCCTCATTCTGACATTTGGTCTGAACAATAACTGAACCTCTTGATCATGTCTGCATGTTTTAATGCATTGAGGTGATGTCACATGATTGGCTGATTAGATATTTGCATTAACCAGCAGGTGTACAGCTGCACCTAACAAAATTACCACCCAGCGTATATTTCAACCATGTTGCCGTTGTAAATCAATCTCTCAAAAAAATTGGCTTAAAAACTCACTGGCTTCACTCTTGACAATGTTTGAATATTCCTGCATCTATCCTCTTGGGGGATAAAATGTTTTCCAGATTTCCTGCACTCTCTTTACTAAAGTTGTCTCACATTTTCACCCCATGTATCTAACTTTAATATTACTCTCTCTTTTGCTGCAAGTTCATCTTAGGAGCTTCACCTTCTCCCTTTAAACTTTAAAAATATTGAATTTATTTTACTTTTATGGGAGTAAGACTTTGACCCTATGCTCAGAATTAACCCTGTAAGCCATGCGGCCGTTCCCAGAAATAATAAGTATACCATTTTGGATACTGTTGGTGGGGACGACCTACCAGGGACAAGTTGCAGTGGTTGCTTCTCTGGCACCGAGACTGGACTGTCAGCTCAGGAGGGAAAAGAGGAGCGCAGCAGTGATAGGGGATTCGATAGTTCGGGAGACAGATAAGAGGTTCTATGGAAGAGATTGAGAATCCTGGATGGTCTGTTCCTCTGTGGTGCCAGGGTCTGTGATATCTCGGATCGAGTTCTCGGTATTCTTGAGAGGGAGGGTGAGCAGCCAGATGTTGTGGTCCATGTAGGGACCAATGATGTGGATAGGAAGAAGGAGGAGGTCCTGCAAAGAGAATTTAGGGAGTTAGGTGCAAAGTTGAAGGACAAGACCTCCAGAGTTGCAATCTCAGGATTGCTACCCATGCCACGTGCTAGTGAGGCCAGATATAGGAAGATAATGCAGCTAAATACGTGGCTAAGGAGTTGGTGCAGGAGGGAGGGCTTCATGTTTCTGGACAATTGGGCATAGTTCCAGGGAAAGTGGGACCTGTTCCGACAGGATGGGTTGAACCTGAACTGGAGGGGGACTAACATCCTTGCGGGAAGGTTTGCTAGTGCTGCTCCAGGGGGTTTAAACCAGATTTGCAGGGGGAGGGGAACCAGAGTGTTAGAGCAGATAATGAGGTGGAGAAGGATAAAGGTCATGTGAGAGTTTCAAGTATAGTGCATGGAGTATAGCCAGATCTAGCATATAAAGAGGCTTCAAGGAAAGAGAAACAGAATAAAGGCTGTAAAGGTAGTAAGGTAGAAGGGCTAAAGTGTGTGTACTTCAATGCAAGAAGCATCAGGAACAAAGGTGATGAACTGAGAGCTTGGATTCATACATGGAATTATGATGTAGTGGCCATTACAGAGACTTGGCTGGCACCAGGGCAGGAACGGATTCTCAGTATTCCTGGATTTCAGTGCTTTAAAAGGGATTGGAGGGGGGGAAGGGGAGGAGGGGTGGCATTACTGGTCAGGTATATTATTACAGCTACAGAAAGGATGTAGCAGGATCCTCTTTTGAGTCAGTATGAGTGGAAGTCAGGAACAGGAAGGGAGCAGTTACTCTACTGGGGGTATTCTATAGGCCCCCTGGTAGTAGCAGAAAAACCGAGGAGCAGATTGGGAGGCAGATTTTGGAAAGGTGCAAAAATAACAGGGTTGTTATCATGGGTGACTTTAACTTCCCTAATATTGATTGGCACCTGATTAGTTCCAATGGTTTAGATGGGGTAGAGTTTGTTAAGTGTGTCCAGGATGGCTTCCTGTCACAGTATGTTGACAGGCCGACTAGGGAGAATGCCATACTAGATCTAGTATTAGATAACGAACCTGGTCAGGTCACAGATCTCTCAGTGGGTGAGCATCTGGGGGACAGTGATCACCACTCCCTGACCTTTAGCATTATCATGGAAAAGGATAGAATCAGAGAGGACAGGAAAATGTTTAATTGGGGAAGGGCAAATTATGAGGCTATTAGGTTAGAACTTGCAAGTGTGAATTGGGATGATGTTTTTGCAGGGAACTGTACTATGGACATGTGGTTGATGTTTAGGGATCTCTTGCAGGATGTTAGGGATAAATTTGACCCGGTGAGGAAGATAAAGAATGGTAGGGTGAAGGAACCATGCGTGACAAGTGAAGTGGAAAATCTAGTCAGGTGGAGAAGGCAGCAAACGTGAGGTTTAGGAAGCAAGGATCAGATGAGTCTATTGAGGAATATAGGGTAGCAAGAAAGGAGCTTAAGAAGGGGCTAGGAGAGCAAGAAGGGGGCATGAGAAGCTCTTGGCTGGTAGGGTAAAGGAAAACCCCAAGGCATTCTTCAATCATGTTGACAGGAGTAAAGATAGGACCGATTAGAGATAAAAGTGGGAAGATGTGCCTGGAGGCTGTGGAAGTGAGCGAGGTCCTCAATGAATATTCCTCTTCAGTATTCACCACTGAGAGGGAACTTGATGACGGTGAGGACAATATGAGTGAGGTTGATGTTCTGGAGCATGTTGATATTAAGGGAGAGGAGGCATTGGAGTTGCTAAAATACATTAGGATGGTTAAATCCCCGGAGCCTGATGGAATATTCCCAAGGCTGCTTTTTGAGGTGAGGGAAAAGATTGCTGAACCTCTGGCTAGGATCTTTATGTCCGCGTTGTCCAGGGGAATGGTACCGGAGGATTGATGGGAGGCGAATATTGTCCCTTTGTTCAAAAAAGGTAGTATGGATAATCTGGGTAATTATAGACCAGTGAGCCTTATGTCTGTGGTGGGAAAGCTGTTGGAAAAGATTCTTAGAGATAGGATCTATGGGCATTTAGAGAATCATGGTATGATCAGGGACAGTCAGCATGGCTTTGTGAAGGGCAGATCATGCCTAACAAGCCTGATAGAGTTCTTTAAGAAGTGACCAAGCATATAGATGAGGGTAGTGCAGTGGATGTGATCTACATGGATTTTAGTAAGGCATTTGACAAGGTTCCACATGGTAGGCTTATTCAGAAAGGCAGATGGCATGGAATCCAGGGAAGTTTGGCCAGGTGGATTCAGAATTGGCTTGTCTGCAGAAAGCAGAGGGTCGTAGTTGAGGGAGTACATTCAGATTGGAGGATTGTGACTAGTGGGGTCCCATAAGGATCGGTTCTGGGACCTCTAGTTTTCGTGATTTTTATTAACGACCTGGATGTTAGGGTAGAAGGGTGGGTTGGCAAGTTTGCAGACGATACAAAGGTTGGTGGTGTTGTGGATAGTGTTGAGGATTGTCGAAGATTGCAGAAAGACATTGATAGGATGCAGAAGTGGGCTGAGAAGTGGCAGATGGAGTTCTACCCGGAGAAGTGTGAGGTGGTACACTTTGGAAGGACAAACTCCAAGGCAGAGTACAAAGTAAATGGCAGGATACTTGGGAGTGTGAAGGAGCAGTGGGATCTGGAGGTACATGTCCACAGATCCCTGAAAGTTGTCTCACAGGTAGATAGGGTAGTTAAGAAAGCTTATGGAGTGTTAGCTTTCATAAGTCAAGAGATAGAGTTTAAGAGTCGCAGGGTAATGATGCAGCTCTATAAAACCGTGGTTAGGCCACACTTAGAATACTGTGTCCAGTTCTGGTCGCTTCACTATAGGAAGGATGTGGAAGCATTGGAAAGGGTACAGAGGAGATTTACCAGGATGTTGCCTGGTTTAGAGAGTATGGATTATGATCAGAGATTAAGGGAGCTAGGGCTTTACTCTTTGGAGAGAAGGAGGATGAGAGGAGACAAGATATTGTACACACACCCTTTAGATGGTGTACAAGATATTGAGAGGAATAGACAGAGTGGACAGCCAGCACCTCTTCCTCAGGGCACCGCTGCTCAATGCAAGAGGACATGGCTTTAAGGTAAGGGGAGGGAAGTTCATGGGGGATATTAGAGGAAGGTTTTTTACTCAGAGTGGTTGGTGCATAGAATGCACTGCCTGAGTCAGTGGTGGAGGCAGATACACTAGTGAAATTTAAGAGACTACTAGACAGGTATATGGAGGAATTTAAGGTGGAGGGTTATATGGGAGGCAGGGTATAAAGGTTGGCACAACATTGTGGGCCGAAGGGCCTGTACTGTGCTGTATTGTTCTATGTTGTATGTTCTGTGTCTGACATTAGTACCTTACCTTTGTGAGGTTCAGTAGCAAACTCAGGATGGTTTTTTTAACTTGTGATCCTGCTTAGTCACAACCAGATCCTGGTTAATCAGCAAGCTGAGCCGTGAACACAGGAAACTAGACGTGTCTGCTGTCAGATGAAGACCTTAAATAGACTCCTCCTCTCTCACACATACATGTGCATTCTCAGTAATCATGAGGGTCAGGGATTGGATTCCTATTGCCCTCAAACCCTATGGACATCTAAATACCGTAAAACTCCATTAATCTGCCAAGCTCAGCAGTTTAGTCAGACAAGCAAATTTTCCAGGCTATTGGACATTGTTCCAATTAATCCACTAATACACTTAATTTTAGATGTCATGCAATAGTTTCATAAATTTTCCAGCAAACTCAGTAAAATTAAAAAGCGTGTAGGGAAGAGGGACCTAGTGAATTTCAAGGAAATGTGGAAACAAGGACCATATTGATTTAAAGAGATTGTGGATACTGGCATCGGTCAGTTTAAAGGGAGTGTGGAGACAGGGCCCTGGTGATTCTAAAGGGTGTGTGGAGACAGGGCCCTGGTGATTCTGAAGGGAGTGTGGAGACAGGGCCCTGATGATTCTAAAGGGAGTGTGGAGACAGGGCCCTGGTGATTCTAAAGGGAGTGTGGAGACAGGGCCCTGGTGATTCTGAAGGGAGTGTGGAGACAGGGCCCTGATGATTCTAAAGGGAGTGTGGAGACAGGGCCCTGGTGATTCTGAAGGGAGTGTGGAGACAGGGCCCTGGTGATTCTAAAGGGAGTGTGGAGACAGGGCCCTGGTGATTCTGAAGGGAGTGTGGAGACAGGGCCCTGATGATTCTAAAGCGAGTGTGGAGACAGGGCCCTGGTGATTCTAAAGGGAGTGTGGAGACAGGGACCCACTGAGTTTAAAAGGTGTGTTGGAAATGGTTCCCTCAGAGTGTCAAAACAAGAGACACAGCAAATTAAAGAAAGTATGGTCACAGTAAGCTAAATGCCAAACAACCTTCTGGTAAAATAGCAGTGCATCTGAATGTAGCAGCACTCAGGGGCCGTCCAAAGGTGCACTTCTTATTTTAAAATGTGCTTCTTATGATTGTAAGACTATAGTGGACTCCAAGAACAATGGGGAAGCAATACTCTGCTTGGCTCGGAGAAGTTGGCAGACGGGCTACAGAAGGCGAAGTCAGAGGAAGATCCAGAGAAGGTTCAGAGGAGCAGACCGGGGTGCAGAGCATGTTGATGCCTGTTATACGAAGACATCGGAGCTGATGCGTGAAAGCAACATGCAGTATAACCATGAGTGACTGCTTTGGATGTTTCTCTTGCTATTACAAGGTCCTGTTGGATGTTGATAATATGAGGTGCCACAGCCCTGTTTCCCTTGTTTGGTGGTGAGACAGGCGAAGAGAAAGCAGCATGGCCTCAATTGTAGTGAATACTGAGCATCAACTGAGGTTGCCTGCTGCTACCAGTCCAGCTGAGACGACACTGGAGGTGATGTAGAGTGGAGTCTCTGCTGGTTGGGACATGGTGCAGAGTGGAGTCTCTGCTGGTTGGGACATGGTGCAGAGTGGAGTCTGTGCTGGTTGTGAGGTGGTGTAGAGTGGAGTCTGTGTCAGTTGGGAGGTGGTGCAGAGTGGAGTCTGTGTTTGGTTGGGACGTGGTGTAGAGTGGAGTCTGTGCTCATTGGGAGATGGTGTAGAGTGGAGTCTGTGCTTGGTTGGGAGGTGGTGTCGAGTGGAGTCTGTGCTTGGTTGGGACGTGGTGTAGAGTGGAGTCTGTGCTGGGTGGGACGTGGTGTAGAGTGGAGTCTGTGCTTGGTTGGGAGATGGTGTAGAGTGGAGTCTGTGCTCATTGGGAGATGGTGCAGAGTGGAGTCTGTGCTTGGTTGGGAGGTGGTGTAGAGTGGAGGCTGTGTCAGTTGGGAGGTGGTGTGTAGTGGAGTCTGTGCTTGGTTGGGACGTGGTGTAGAGTGGAGTCTGTGCTTGGTTGGGAGATGGTGTAGAGTGGAGTCTGTGCTTGGTTGGGAGATGGTGTAGAGTGGAGTCTGTGCTCATTGGGAGATGGTGCAGAGTGGAGTCTGTGCTTGGTTGGGAGGTGGTGTCGAGTGGAGTCTGTGCTTGGTTGGGACGTGGTGTGTAGTGGAGTCTGTGCTTGGTTGGGACGTGGTGTGTAGTGGAGTCTGTGCTTGGTTGGGACGTGGTGTAGAGTGGAGTCTGTGCTGGGTGGGACGTGGTGTAGAGTGGAGTCTGTGCTTGGTTGGGACATGGTGTATAGTGGAGTCTGTACTTGGTTGGGACGTGGTGCAGAGTGGAGTCTGCGCTTGCTTGGGAGGTGGTGTAGAGTGGAGTCTGTGCTCATTGGGTCGTGGTGTAGAGAGCAGTGTGTGCTGGTTGGGACAAGGTGTAGAGTGGAGTCTGTGCTTGGTTGGGACGTGGTGTAGTGGAGTCTGTGCTGGTTGGGACATGGTGTAGAGTGGAGTCTCTGCTGGTTGGGACATGGTGCAGAGTGGAGTCTGTGCTGGTTGGGAGGTGGTGTAGAGTGGAGTCTGTGCTGGTTTGGGAGGTGCTGTTGAGTGGAGTCTGTGCTGGTTAGGAGGTTTTGGAGAGTGGATTCTGTGTCGGTTGGAGGGTGGTGTAGAGTGGGGTCTGTGCTGGTTGGGAGGTGGTGTAGAGTGGGGTGTGTGCGTGGTTGTCAGATGGTGTAGAGTGGAGTCTGTGCTGGTTGGGACGTGTTGTAGGGTGGAGTCTGTGCTGGTTGGGTGGTGGTGTAGAGTGGTGTCTGTGCTGGTTGGGAGGTGGTGTAGAGTAGAGTCTGTGCTTGGTTGGCAGGTGGTGTCGAGTGGAGTCTGTGCTGGTTGGGAGGTTTTGTAGAATGGAGTCTGTGCTGGTTGGGAGGTTTTGTTGAGTGGAGTCTGTGCTGGTTGGGAGGTTTTGTAGAGTGGAGTCTGTGCTATTTGGGATGTGGTGTTGAGTGGAGTCTGTGCTGGTTGGGATGTAGTGTAGAGTGGTGTCTGTGCTTGGTTCAGAGGTTCTGTAGACTGGAGTCTATGCTGGTTGGGAGGTGGTGTAGAGTGGACTCTGTGCCGGTTGGGAGATGGTGTAGAGTGGAATCTGTGCTGGTTGGGAGGAGGTATAGAGTGTAGTCTGTGTCGGTTTGGAGGTGGTGTTGAGTGGAGTCTGTGCTAGTTGGGACGTGGTGTTGAGTGGAGTCTGTGCTGTTTAGGAGGGACGTGGTGTAGAGTGGTGTCTGTGCTGTTTGGGTGGTGGTGTAGAGTGGAGTCTGTGCTCGTTGGGACGTGGTGTAGAGTGGAGTCTGTGCTGGTTGGGAGGTGGTGTAGAGTGGAGTCTGTGCTGTTTGGATGGTGGTGTAGAGTGGAGTCTGTGTCTGTTGGGAGGTGGTGAAGAGTGGACTCTGTTCTGGCTAGGACGGACGTGGTGTAGAGTGGAGTCTGTGCTGGTTGGGAGCTGGTGTCGAGTGGAGTCTGTGCTGGTTGGGAGCTATTGAGAGTGGAGTCTGTGTCCGTTGGGAGGTGGTGTAGAGTGGAGTCTGTGCTTGGTTCCGACGTGGTGTAGAGTGGAGTCTGTGCTGGTTGGGAGGTGGTGTAGAGTGGAGTCTGTGCCAGTTGGGAGGTGGTGTAGAGTGGAGTCTGTGTCTGTTTGGGAGGTGGTGTAGATTGGAGTCTGTGCTGGTTGGGACGTGGTGTAGAGTGGAGTCTGTGCTGGTTGGGTGGTGGTGTAGAGTGGAGTCTGTGCTGGTTGGGAGGTTTTGTAGAATGGAGTCTGTGCTGGTTGGGTGGTGGTGTAGAGTGGAGTCTGTGCTTGGTTGGCAGGTGGTGTCGAGTGGAGTCTGTGCTGGTTGGGATGTTTTGTAGAATGGAGTCTGTGCTGGTTGGGATGTGGTGTAGAGTGGAGTCTGTGCTCGTTGGGTGGTGGTGTAGAGTGGTGTCTGTGCTGGTTGGGAGGTGGTGTAGAGTGGAGTCTGTGCTTGGTTGGCAGGTGGTGTTGAGTGGAGTCCGTGCTGGTTGGGAGGTTTTGTAGAATGGCGTCTGTGCTGGTTGGGAGGTTTTGTCGAGTGGAGTCTGTGCTGGTTGGGAGGTTTTGTAGAGTGGAGTCTGTGCTATTTGGGATGTGGTGTCGAGTGGAGTCTGTGCTGGTTGGGATGTGGTGTAGAGTGGTTTCTGTGCTTGGTTCAGAGGTTTTGTAGACTGGAGTCTGTGCTGGTTGGGAGGTGGTGTAGAGAGGAGTCTGTGCTTGGTTGGGACGTGGTGTGTAGTGGAGTCTGTGCTTGGTTGGGACGTGGTGTGTAGTGGAGTCTGTGCTTGGTTGGGACGTGGTGTAGAGTGGAGTCTGTGCTGGGTGGGACGTGGTGTAGAGTGGAGTCTGTGCTTGGTTGGGACATGGTGTATAGTGGAGTCTGTACTTGGTTGGGACGTGGTGCAGAGTGGAGTCTGCGCTTGCTTGGGAGGTGGTGTAGAGTGGAGTCTGTGCTCATTGGGTCGTGGTGTAGAGAGCAGTGTGTGCTGGTTGGGACAAGGTGTAGAGTGGAGTCTGTGCTTGGTTGGGACGTGGTGTAGTGGAGTCTGTGCTGGTTGGGACATGGTGTAGAGTGGAGTCTCTGTTGGTTGGGACATGGTGCAGAGTGGAGTCTGTGCTGGTTGGGAGGTGGTGTAGAGTGGATTCTGTGCTGGTTTGGGAGGTGCTGTTGAGTGGAGTCTGTGCTGTTGAGTGGAGTCTGTGCTGGTTAGGAGGTTTTGGAGAGTGGATTCTGTGTCGGTTGGAGGGTGGTGTAGAGTGGGGTCTGTGCTGGTTGGGAGGTGGTGTAGAGTGGGGTGTGTGCGTGGTTGGCAGATGGTGTAGAGTGGAGTCTGTGCTGGTTGGGACGTGTTGTAGGGTGGAGTCTGTGCTGGTTGGGTGGTGGTGTAGAGTGGAGTCTGTGCTGGTTGGGAGGTTTTGTAGAGTGGAGTCTGTGCTATTTGGGATGTGGTGTTGAGTGGAGTCTGTGCTGGTTGGGATGTAGTGTAGAGTGGTGTCTGTGCTTGGTTCAGAGGTTCTGTAGACTGGAGTCTATGCTGGTTGGGAGGTGGTGTAGAGTGGACTCTGTGCCGGTTGGGAGATGGTGTAGAGTGGAATCTGTGCTGGTTGGGAGGAGGTATAGAGTGTAGTCTGTGTCGGTTTGGAGGTGGTGTTGAGTGGAGTCTGTGCTAGTTGGGACGTGGTGTTGAGTGGAGTCTGTGCTGTTTAGGAGGGACGTGGTGTAGAGTGGTGTCTGTGCTGTTTGGGTGGTGGTGTAGAGTGGTGTCTGTGCTCGTTGGGACGTGGTGTAGAGTGGAGTCTGTGCTGGTTGGGAGGTGGTGTAGAGTGGAGTCTGTGCTGTTTGGATGGTGGTGTAGAGTGGAGTCTGTGTCTGTTGGGAGGTGGTGAAGAGTGGACTCTGTTCTGGCTAGGACGGACGTGGTGTAGAGTGGAGTCTGTGGTGGTTGGGAGCTGGTGTCGAGTGGAGTCTGTGCTGGTTGGGAGCTATTGAGAGTGGAGTCTGTGTCCGTTGGGAGGTGGTGTAGTGTGGAGTCTGTGCTTGGTTCCGACGTGGTGTAGAGTGGAGTCTGTGCTGGTTGGGAGGTGGTGTAGAGTGGAGTCTGTGCCAGTTGGGAGGTGGTGTAGAGTGGAGTCTGTGTCTGTTTGGGAGGTGGTGTAGATTGGAGTCTGTGCTGGTTGGGACGTGGTGTAGAGTGGAGTCTGTGCTGGTTGGGTGGTGGTGTAGAGTGGAGTCTGTGCTGGTTGGGAGGTTTTGTAGAATGGAGTCTGTGCTGGTTGGGTGGTGGTGTAGAGTGGAGTCTGTGCTTGGTTGGCAGGTGGTGTCGAGTGGAGTCTGTGCTGGTTGGGATGTTTTGTAGAATGGAGTCTGTGCTGGTTGGGAGGTTTTGTAGAATGGCGTCTGTGCTGGTTGGGAGGTTTTGTCGAGTGGAGTCTGTGCTGGTTGGGAGGTTTTGTAGAGTGGAGTCTGTGCTATTTGGGATGTGGTGTCGAGTGGAGTCTGTGCTGGTTGGGATGTGGTGTAGAGTGGTGTCTGTGCTTGGTTCAGAGGTTTTGTAGACTGGAGTCTGTGCTGGTTGGGAGGTGGTGTAGAGAGGAGTCTGTGCTTGGTTGGGACGTGGTGTGTAGTGGAGTCTGTGCTTGGTTGGGACGTGGTGTGTAGTGGAGTCTGTGCTTGGTTGGGACGTGGTGTAGAGTGGAGTCTGTGCTGGGTGGGACGTGGTGTAGAGTGGAGTCTGTGCTTGGTTGGGACATGGTGTATAGTGGAGTCTGTACTTGGTTGGGACGTGGTGCAGAGTGGAGTCTGCGCTTGCTTGGGAGGTGGTGTAGAGTGGAGTCTGTGCTCATTGGGTCGTGGTGTAGAGAGCAGTGTGTGCTGGTTGGGACATGGTGTAGAGTGGAGTCTCTGCTGGTTGGGACATGGTGCAGAGTGGAGTCTGTGCTGGTTGGGAGGTGGTGTAGAGTGGATTCTGTGCTGGTTTGGGAGGTGCTGTTGAGTGGAGTCTGTGCTGGTTAGGAGGTTTTGGAGAGTGGATTCTGTGTCGGTTGGAGGGTGGTGTAGAGTGGGGTCTGTGCTGGTTGGGAGGTGGTGTAGAGTGGGGTGTGTGCGTGGTTGGCAGATGGTGTAGAGTGGAGTCTGTGCTGGTTGGGACGTGTTGTAGGGTGGAGTCTGTGCTGGTTGGGTGGTGGTGTAGAGTGGTGTCTGTGCTGGTTGGGAGGTGGTGTAGAGTGGAGTCTGTGCTTGGTTGGCAGGTGGTGTCGAGTGGAGTCTGTGCTGGTTGGGAGGTTTTGTAGAATGGAGTCTGTGCTGGTTGGGAGGTTTTGTTGAGTGGCGTCTGTGCTGGTTGGGAGGTTTTGTAGAGTGGAGTCTGTGCTATTTGGGATGTGGTGTTGAGTGGAGTCTGTGCTGGTTGGGATGTAGTGTAGAGTGGTGTCTGTGCTTGGTTCAGAGGTTCTGTAGACTGGAGTCTATGCTGGTTGGGAGGTGGTGTAGAGTGGACTCTGTGCCAGTTGGGAGATGGTGTAGAGTGGAATCTGTGCTGGTTGGGAGGAGGTATAGAGTGTAGTCTGTGTCGGTTTGGAGGTGGTGTTGAGTGGAGTCTGTGCTAGTTGGGACGTGGTGTTGAGTGGAGTCTGTGCTGTTTAGGAGGGACGTGGTGTAGAGTGGTGTCTGTGCTGTTTGGGTGGTGGTGTAGAGTGGAGTCTGTGCTCGTTGGGACATGGTGTAGAGTGGAGTCTGTGCTGGTTGGGAGGTGGTGTAGAGTGGAGTCTGTGCTGTTTGGATGGTGGTGTAGAGTGGAGTCTGTGTCTGTTGGGAGGTGGTGAAGAGTGGACTCTGTTCTGGCTAGGACGGACGTGGTGTAGAGTGGAGTCTGTGCTGGTTGGGAGCTGGTGTCGAGTGGAGTCTGGGCTGGTTGGGAGCTATGGAGAGTGGAGTCTGTGTCCGTTGGGAGGTGGTGTAGAGTGGAGTCTGTGCTTGGTTCCGACGTGGTGTAGAGTGGAGTCTGTGCTGTTTGGGTGGTGGTGTAGAGTGGAGTCTGTGCTGGTTGGGACGTGGTGTCGTGTGGAGTCTGTGCAGGTTGGGAGATGTTACAGAGTGGAGTCTGTGCTGGTTGGGAGATGGTGAAGAGTGGAGTCTGTGCTGGTGGGGAGGTGGTGTAGAGTGGAGTCTGTGTCTGTTTGGGAGGTGGTGTAGATTGGAGTCTGTGCTGGTTGGGACGTGGTGTAGAGTGGAGTCTGTGCTGGTTGGGTGGTGGTGTAGAGTGGAGTCTGTGCTGGTTGGGAGGTTTTGTAGAATGGAGTCTGTGCTGGTTGGGTGGTGGTGTAGAGTGGAGTCTGTGCCAGTTGGGAGATGGTGTAGAGTGGAATCTGTGCTGGTTGGGAGGAGGTATAGAGTGTAGTCTGTGTCGGTTTGGAGGTGGTGTTGAGTGGAGTCTGTGCTAGTTGGGACGTGGTGTTGAGTGGAGTCTGTGCTGTTTAGGAGGGACGTGGTGTAGAGTGGTGTCTGTGCTGTTTGGGTGGTGGTGTAGAGTGGTGTCTGTGCTCGTTGGGACGTGGTGTAGAGTGGAGTCTGTGCTGGTTGGGAGGTGGTGTAGAGTGGAGTCTGTGCTGTTTGGATGGTGGTGTAGAGTGGAGTCTGTGTCTGTTGGGAGGTGGTGAAGAGTGGACTCTGTTCTGGCTAGGACGGACGTGGTGTAGAGTGGAGTCTGTGGTGGTTGGGAGCTGGTGTCGAGTGGAGTCTGTGCTGGTTGGGAGCTATTGAGAGTGGAGTCTGTGTCCGTTGGGAGGTGGTGTAGTGTGGAGTCTGTGCTTGGTTCCGACGTGGTGTAGAGTGGAGTCTGTGCTGGTTGGGAGGTGGTGTAGAGTGGAGTCTGTGCCAGTTGGGAGGTGGTGTAGAGTGGAGTCTGTGTCTGTTTGGGAGGTGGTGTAGATTGGAGTCTGTGCTGGTTGGGACGTGGTGTAGAGTGGAGTCTGTGCTGGTTGGGTGGTGGTGTAGAGTGGAGTCTGTGCTGGTTGGGAGGTTTTGTAGAATGGAGTCTGTGCTGGTTGGGTGGTGGTGTAGAGTGGAGTCTGTGCTTGGTTGGCAGGTGGTGTCGAGTGGAGTCTGTGCTGGTTGGGATGTTTTGTAGAATGGAGTCTGTGCTGGTTGGGAGGTTTTGTAGAATGGCGTCTGTGCTGGTTGGGAGGTTTTGTCGAGTGGAGTCTGTGCTGGTTGGGAGGTTTTGTAGAGTGGAGTCTGTGCTATTTGGGATGTGGTGTCGAGTGGAGTCTGTGCTGGTTGGGATGTGGTGTAGAGTGGTGTCTGTGCTTGGTTCAGAGGTTTTGTAGACTGGAGTCTGTGCTGGTTGGGAGGTGGTGTAGAGAGGAGTCTGTGCTTGGTTGGGACGTGGTGTGTAGTGGAGTCTGTGCTTGGTTGGGACGTGGTGTGTAGTGGAGTCTGTGCTTGGTTGGGACGTGGTGTAGAGTGGAGTCTGTGCTGGGTGGGACGTGGTGTAGAGTGGAGTCTGTGCTTGGTTGGGACATGGTGTATAGTGGAGTCTGTACTTGGTTGGGACGTGGTGCAGAGTGGAGTCTGCGCTTGCTTGGGAGGTGGTGTAGAGTGGAGTCTGTGCTCATTGGGTCGTGGTGTAGAGAGCAGTGTGTGCTGGTTGGGACATGGTGTAGAGTGGAGTCTCTGCTGGTTGGGACATGGTGCAGAGTGGAGTCTGTGCTGGTTGGGAGGTGGTGTAGAGTGGATTCTGTGCTGGTTTGGGAGGTGCTGTTGAGTGGAGTCTGTGCTGGTTAGGAGGTTTTGGAGAGTGGATTCTGTGTCGGTTGGAGGGTGGTGTAGAGTGGGGTCTGTGCTGGTTGGGAGGTGGTGTAGAGTGGGGTGTGTGCGTGGTTGGCAGATGGTGTAGAGTGGAGTCTGTGCTGGTTGGGACGTGTTGTAGGGTGGAGTCTGTGCTGGTTGGGTGGTGGTGTAGAGTGGTGTCTGTGCTGGTTGGGAGGTGGTGTAGAGTGGAGTCTGTGCTTGGTTGGCAGGTGGTGTCGAGTGGAGTCTGTGCTGGTTGGGAGGTTTTGTAGAATGGAGTCTGTGCTGGTTGGGAGGTTTTGTTGAGTGGCGTCTGTGCTGGTTGGGAGGTTTTGTAGAGTGGAGTCTGTGCTATTTGGGATGTGGTGTTGAGTGGAGTCTGTGCTGGTTGGGATGTAGTGTAGAGTGGTGTCTGTGCTTGGTTCAGAGGTTCTGTAGACTGGAGTCTATGCTGGTTGGGAGGTGGTGTAGAGTGGACTCTGTGCCAGTTGGGAGATGGTGTAGAGTGGAATCTGTGCTGGTTGGGAGGAGGTATAGAGTGTAGTCTGTGTCGGTTTGGAGGTGGTGTTGAGTGGAGTCTGTGCTAGTTGGGACGTGGTGTTGAGTGGAGTCTGTGCTGTTTAGGAGGGACGTGGTGTAGAGTGGTGTCTGTGCTGTTTGGGTGGTGGTGTAGAGTGGAGTCTGTGCTCGTTGGGACATGGTGTAGAGTGGAGTCTGTGCTGGTTGGGAGGTGGTGTAGAGTGGAGTCTGTGCTGTTTGGATGGTGGTGTAGAGTGGAGTCTGTGTCTGTTGGGAGGTGGTGAAGAGTGGACTCTGTTCTGGCTAGGACGGACGTGGTGTAGAGTGGAGTCTGTGCTGGTTGGGAGCTGGTGTCGAGTGGAGTCTGGGCTGGTTGGGAGCTATGGAGAGTGGAGTCTGTGTCCGTTGGGAGGTGGTGTAGAGTGGAGTCTGTGCTTGGTTCCGACGTGGTGTAGAGTGGAGTCTGTGCTGTTTGGGTGGTGGTGTAGAGTGGAGTCTGTGCTGGTTGGGACGTGGTGTCGTGTGGAGTCTGTGCAGGTTGGGAGATGTTACAGAGTGGAGTCTGTGCTGGTTGGGAGATGGTGAAGAGTGGAGTCTGTGCTGGTGGGGAGGTGGTGTAGAGTGGAGTCTGTGTCTGTTTGGGAGGTGGTGTAGATTGGAGTCTGTGCTGGTTGGGACGTGGTGTAGAGTGGAGTCTGTGCTGGTTGGGTGGTGGTGTAGAGTGGAGTCTGTGCTGGTTGGGAGGTTTTGTAGAATGGAGTCTGTGCTGGTTGGGTGGTGGTGTAGAGTGGAGTCTGTGCCAGTTGGGAGATGGTGTAGAGTGGAATCTGTGCTGGTTGGGAGGAGGTATAGAGTGTAGTCTGTGTCGGTTTGGAGGTGGTGTTGAGTGGAGTCTGTGCTAGTTGGGACGTGGTGTTGAGTGGAGTCTGTGCTGTTTAGGAGGGACGTGGTGTAGAGTGGTGTCTGTGCTGTTTGGGTGGTGGTGTAGAGTGGAGTCTGTGCTCGTTGGGACATGGTGTAGAGTGGAGTCTGTGCTGGTTGGGAGGTGGTGTAGAGTGGAGTCTGTGCTGTTTGGATGGTGGTGTAGAGTGGAGTCTGTGTCTGTTGGGAGGTGGTGAAGAGTGGACTCTGTTCTGGCTAGGACGGACGTGGTGTAGAGTGGAGTCTGTGGTGGTTGGGAGCTGGTGTCGAGTGGAGTCTGGGCTGGTTGGGAGCTATGGAGAGTGGAGTCTGTGTCCGTTGGGAGGTGGTGTAGAGTGGAGTCTGTGCTTGGTTCCGACGTGGTGTAGAGTGGAGTCTGTGCTGTTTGGGTGGTGGTGTAGAGTGGAGTCTGTGCTGGTTGGGACGTGGTGTCGTGTGGAGTCTGTGCAGGTTGGGAGATGTTACAGAGTGGAGTCTGTGCTGGTTGGGAGATGGTGAAGAGTGGAGTCTGTGCTGGTGGGGAGGTGGTGTAGAGTGGAGTCTGTGTCTGTTTGGGAGGTGGTGTAGATTGGAGTCTGTGCTGGTTGGGACGTGGTGTAGAGTGGAGTCTGTGCTGGTTGGGTGGTGGTGTAGAGTGGAGTCTGTGCTGGTTGGGAGGTTTTGTAGAATGGAGTCTGTGCTGGTTGGGTGGTGGTGTAGAGTGGAGTCTGTGCTGGTTGGGAGGTGGTGTAGAGTGGAGTCTGTGCCAGTTGGGATGTGGTGTAGAGTGGAGTCTGTGTCTGTTTGGGAGGTGGTGTAGATTGGAGTCTGTGCTGGTTGGGACGTGGTGTAGAGTGGAGTCTGTGCTGGTTGGGTGGTGGTGTAGAGTGGAGTCTGTGCTGGTTGGGAGGTTTTGTACAATGGAGTCTGTGCTGGTTGGGTGGTGGTGTAGAGTGGAGTCTGTGCTTGGTTGGCAGGTGGTGTCGAGTGGAGTCTGTGCTGGTTGGGAGGTTTTGTAGAATGGAGTCTGTGCTGGTTGGGATGTGGTGTAGAGTGGAGTCTGTGCTCGTTGGGTGGTGGTGTAGAGTGGTGTCTGTGCTGGTTGGGAGGTGGTGTAGAGTGGAGTCTGTGCTTGGTTGGCAGGTGGTGTTGAGTGGAGTCCGTGCTGGTTGGGAGGTTTTGTAGAATGGCGTCTGTGCTGGTTGGGAGGTTTTGTCGAGTGGAGTCTGTGCTGGTTGGGAGGTTTTGTAGAGTGGAGTCTGTGCTATTTCGGATGTGGTGTCGAGTGGAGTCTGTGCTGGTTGGGATGTGGTGTAGAGTGGTGTCTGTGCTTGGTTCAGAGGTTTTGTAGACTGGAGTCTGTGCTGGTTGGGAGGTGGTGTAGAGTGGAGTCTGTGCTCATTGGGTCGTGGTGTAGAGAGCAGTGTGTGCTGGTTGGGACAAGGTGTAGAGTGGAGTCTGTGCTTGGTTGGGACGTGGTGTAGTGGAGTCTGTGCTGGTTGGGACATGGTGTAGAGTGGAGTCTCTGCTGGTTGGGACATGGTGCAGAGTGGAGTCTGTGCTGGTTGGGTGGTGGTGTAGAGTGGAGTCTGTGCTGGTTGGGAGGTGGTGTAGAGTGGAGTCTGTGCCAGTTGGGAGGTGGTGTAGAGTGGAGTCTGTGTCTGTTTGGGAGGTGGTGTAGATTGGAGTCTGTGCTGGTTGGGACGTGGTGTAGAGTGGAGTCTGTGCTGGTTGTGTGGTGGTGTAGAGTGGAGTCTGTGCTGGTTGGGAGGTTTTGTACAATGGAGTCTGTGCTGGTTGGGTGGTGGTGTAGAGTGGAGTCTGTGCTTGGTTGGCAGGTGGTGTCGAGTGGAGTCTGTGCTGGTTGAGAGGTTTTGTAGAATGGAGTCTGTGCTGGTTGGGATGTGGTGTAGAGTGGAGTCTGTGCTCGTTGGGTGGTGGTGTAGAGTGGTGTCTGTGCTGGTTGGGAGGTGGTGTAGAGTGGAGTCTGTGCTTGGTTGGCAGGTGGTGTTGAGTGGAGTCCGTGCTGGTTGGGAGGTTTTGTAGAATGGCGTCTGTGCTGGTTGGGAGGTTTTGTCGAGTGGAGTCTGTGCTGGTTGGGAGGTTTTATAGAGTGGAGTCTGTGCTATTTGGGATGTGGTGTCGAGTGGAGTCTGTGCTGGTTGGGATGTGGTGTAGAGTGGTGTCTGTGCTGGTTGGGAGGTGGTGTAGAGTGGAGTCTGTGCTCATTGGGTTGTGGTGTAGAGAGCAGTGTGTGCTGGTTGGGACAAGGTGTAGAGTGGAGTCTGTGCTTGGTTGGGACGTGGTGTAGTGGAGTCTGTGCTGGTTGGGACATGGTGTAGAGTGGAGTCTGTGCTGGTTGGGTCATGGTGCAGAGTGGAGTCTGTGCTGGTTGGGAGGTGGTGTAGAGTGGAGTCTGTGCTGGTTTGGGAGGTGCTGTTGAGTGGAGTCTGTGCTGGTTAGGAGGTTTTGGAGAGTGGATTCTGTGTCGGTTGGAGGGTGGAGTAGAGTGGGGTCTGTGCTGGTTGGGAGGTGGTGTAGAGTGGGGTGTGTGCGTGGTTGGCAGATGGTGTAGAGTGGAGTCTGTGCTGGTTGGGACGTGTTGTAGGGTGGAGTCTGTGCTGGTTGGGTGGTGGTGTAGAGTGGTGTCTGTGCTGGTTGGGAGGTGGTGTAGAGTGGAGTCTGTGCTTGGTTGGCAGGTGGTGTCGAGTGGAGTCTGTGCTGGTTGGGAGGTTTTGTAGAATGGAGTCTGTGCTGGTTGGGAGGTTTTGTTGAGTGGCGTCTGTGCTATTTGGGGTGTGGTGTTGAGTGGAGTCTGTGCTGGTTGGGATGTAGTGTAGAGTGGTGTCTGTGCTTGGTTCAGAGGTTCTGTAGACTGGAGTCTATGCTGGTTGGGAGGTGGTGTAGAGTGGACTCTGTGCCGGTTGGGAGATGGTGTAGAGTGGAATCTGTGCTGGTTGGGAGGAGGTATAGAGTGTAGTCTGTGTCGGTTTGGAGGTGGTGTTGAGTGGAGTCTGTGCTAGTTGGGACGTGGTGTTGAGTGGAGTCTGTGCTGTTTAGGAGGGACGTGGTGTAGAGTGGTGTCTGTGCTGTTTGGGTGGTGGTGTAGAGTGGAGTCTGTGCTCGTTGGGACGTGGTGTAGAGTGGAGTCTGTGCTGGTTGGGAGGTGGTGTAGAGTGGAGTCTGTGCTGTTTGGATGGTGGTGTAGAGTGGAGTCTGTGTCTGTTGGGAGGTGGTGAAGAGTGGACTCTGTTCTGGCTAGGACGGACGTGGTGTAGAGTGGAGTCTGTGCTGGTTGGGAGCTGGTGTCGAGTGGAGTCTGTGCTGGTTGGGAGCTATTGAGAGTGGAGTCTGTGTCCGTTGGGAGGTGGTGTAGAGTGGAGTCTGTGCTTGGTTCCGACGTGGTGTAGAGTGGAGTCTGTGCTGGTTGGGAGGTGGTGTAGAGTGGAGTCTGTGCCAGTTGGGAGGTGGTGTAGAGTGGAGTCTGTGTCTGTTTGGGAGGTGGTGTAGATTGGAGTCTGTGCTGGTTGGGACGTGGTGTAGAGTGGAGTCTGTGCTGGTTGGGTGGTGGTGTAGAGTGGAGTCTGTGCTGGTTGGGAGGTTTTGTAGAATGGAGTCTGTGCTGGTTGGGTGGTGGTGTAGAGTGGAGTCTGTGCTTGGTTGGCAGGTGGTGTCGAGTGGAGTCTGTGCTGGTTGGGAGGTTTTGTAGAATGGATTCTGTGCTGGTTGGGATGTGGTGTAGAGTGGAGTCTGTGCTCGTTGGGTGGTGGTGTAGAGTGGTGTCTGTGCTGGTTGGGAGGTGGTGTAGAGAGGACTCTGTGCTGGTTGGGAGGTGGTGTAGAGTGGAGTCTGTGCTGGTTGGGAGGTGGTGTAGAGAGGACTCTGTGCTGGTTGGGAGGTGGTGTAGATTGGAGTCTGTGCTGGTTGGGACGTGGTGTAGAGTGGAGTCTGTGCTCGTTGGGTGGTGGTGTAGAGTGGTGTCTGTGCTTGGTTGGCAGGTGGTGTCGAGTGGAGTCTGTGCTGGTTGGGAGGTTTTGTAGAATGGCGTCTGTGCTGGTTGGGAGGTTTTGTCGAGTGGAGTCTGTGCTGGTTGGGAGGTTTTGTAGAGTGGAGTCTGTGCTATTTGGGATGTGGTGTCGAATGGAGTCTGTGCTGGTTGGGATGTGGTGTAGAGAGGACTCTGTGCTGGTTGGGAGGTGGTGTAGAGAGGACTCTGTGCCGGTTGGGAGATGGTGTAGAGTGGAGTCTGTGCTAGTTGGGAGGAGGTGTAGTGTGTAGTCTGTGTCAGTTTGGAGGTGGTGTTGAGTGGAGTCTGTGCTGGTTGGGATGTGGTGTAGAGTGGAGTCTGTGCTAGTTGGGACGTGGTGTTGAGTGGAGTCTGTGCTTGTTGGGACATGGTGTAGAGTGGGGTCTGTGCTTGGTTGGGAGGTGGTGTAGAGTGGATACTTTACTTGGTTGGGACGTGGTGTAGAGTGGAGTCTGTGCTGGTTGAGACATGGTGTAGAGTGGAGTCTGTGCTGGTTGAGACGTGGTGTAGAGTGGAGTCTGTGCTGTTTAGGAGGGACGTGGTGTAGAGTTGTCTGTGCTGGTTGGGAGGCGGTGTAGAGTGGAGTCTGTGCTTGGTTGGGAGGTGGTGTAGAGTGGAGTCTGTGCTTGGTTGGGAGATGTTGTAGAGTGGAGTCTGTGCTTGGTTGGGACGTGGTGTCGTGTGGAGTCTGTGCTGGTTAGGTGGGACGTGGTGTGGAGTGGAGTCTGTGCTGGTTGGAAGGATTTGTAGAGTGGAGTCTGTGTCGGTTGGAACGTGGTGTAGTGTGGAGTCTGTGCTGGTTGGGAGGTGGTGTCGAGTGGAGTCTGTGTCGGTTGGAACGTGGTGTAGTGTGGAGTCTGTGCTGGTTGGGAGGTGGTGTAGAGTGGAGTCTGTGCTGGTTGGGAGGTGGTGTCGAATGGAGTCTGTGTCGGTTGGAACGTGGTGTAGTGTGAAGTCTGTGCTGGTTGAGACGTGGTTTAGAGTGGAGTCTGTGCTGGTTGGGTGGTGGTGTAGAGTGGTGTCTGTGCTTGTTGGGAGGTGGTGTAGAGTGGAGTCTGTGCTTGGTTGGCAGGTGGTGTCGAGTGGAGTCTGTGCTGGTTGGGAGGTGGTGTAGAGTGGAGTCTGTGCTTGGTTGGCAGGTGGTGTCGAGTGGAGTCTGTGCTGGTTGGGAGGTGGTGTAGATTGGAGTCTGTGCTGGTTGGGACGTGGTGTAGAGTGGAGTCTGTGCTTGGTTGGCAGGTGGTGTCGAGTGGAGTCTGTGCTGGTTGGGAGGTTTTGTAGAATGGAGTCTGTGCTGGTTGGGATGTGGTGTAGAGTGGAGTCTGTGCTCGTTGGGTGGTGGTGTAGAGTGGTGTCTGTGCTGGTTGGGAGGTGGTGTAGAGTGGAGTCTGTGCTTGGTTGGCAGGTGGTGTTGAGTGGAGTCTGTGCTGGTTGAGACGTGGTGTAGAGTGGAATCTGTGCTGGTTGAGACGTGGTGTAGAGTGGAGTCTGTGCTGTTTAGGAGGGACGTGGTGTAGAGTTGTCTGTGCTGGTTGGGAGGTGGTGTAGTGTGGAGTCTGTGCTTGGTTGGCAGGTGGTGTAGAGTGGAGTCTGTGCTTGGTTGGCAGGTGGTGTTGAGTGGAGTCCGTGCTGGTTGGGAGGTTTTGTAGAATGGCGTCTGTGCTGGTTGGGAGGTTTTGTAGAGTGGAGTCTGTGCTAGTTGGGACGTGGTGTTGAGTGGAGTCTGTGCTGGTTGAGACGTGGTGTAGAGTGGAATCTGTGCTGGTTGAGACGTGGTGTAGAGTGGAGTCTGTGCTGTTTAGGAGGGACGTGGTGTAGAGTTGTCTGTGCTGGTTGGGAGGTGGTGTAGTGTGGAGTCTGTGCTTAGTTGGGACGTGGTGTCGAGTGGAGTCTGTGCGGGTTGGGAGATGTGATAGAGTGGCGTCTGTGCTAGTTGGAAGATGGTGCAGAATGGAGTCTGCGCTGGTGGGGACGTGGTGTAGAGTGGAGTCTGTGTCTGGTTGGGAAGTGGTGTAGAGTGGAGTCTGTGCTGTTTGGATGGTGGTGTAGAGTGGAGTCTGTGTCTGTTGGGAGGTGGTGAAGAGTGGACTCTGTTCTGGCTAGGACGGACGTGGTGTAGAGTGGAGTCTGTGCTGGTTGGGAGCTGGTGTCGAGTGGAGTCTGTGCTGGTTGGGAGCTATTGAGAGTGGAGTCTGTGTCCGTTGGGAGGTGGTGTAGAGTGGAGTCTGTGCTTGGTTCCGACGTGGTGTAGAGTGGAGTCTGTGCTGTTTGGGTGGTGGTGTAGAGTGGAGTCTGTGCTGGTTGGGACGTGGTGTCATGTGGAGTCTGTGCAGGTTGGGAGATGTTACAGAGTGGAGTCTGTGCTGGTTGGGAGATGGTGAAGAGTGGAGTCTGTGCTGGTGGGGAGGTGGTGTAGAGTGGAGTCTGTGTCTGTTTGGGAGGTGGTGTAGATTGGAGTCTGTGCTGGTTGGGACGTGGTGTAGAGTGGAGTCTGTGCTGGTTGGGTGGTGGTGTAGAGTGGAGTCTGTGCTGGTTGGGAGGTTTTGTAGAATGGAGTCTGTGCTGGTTGGGTGGTGGTGTAGAGTGGAGTCTGTGCAGGTTGGGAGGTGGTGTAGAGTGGAGTCTGTGCCAGTTGGGAGGTGGTGTAGAGTGGAGTCTGTGTCTGTTTGGGTGGTGGTGTAGAGTGGAGTCTGTGCTGGTTGGGTGGTGGTGGAGAGTGGAGTCTGTGCTTGGTTGGCAGGTGGTGTCGAGTGGAGTCTGTGCTGGTTGGGAGGTTTTGTAGAATGGAGTCTGTGCTGGTTGGGATGTGGTGTAGAGTGGAGTCTGTGCTCGTTGGGTGGTGGTGTAGAGTGGTGTCTGTGCTGGTTGGGAGGTGGTGTAGAGTGGAGTCTGTGCTTGGTTGGCAGGTGGTGTTGAGTGGAGTCCGTGCTGGTTGGGAGGTTTTGTAGAATGGCGTCTGTGCTGGTTGGGAGGTTTTGTCGAGTGGAGTCTGTGCTGGTTGGGAGGTTTTGTAGAGTGGAGTCTGTGCTATTTGGGATGTGGTGTCGAGTGGAGTCTGTGCTGGTTGGGATGTGGTGTAGAGTGGTGTCTGTGCTTGGTTCAGAGGTTTTGTAGACTGGAGTCTGTGCTGGTTGGGAGGTGGTGTAGAGTGGAGTCTGTGCTGTTTAGGAGGGACGTGGTGTAGAGTTGTCTGTGCTGGTTGGGAGGTGGTGTAGTGTGGAGTCTGTGCTTAGTTGGGACGTGGTGTCGAGTGGAGTCTGTGCGGGTTGGGAGATGTGATAGAGTGGCGTCTGTGCTAGTTGGAAGATGGTGCAGAATGGAGTCTGCGCTGGTGGGGACGTGGTGTAGAGTGGAGTCTGTGTCTGGTTGGGAAGTGGTGTAGAGTGGAGTCTGTGCTGTTTGGATGGTGGTGTAGAGTGGAGTCTGTGTCTGTTGGGAGGTGGTGAAGAGTGGACTCTGTTCTGGCTAGGACGGACGTGGTGTAGAGTGGAGTCTGTGCTGGTTGGGAGCTGGTGTCGAGTGGAGTCTGTGCTGGTTGGGAGCTATTGAGAGTGGAGTCTGTGTCCGTTGGGAGGTGGTGTAGAGTGGAGTCTGTGCTTGGTTCCGACGTGGTGTAGAGTGGAGTCTGTGCTGTTTGGGTGGTGGTGTAGAGTGGAGTCTGTGCTGGTTGGGACGTGGTGTCATGTGGATTCTGTGCAGGTTGGGAGATGTTACAGAGTGGAGTCTGTGCTGGTTGGGAGATGGTGAAGAGTGGAGTCTGTGCTGGTGGGGAGGTGGTGTAGAGTGGAGTCTGTGTCTGTTTGGGGGGTGGTGTAGATTGGAGTCTGTGCTGGTTGGGACGTGGTGTAGAGTGGAGTCTGTGCTGGTTGGGTGGTGGTGTAGAGTGGAGTCTGTGCTGGTTGGGAGGTTTTGTAGAATGGAGTCTGTGCTGGTTGGGTGGTGGTGTAGAGTGGAGTCTGTGCTGGTTGGGAGGTGGTGTAGAGTGGAGTCTGTGCCAGTTGGGAGGTGGTGTAGAGTGGAGTCTGTGTCTGTTTGGGTGGTGGTGTAGAGTGGAGTCTGTGCTGGTTGGGTGGTGGTGTAGAGTGGAGTCTGTGCTTGGTTGGCAGGTGGTGTCGAGTGGAGTCTGTGCTGGTTGGGAGGTTTTGTAGAATGGAGTCTGTGCTGGTTGGGATGTGGTGTAGAGTGGAGTCTGTGCTCGTTGGGTGGTGGTGTAGAGTGGTGTCTGTGCTGGTTGGGAGGTGGTGTAGAGTGGAGTCTGTGCTTGGTTGGCAGGTGGTGTTGAGTGGAGTCCGTGCTGGTTGGGAGGTTTTGTAGAATGGCGTCTGTGCTGGTTGGGAGGTTTTGTCGAGTGGAGTCTGTGCTGGTTGGGAGGTTTTGTAGAGTGGAGTCTGTGCTATTTGGGATGTGGTGTCGAGTGGAGTCTGTGCTGGTTGGGATGTGGTGTAGAGTGGTGTCTGTGCTTGGTTCAGAGGTTTTGTAGACTGGAGTCTGTGCTGGTTGGGAGGTGGTGTAGAGTGGAGTCTGTGCTGTTTAGGAGGGACGTGGTGTAGAGTTGTCTGTGCTGGTTGGGAGGTGGTGTAGTGTGGAGTCTGTGCTTAGTTGGGACGTGGTGTCGAGTGGAGTCTGTGCGGGTTGGGAGATGGTGTAGAGTGGAGTCTGTGCTAGTTGGGAGGAGGTGTAGTGTGTAGTCTGTGTCAGTTTGGAGGTGGTGTTGAGTGGAGTCTGTGCTAGTTGGGACGTGGTGTTGAGTGGAGTCTGTGCTTGTTGGGACATGGTGTAGAGTGGGGTCTGTGCTTGGTTGGGAGGTGGTGTAGAGTGGATACTTTGCTTGGTTGGGACGTGGTGTAGAGTGGAGTCTGTGCTGGTTGAGACATGGTGTAGAGTGGAGTCTGTGCTGGTTGGGAGGTGGTGTAGAGAGGACTCTGTGCCGGTTGGGAGATGGTGTAGAGTGGAGTCTGTGCTAGTTGGGAGGAGGTGTAGTGTGTAGTCTGTGTCAGTTTGGAGGTGGTGTTGAGTGGAGTCTGTGCTGGTTGGGATGTGGTGTAGAGTGGAGTCTGTGCTAGTTGGGACGTGGTGTTGAGTGGAGTCTGTGCTTGTTGGGACATGGTGTAGAGTGGGGTCTGTGCTTGGTTGGGAGGTGGTGTAGAGTGGATACTTTACTTGGTTGGGACGTGGTGTAGAGTGGAGTCTGTGCTGGTTGAGACATGGTGTAGAGTGGAGTCTGTGCTGGTTGAGACGTGGTGTAGAGTGGAGTCTGTGCTGTTTAGGAGGGACGTGGTGTAGAGTTGTCTGTGCTGGTTGGGAGGCGGTGTAGAGTGGAGTCTGTGCTTGGTTGGGAGGTGGTGTAGAGTGGAGTCTGTGCTTGGTTGGGAGATGTTGTAGAGTGGAGTCTGTGCTTGGTTGGGACGTGGTGTCGTGTGGAGTCTGTGCTGGTTAGGTGGGACGTGGTGTGGAGTGGAGTCTGTGCTGGTTGGAAGGATTTGTAGAGTGGAGTCTGTGTCGGTTGGAACGTGGTGTAGTGTGGAGTCTGTGCTGGTTGGGAGGTGGTGTCGAGTGGAGTCTGTGTCGGTTGGAACGTGGTGTAGTGTGGAGTCTGTGCTGGTTGGGAGGTGGTGTAGAGTGGAGTCTGTGCTGGTTGGGAGGTGGTGTCGAGTGGAGTCTGTGTCGGTTGGGAAGTGGTGTAGAGTGGAGTCTGTGCTGTTTGGATGGTGGTGTAGAGTGGAGTCTGTGTCTGTTGGGAGGTGGTGAAGAGTGGACTCTGTTCTGGCTAGGACGGACGTGGTGTAGAGTGGAGTCTGTGCTGGTTGGGAGCTGGTGTCGAGTGGAGTCTGTGCTGGTTGGGAGCTATTGAGAGTGGAGTCTGTGTCCGTTGGGAGGTGGTGTAGAGTGGAGTCTGTGCTTGGTTCCGACGTGGTGTAGAGTGGAGTCTGTGCTGTTTGGGTGGTGGTGTAGAGTGGAGTCTGTGCTGGTTGGGACGTGGTGTCATGTGGAGTCTGTGCAGGTTGGGAGATGTTACAGAGTGGAGTCTGTGCTGGTTGGGAGATGGTGAAGAGTGGAGTCTGTGCTGGTGGGGAGGTGGTGTAGAGTGGAGTCTGTGTCTGTTTGGGAGGTGGTGTAGATTGGAGTCTGTGCTGGTTGGGACGTGGTGTAGAGTGGAGTCTGTGCTGGTTGGGTGGTGGTGTAGAGTGGAGTCTGTGCTGGTTGGGAGGTTTTGTAGAATGGAGTCTGTGCTGGTTGGGTGGTGGTGTAGAGTGGAGTCTGTGCTGGTTGGGAGGTGGTGTAGAGTGGAGTCTGTGCCAGTTGGGAGGTGGTGTAGAGTGGAGTCTGTGTCTGTTTGGGTGGTGGTGTAGAGTGGAGTCTGTGCTGGTTGGGTGGTGGTGTAGAGTGGAGTCTGTGCTTGGTTGGCAGGTGGTGTCGAGTGGAGTCTGTGCTGGTTGGGAGGTTTTGTAGAATGGAGTCTGTGCTGGTTGGGATGTGGTGTAGAGTGGAGTCTGTGCTCGTTGGGTGGTGGTGTAGAGTGGTGTCTGTGCTGGTTGGGAGGTGGTGTAGAGTGGAGTCTGTGCTTGGTTGGCAGGTGGTGTTGAGTGGAGTCCGTGCTGGTTGGGAGGTTTTGTAGAATGGCGTCTGTGCTGGTTGGGAGGTTTTGTCGAGTGGAGTCTGTGCTGGTTGGGAGGTTTTGTAGAGTGGAGTCTGTGCTATTTGGGATGTGGTGTCGAGTGGAGTCTGTGCTGGTTGGGATGTGGTGTAGAGTGGTGTCTGTGCTTGGTTCAGAGGTTTTGTAGACTGGAGTCTGTGCTGGTTGGGAGGTGGTGTAGAGTGGAGTCTGTGCTGTTTAGGAGGGACGTGGTGTAGAGTTGTCTGTGCTGGTTGGGAGGTGGTGTAGTGTGGAGTCTGTGCTTAGTTGGGACGTGGTGTCGAGTGGAGTCTGTGCGGGTTGGGAGATGGTGTAGAGTGGAGTCTGTGCTAGTTGGGAGGAGGTGTAGTGTGTAGTCTGTGTCAGTTTGGAGGTGGTGTTGAGTGGAGTCTGTGCTAGTTGGGACGTGGTGTTGAGTGGAGTCTGTGCTTGTTGGGACATGGTGTAGAGTGGGGTCTGTGCTTGGTTGGGAGGTGGTGTAGAGTGGATACTTTGCTTGGTTGGGACGTGGTGTAGAGTGGAGTCTGTGCTGGTTGAGACATGGTGTAGAGTGGAGTCTGTGCTGGTTGGGAGGTGGTGTAGAGAGGACTCTGTGCCGGTTGGGAGATGGTGTAGAGTGGAGTCTGTGCTAGTTGGGAGGAGGTGTAGTGTGTAGTCTGTGTCAGTTTGGAGGTGGTGTTGAGTGGAGTCTGTGCTGGTTGGGATGTGGTGTAGAGTGGAGTCTGTGCTAGTTGGGACGTGGTGTTGAGTGGAGTCTGTGCTTGTTGGGACATGGTGTAGAGTGGGGTCTGTGCTTGGTTGGGAGGTGGTGTAGAGTGGATACTTTACTTGGTTGGGACGTGGTGTAGAGTGGAGTCTGTGCTGGTTGAGACATGGTGTAGAGTGGAGTCTGTGCTGGTTGAGACGTGGTGTAGAGTGGAGTCTGTGCTGTTTAGGAGGGACGTGGTGTAGAGTTGTCTGTGCTGGTTGGGAGGCGGTGTAGAGTGGAGTCTGTGCTTGGTTGGGAGGTGGTGTAGAGTGGAGTCTGTGCTTGGTTGGGAGATGTTGTAGAGTGGAGTCTGTGCTTGGTTGGGACGTGGTGTCGTGTGGAGTCTGTGCTGGTTAGGTGGGACGTGGTGTGGAGTGGAGTCTGTGCTGGTTGGAAGGATTTGTAGAGTGGAGTCTGTGTCGGTTGGAACGTGGTGTAGTGTGGAGTCTGTGCTGGTTGGGAGGTGGTGTCGAGTGGAGTCTGTGTCGGTTGGAACGTGGTGTAGTGTGGAGTCTGTGCTGGTTGGGAGGTGGTGTAGAGTGGAGTCTGTGCTGGTTGGGAGGTGGTGTCGAGTGGAGTCTGTGTCGGTTGGAACGTGGTGTAGTGTGAAGTCTGTGCTGGTTGAGACGTGGTTTAGAGTGGAGTCTGTGCTGGTTGGGTGGTGGTGTAGAGTGGTGTCTGTGCTTGTTGGGAGGTGGTGTAGAGTGGAGTCTGTGCTTGGTTGGCAGGTGGTGTCGAGTGGAGTCTGTGCTGGTTGGGAGGTGGTGTAGAGTGGAGTCTGTGCTTGGTTGGCAGGTGGTGTCGAGTGGAGTCTGTGCTGGTTGGGAGGTGGTGTAGATTGGAGTCTGTGCTGGTTGGGACGTGGTGTAGAGTGGAGTCTGTGCTTGGTTGGCAGGTGGTGTCGAGTGGAGTCTGTTCTGGTTGGGAGGTTTTGTAGAATGGAGTCTGTGCTGGTTGGGATGTGGTGTAGAGTGGAGTCTGTGCTCGTTGGGTGGTGGCGTAGAGTGGTGTCTGTGCTGGTTGGGAGGTGGTGTAGAGTGGAGTCTGTGCTTGGTTGGCAGGTGGTGTTGAGTGGAGTCCGTGCTGGTTGGGAGGTTTTGTAGAATGGCGTCTGTGCTGGTTGGGAGGTTTTGTAGAGTGGAGTCTGTGCTAGTTGGGACGTGGTGTTGAGTGGAGTCTGTGCTGGTTGAGACGTGGTGTAGAGTGGAATCTGTGCTGGTTGAGACGTGGTGTAGAGTGGAGTCTGTGCTGTTTAGGAGGGACGTGGTGTAGAGTTGTCTGTGCTGGTTGGGAGGTGGTGTAGTGTGGAGTCTGTGCTTAGTTGGGACGTGGTGTCGAGTGGAGTCTGTGCGGGTTGGGAGATGTGATAGAGTGGCGTCTGTGCTAGTTGGAAGATGGTGCAGAATGGAGTCTGCGCTGGTGGGGACGTGGTGTAGAGTGGAGTCTGTGTCTGGTTGGGAAGTGGTGTAGAGTGGAGTCTGTGCTGTTTGGATGGTGGTGTAGAGTGGAGTCTGTGTCTGTTGGGAGGTGGTGAAGAGTGGACTCTGTTCTGGCTAGGACGGACGTGGTGTAGAGTGGAGTCTGTGCTGGTTGGGAGCTGGTGTCGAGTGGAGTCTGTGCTGGTTGGGAGCTATTGAGAGTGGAGTCTGTGTCCGTTGGGAGGTGGTGTAGAGTGGAGTCTGTGCTTGGTTCCGACGTGGTGTAGAGTGGAGTCTGTGCTGTTTGGGTGGTGGTGTAGAGTGGAGTCTGTGCTGGTTGGGACGTGGTGTCATGTGGAGTCTGTGCAGGTTGGGAGATGTTACAGAGTGGAGTCTGTGCTGGTTGGGAGATGGTGAAGAGTGGAGTCTGTGCTGGTGGGGAGGTGGTGTAGAGTGGAGTCTGTGTCTGTTTGGGAGGTGGTGTAGATTGGAGTCTGTGCTGGTTGGGACGTGGTGTAGAGTGGAGTCTGTGCTGGTTGGGTGGTGGTGTAGAGTGGAGTCTGTGCTGGTTGGGAGGTTTTGTAGAATGGAGTCTGTGCTGGTTGGGTGGTGGTGTAGAGTGGAGTCTGTGCTGGTTGGGAGGTGGTGTAGAGTGGAGTCTGTGCCAGTTGGGAGGTGGTGTAGAGTGGAGTCTGTGTCTGTTTGGGTGGTGGTGTAGAGTGGAGTCTGTGCTGGTTGGGTGGTGGTGTAGAGTGGAGTCTGTGCTTGGTTGGCAGGTGGTGTCGAGTGGAGTCTGTGCTGGTTGGGAGGTTTTGTAGAATGGAGTCTGTGCTGGTTGGGATGTGGTGTAGAGTGGAGTCTGTGCTCGTTGGGTGGTGGTGTAGAGTGGTGTCTGTGCTGGTTGGGAGGTGGTGTAGAGTGGAGTCTGTGCTTGGTTGGCAGGTGGTGTTGAGTGGAGTCCGTGCTGGTTGGGAGGTTTTGTAGAATGGCGTCTGTGCTGGTTGGGAGGTTTTGTCGAGTGGAGTCTGTGCTGGTTGGGAGGTTTTGTAGAGTGGAGTCTGTGCTATTTGGGATGTGGTGTCGAGTGGAGTCTGTGCTGGTTGGGATGTGGTGTAGAGTGGTGTCTGTGCTTGGTTCAGAGGTTTTGTAGACTGGAGTCTGTGCTGGTTGGGAGGTGGTGTAGAGTGGAGTCTGTGCTGTTTAGGAGGGACGTGGTGTAGAGTTGTCTGTGCTGGTTGGGAGGTGGTGTAGTGTGGAGTCTGTGCTTAGTTGGGACGTGGTGTCGAGTGGAGTCTGTGCGGGTTGGGAGATGGTGTAGAGTGGAGTCTGTGCTAGTTGGGAGGAGGTGTAGTGTGTAGTCTGTGTCAGTTTGGAGGTGGTGTTGAGTGGAGTCTGTGCTAGTTGGGACGTGGTGTTGAGTGGAGTCTGTGCTGGTTGGGATGTGGTGTAGAGTGGAGTCTGTGCTAGTTGGGACGTGGTGTTGAGTGGAGTCTGTGCTTGTTGGGACATGGTGTAGAGTGGGGTCTGTGCTTGGTTGGGAGGTGGTGTAGAGTGGATACTTTGCTTGGTTGGGACGTGGTGTAGAGTGGAGTCTGTGCTGGTTGAGACATGGTGTAGAGTGGAGTCTGTGCTGGTTGAGACGTGGTGTAGAGTGGAGTCTGTGCTGTTTAGGAGGGACGTGGTGTAGAGTTGTCTGTGCTGGTTGGGAGGCGGTGTAGAGTGGAGTCTGTGCTTGGTTGGGAGGTGGTGTAGAGTGGAGTCTGTGCTTGGTTGGGAGATGGTGTAGAGTGGAGTCTGTGCTTGGTTGGGACGTGGTGTCGTGTGGAGTCTGTGCTGGTTAGGTGGGACGTGGTGTGGAGTGGAGTCTGTGCTGGTTGGAAGGATTTGTAGAGTGGAGTCTGTGTCGGTTGGAACGTGGTGTAGTGTGGAGTCTGTGCTGGTTGGGAGGTGGTGTCGAGTGGGGTCTGTGTCGGTTGGAACGTGGTGTAGTGTGAAGTCTGTGCTGGTTGAGACGTGGTTTAGAGTGGAGTCTGTGCTGGTTGGGTGGTGGTGTAGAGTGGTGTCTGTGCTGGTTGGGAGGTGGTGTAGAGTGGAGTCTGTGCTTGGTTGGCAGGTGGTGTCAAGTGGAGTCTGTGCTGGTTGGGAGGTGGTGTAGAGTGGAGTCTGTGCTGGTTGTGAGGTTTTGTAGAATGGAGTCTGTGTTGGTTGGGAGGTTTTGTCGAGTGGAGTCTGTGCTGTTTGGGAGGTTTTGTAGAGTGGCGTCTGTGCTGGTTGGGATGTGGTGTAGAGTGGTGTCTGTGCTGGTTGGGATGTGGTGTAGAGTGGTGTCTGTGCTTGGTTCAGAGGTTTTGTAGACTGGAGTCTGTGCTGGTTGGGAGGTGGTGTAGAGTGGACTCTGTGCCGGTTGGGAGATGGTGTAGAGTGGAGTCTGTGTCTGGTTGGGAGGTGGTGTAGAGTGGAGTCTGTGTCAGTTTGGAGGTGGTGTTGAGTGGAGTCTGTGCTAGTTGGGACGTGGTGTTGAGTGGAGTCTGTGCTGGTTGAGACGTGGTGTAGAGTGGAATCTGTGCTGGTTGAGACGTGGTGTAGAGTGGAGTCTGTGCTGTTTAGGAGGGACGTGGTGTAGAGTTGTCTGTGCTGGTTGGGAGGTGGTGTAGTGTGGAGTCTGTGCTTAGTTGGGACGTGGTGTCGAGTGGAGTCTGTGCGGGTTGGGAGATGTGATAGAGTGGCGTCTGTGCTAGTTGGAAGATGGTGCAGAATGGAGTCTGCGCTGGTGGGGACGTGGTGTAGAGTGGAGTCTGTGTCTGGTTGGGAGGTGTTGTAGAGTGGAGTATGTGTTTGGTTGGGAGCTGGCCCCTGCTGTCAGTGCTGCCCGCCAGTGTTTGACCGGAAGATTGACCGGCTGCATTACCAGGGGCTGTAACATCAATTTGCATGTCACTCAGGGACTTGGACTATACACGTGTTTTCTTGCATTACCATGTGTGTTTTTCCTCTCTTGCCATTTTGAATGTATTTTATGCACCTTGGCTCAGAGGAACACCCTCTCATTTGATTGTATCCATGTATGGTCTGAATGATAATTAAACTTGATTTGATTTAATTTGATACGATCTGAAGTTTTGAACAATAGCACACTTTCTGTTTAACTGCCTGAGTCATTATCTATGCCCACTAATCAGCTACTACAAATCCAACATTTTCTGCTTTTATTTCCGTTTCCCCAGATGCTTGTTTAATTTAATATTTGATCAGTGTGTACTCCAGTGAAGTGCTTGAAGTCAGCATTCCAATAATGATTATAATGTTCTTTCTCTAGCAGTATCACAGCCATGCCAAATAAATTGTTACTTGATCTGACAAGAGGAAGCAAAATTGAGTAAATTGGTAAAAGTGTGAGGTTTTCTTGTCTGACTTTTGCTTGGTTAGAAAATAGAATGCAATTGCTTAAAAGATCAAATAGTTAAATTTAAAAGGTATTTGGATATATGGCTGAAAGTAAACACCTGTCTAACTACAGAGGCTTACATACCACCAAAGGCCAGGGTTAAGTAAGCACTCAAAGTTCTGATTGCCATGATTAGCAAACAAGCAACAGCCTACCCCCAGCACCTTTCAAATCATTGCTGGGTCTTAATCAGGCTTGCTTGAATATGTCACCTGCAGCACCAGGGGTCCCAATGCACTCCACCACAGTAAAAACTATGACTTTCATTCCATCCTTAAACTGCAGTTCAGGAAATCTGATCCTCCTCCAACCTCCATATAGATAGAGGCTAAAGAACAAGACTTCAGAAGTAAACACAACAAAGAGATGGTTGCAGGAGGCAGAAGAGCGGTTATAGGATTGCATTGAATCGGTGGACTGGGCTGTGTTGAAGGACTCTGAATGGTAACACCATGATTATCATGGATTTATAAAGACAGTTGTGGATCAGCGTGTCCCCAACAAATCATTCAGACTACCCCAACCAGAAGCCATTAATGGATTAAGAGATCTGCAATCTACTGAGTGGTGTTCAGGAGTGGTGACTAAGTATGATACAGATGGTTGAAGTATGACCTCTGGAGAGTCACTTCACATGCAAAGTGGCAATTCTAGATGAAACTGGAACCACAGAAGGATGCTCGATGGCTGAGTCAGGGCTTGAATACTATTGCCTCTTTCAAAGTAAAACCAAGTGGCATATATGACAGCAAGGTTTCACTCCCAGAGGAACTCAATGCTTTTATGCTCGCTTTGACTGGCAAAACATGGAGGTATACTCACACAATTCACAGCCCCTGGCAACCATGTGATTTTAGTCTGTGAGGCAGACATGCGGAGATTCTTCAGGAGGGTGAAGCCAAGGAAAGCGTCTGGCCCAGATGGTGTACCAGGCTGAGTACTGAAGACCTGTGCTATTCAAGTGGCTGGAGTATTCACTGAAATCTTTAACCTCTTGCTTCAGCAGTCTGAGGAACCCACCTGCTTCAAGCAGACTTCAATTATTACAGTGCCCAAGAACATGGTAATCAGTCTCAATGACTATCGTCTGGTAGCATTTACATCCATGTTTTGAGAGTTTGGTGATGCATAAGGAGCTATTTGGATCTGCTCCAGTTTGTCTACCATCACAGCAAGTCAACGGCAGATGCCATTTCATTGGCTCTTCACACAACCCTGCAATGTATAGACAGTAAAGGTGCATCCATTGGGGTACTTTTCATTGAATACAGCCCTGCATTCAACACTATCACCCCCTCAAAACTAATCAGTAGACTCCAAGACCTAGGCCTCAATATCTCTTTGTGCAACTGGATCCTTCAAACCTCAGGTCAGTCAGATTGGCATCAGCTTCTCCACATTCACCATGAACACAGTTGCACCACAAGGCTGCGTGCTTAGCCCTCACACTACTTACTTTCCACTTAGGAGGCAAGTACAGCTCCAATGTTGTATGGAATTTTGCTGACAACACCACTGTTGTTGCCTGAATCAAAGGTAGTGACGAATCAGCATATAGGAGTGAGATTGAACATCTGGCTGAGTGGTACCACATCACCAAAATCTCACTCAATGTCAGCAAAACTGAACTGATTATTGACTACAGGATGTGGAAACCGGAAGTTCATGAGCCAGTCCTCACCAAGGGATCAGAGGTGGAGAGAGTTATCAATTATAACTTGGCCAGTGTTATCATTTCAGTGGATCTTTTCTGGGTCCAGCGTCATGGCACAGAAAGCATGGTAGCACATCGACTTTCTTAGAAGTTTGTGCAGATTCAGCATGTCATCTAATACCCTGATAGATGCACAATGGAGAGTATATTGATTGACAGCATCACGGACTGGAATAGGAACACCAATGGCTTTGAATGGAAAAGCCGACAAACAGTATTGGATACAGCCCAATCTAGCCTTCACCATTGAGCACGTTTAGAGGAGTGTGTCACAGGAAAGCAGCATCCATTAACAAGGTCTCCCACCATCCAGGCTATGCTCTTTCCCATCATGGAGGTACAGGAACCTCAGGTCCCACATCACCAGGTTAGGAACCCTTCAACTTCTTGAACCAAAGGGGATAACTACACACCCCAACAATGAACTGATTCCACAAGCTATGGATAACCTGTGGACTCACTTTTAAGGACTCTGCACGTTATATTCTTGATATTTATTTTTATTATTTCTTTTTTTTCCCTTTTTTAAACATTTGCATAGATTGCACATTGGTTGTTTGTCCTTATCTGTTGTTCGTTGTTTCAAGGAAAGTAAACTCAGGATAGTAAACAGTGACATATACATATTTACTTCAATAATACATTTATTTTGAACTTTGAACTATTGGAAAGAGAATACAGACAGCAGCTCTTTCAGAAAGTTAGTATGGACACAAAGGGGCTGAATGGCCACCTTCTGTATTATGACTCAATAAGAAAGAAAGGAAGTAAAGTAAATTTTCTTAAAATCTGAAAAATCAGTAAGTGTCCTACCAATCTGAACTTGCACAAGGCAACTAGGTTGGGGAGTGGAGGTACTCAAAAATTTGTTTACCCTTGAAAGGAGCATATTGCATGTTTTATCAGAAGATGAACTAGACTGTCCCCTTTTGTGCCCACCTTTGTGAAAAAGGTAACATGGGTCATTAGCTATAGATTAATGAAAGTTATCTTCATCACAGCAAGCGTACCAACATTTTTGAAGCAATGGAGATATTAGAAGCAGTAAGTGGAATACATTTGATTGTGTGCAGATGACAGCCATATGATTGGTGTCAAATGTGGAGTGTATATATGGTGATATTGTCACTCCCACCACAAGATATGCTCTTCTATATCCAGTTGTTTTATAGTTGACTTAACTTCCCAGTTCCTTTAGTTCCTTCTGGATGTCCCAGAGGGTGTCAGCACTCCTCCTCAGCTGGGCCACCTCATCTTCTTTCAGGGTTTGGTTGATGACGGCAGTCAGACCCTCAGCACTCAGGACACAGGGCAAACTCAGGAAGACCTCATTTGCTATACCATACATGCCCTGGGGAAAGGTAATGTTACATTGTTACAGGAGAACTCTGCATTATTTCCAGACAATAAAGCTAGTGTTGCATTTACACATGACCAATTAGGCACACATTGTTCTTTCCAACTAAAAATATACCGCAACACACACTGGAAGAACTCAGCAGATCAAGCAGCATCTACTGAAAAGAATAAACAGTTGACTTTTCGGGGTGAGACCCTTCTTCAGGGCTGGAAAGAAAGGGGGAACATGCCAGAATAAAAAGGTGGTGGGAGGGGAAGGAGTGTAGCTGGAAGTTGATAGGTGAAGCCAGGTGGGTAGGAAAGGTAAAGAGCTGGAGAGGAAGGAATCTGCTAGGAGAGGAGAGTGGACAATAGGAGAAAGGAAAGGAGGGGAGGATAGGCAGGTGAGAAAGGGCAAGAGGCCCAAGTGTGGAATAGAAGAAGAGGGGATGGGGAGTGAATTATTTTTTACTGGAAGGAGAAATCGATATTCATGCCATCAGGTTGGAGGCTACCCAAAAGGTATAAGATGTTGCTCCCCCATGCCAAGAGTGGCCTCATCGTGGCTGTAGAGGAAGCTATGGACTGACACGTTGGAATGGGAATGGGAATCAGAATTAATATGTTCAGTCACTAGAAAATTCCGCTTTTGGGTGGATGGAGCAGAGGAGTGTGACAAAGCGGTCCCATTTAACCAGGAGGCAGATAAAAAGACAAAAAGGGAGCAAATCCATGGAGCAGTTCAAAGGAGCCCCGGAGCACATTAGTATAAACAAAGCCTCACTTTTGATTTTATGTCTGTGAGTCTGCAAGGAAAACCATCCGAAAGGAGGATGTATCCAAAAAAAAAGCAGGAACATCTGAAAAGCAGTAAGCGTGGTCAAATTCCGCAGCAGAGCTCTGCTCAATGGAAAGTCTGTACAGTAACAGTGGGTTGCTGGAATTAGTTATTACTTGAAAGGTGTAAAGTGACAGGAGTAGTTTAACCTTAATGGATGGAATAAAGGGAACAGCAACAAGTCAGCCACCTTTTTCACACCTCGCTGATTCTCCTGATTGCTCAATGTCAGAGTGAGGCAAACAAGCAATAGTGTAAACTGTCAACTTGTCAAATTAAGAATCTAAGAAAAGTGCCACGGCATGAATAAGGCAGAAAAAAATATTTTTAAAAAATAACAATGGCAAATTGCCCTTAAAGGATACAAATAAACAAAGAAATGGAAGCTTCATCACTATGAACTGGATTAATTCCAATTTAGATACTGCATTCTCTGCTGGCATCTTAGCTAGGGAAGGAGTTTATGGAAGAAAGGCCGTGCAGATGCACTAATACTAAGGCAGCAAAACAATGATAAGAAGATGCATAGAATGGGCTTTTGTTCTCATAAATGTAGATGGTTACATAATGGTCCCTCACATTTTAAACAGATTAAAGGATTATATATGACAAGGAGAGAAACTTTATTTTACCAGTATGCAAGTCCACAACAAAGAGGACACAACTCTAAAACGAGCATTGGGGCACTATGGGATGGTAGAAGTAGTCATGTGTTCATTCAAATGGTATACAGAACCCAGGACAATTTCTTCCACAGAACTATTGGGAACAGAACTGAAAACTTCAAAACTACAGTTACTACACTTTGTCGGGGTAGGTTATTAAAAGTTAAGGAATTAAAGTTGATGGTTGGGTGGCAGAGGTGTTTTTAAACCAATTCCAATTTGGCCCATGCCTAATTTTAGTATTTATTCAAAATCCAATGTATCAATTGGGGATAACTTTCCACTACAAGTAGACAATTTAGCTGTTACACTCAATCTTGAGCCCAGATATCTGGTGATAATTGAGCTGATTTTACAAACCCCAAACTTACTTGAGCACCAAAGAAGTTAAAGAAGCTTTCTTTAAAGAAAAGCCTGTGCACACTGTTCTGTTATGTTGTGCAGGGCAGAGGAGGCAATGAGGATGTGTTGACTGTGGATGGTAATACGCCACAGTTTAGCCTTAATTCAGTGCACATAAGTTACTTTGGAGCCCATTCTTGTTATCACACTTTAAGATTTGATATTATCAGTTGGCACAGCTGGTAGAGCAGCTGCCTCATAGTTCCTGGGCTCCATCTCTGGGTCTGTTTATGTGGAGTTTGCTTGCTTTCTCTGTGACATCAGGGGTTTGCTCCTATATCCCACGGGGATGCAAGTTGGAAGGTTAATTGGCTCGTGCATAGATAAGAGTAGAATCTGGAGGGTCTTGTTGAGAAAACGGCAAATATAGACCAGAGAAAATGGAATTACTCCTGCAGTTAACATCGACTCAAAGGGATGAATGGCCCCGTACATTGTATGAAAAGAGAAAATAATGAAATCAGTTGTTATCCTGCATTCACGGGAACACTGAATTTTGGAACAATTAAGTTCAAGACTACCCAACACCTGAATGATCCACAATTAATAATCCTGAATCACATCAGACTAGAGCCAATTGATGTAGATCTGAACATGTAGGTTATCCCTAGTGGTACATAGCTCATTCGCAATTGCCAATACATCAGTTTTTTTTTTAAAAAGCATGACAGTAGTAGAAACTATCCTCAGCCTAATACGTTAGCTTGAACACATATGACCATTCCTTGCTGCCAGAATAGAACTCACTCTGTGTTTCTGTAGGTGGAGAGTGACGGACAGATCCTTCCTAGTGAAGAGATGTGCTTTTGCCATCTTCTGCTAGTTTCCCAGGGATTAGTCTTCATCTGTACGTTATTCTCCACCTCTTTCTGGTAAGTATGTCAAAATTATCAAAAGATGCACTTTATTTCCATATTTCTTTTTGATACAGGTGGAGGCTACTTCTCATTCTCATCCTTGAGTTTAGCCTGGTCACACAGCAATCCCAATCCCTACCAACATTCTGTCACCTATTCTCCTCAACCCCTATCAATTCTCCTATTACTACAGGGAATCACTGAGCACGGACACAAGCCATTAAGCTGACCAGCTCCTTTCCAGCTATCATTTGCACTAATCTCATTTTCTTTTCCCCATATTTTTGTCAACTCCCCTCCCCCACCACCCATTCCACCACTCACCTGTGTACTGAGGCTACTTGCAGTGGCCAGTGAAGCTCCCAACCCACAGCTTAGGGATGTCAGAGGAATCCGATGCACTTAGGGTAAACCCTTATCATCACAGGGAAAATATGTGAACTCCACAGAGAAAACGCCAGAGGTCAGGGTTGAACCTGGGCCACCGAAATTAAAGCTGTTACAGTTCTTAAAGAAAGTAACAATTGAATTGGACCATAACTATCAAATAAATCTCTTTTGAAACTTGCAGCTCAAGTGATGTTCCCCGTGTGCTTCTTTCTCTCCAGCTTGTGATTCAATAAAATTAGTTACAATATCGAGTTACATCCACACTACCATAATCACTGGTTGTGGGGAAACAAAGAATTAAGCTGCCTGCTGTGGTGTTAGGTTTCCAGCAATTACTTCCCCCATTCCTTTCAGTGAATATTCCTTTACTCTGCAGCAGAGTGCCACTCGTTGAAAAAAGTGTCTGCTATTGAGAGCAATGAGTACCGATGAGACACACAGTGTCAATAACTTGGGTTTCATTAACTCTGTAGCACTCTCCACTATATTTCTAGCACTCTAACTTTACTTCACACTTCCAGCATCTTAATTTTTTTTGTCTTTGCACCTACACAAAAACACTGAATTGCAAGGCTTCATATTTCTTTAATGTTTTTCTTAAGATTTTAGATTTGGAGACACAGCAGTCACAGGCCCTTCCAGACCAATGTGGCCATGCCACCCAATTACACCCTTGTGACTAATTACCTATATGATTATGCCTTTCTTTATCATATATGCATAAAATAAAGAATGATGTGAAAGGACATTCAGTCTATTGTGTACACGCTAGCTCAAGGGGCAATTCAATTTCTCACGTGTTTCCCCCATCCCTCTAATGACACGTTAAGGTTGTTTTACTTAATTCTGAAGCATTCGGTATTTTACATGACTTGGAAAGTCTAGCAGAATAAACAGGGTGAATGAAGATTTGTCAATATTTATGAAAAGGGATATTAATATAGATTTTGAAAAAACTCCCACCGTATTTCAGCTAATGTTAAAAATCATAACATTTCTATTTGGCCAGCTGAAAGCTTCTAATTCATTGAGTGTCAAAATCCCAACTTGTATTGGGATAAAAGATGAATTAGTCTAATGATCGATATCAGATATATTATTATAGAAAAAGATGAGTGCAAAAGCCAAATCCTTTGGTTAAGATGGAAAATATTGTGCGACATGTATTTCCAGGAAATCGGGTGATGATGGGGAGCACTTGATGAATATTTCCTCAGTATTCATATTACTCAGATTCCTGGTTTAACACAGCTGTGCAAGTATTAAGGCAAGACATCCTCATTTACTTTCTATGGCTTAAAGCTGCTTGGAAGTTCTGGCATTCTGCAGAGAACCATATTAGTAGTGTGGAGTTGCTCAGTGAAATGGACAAAAAGAACTACAGGTTATTTACAGATTTTTGTATTCACTGTATTCCCTTTAATCTTTTCCATTATTTAAGTATCATTTAAAATTACTTTTTTAAGTCATTAGAATTTTGAAAAATACTCAGAATATCAGGGATGTGCTAAAGTGTTTGGTCTCATGTAGCTTTATGTCAAACATGTAAAGATGTGACAATCCTCAAGGTTGTTATAGCAGGGGTGGTAATGGGGACAAGCTCCCACTACCCATTAAATACTCCCAAAGGTGTGCAGCTCAAGTAGCCTCTGACCACCAAGTGCAGCTCCTGGCCTTCATGTGGATTAGCTACTAAGCCCAGCAGAATAGTTTCTACTGACGGGAGAAGGAACAAAGGGGCCTTAAAACCAGTCGCTTCGGGCAGATGGGGCTCATCAGCCATGGTTGGCAGCTCATCTAGGAGAAGAAAACTCTGATCTCAAACCTCCTTGTGGCTAGATCCACTCATAGGAAAGGCTTCAGGAGTAAACCCTGAGGGAAAGATCCAGAGCTGGAGTCACTAAGGCCATCCTACAACGAGTTCAATGCTGACTGGCAACTCCTGCGACGCTGCTGGTACCAAACTGCATCAGGCTCTGTTATTCCTTTGGGTTTATCAGATACATGGAGAGGGGGAGCTTGCTACATGGCCACCAGCTTGCCCTCTATATCATACTGGCCAGGCTTGCATATCTACACAGGTAGGACACAATACCTATGGTCAACTGTGACTGATGGAGACTCCCACTCAATCATGGAGAAAGTAAATAATGCAGTCAGCAACTCCTTGTAGCAAGAGGGACAGACAAGTGGCAATACCAAGTGGAGACAGGAAGAAAATCCTCATTGAGAGGTACGATTGTAGCAAGGCTTATTAGAAACCATACTGGCAAGGAAAATGTTCCAGGAAGATCACCTGTTAGGCTAACCATGTGTTACTTCACATTTCAGCAATTAATGGTTGGAGATCCCAACACTGACGAATAATCACTCAATCAAATCACACAATTAAATAAATTACTTAGTTGTCCAGCAAGGTTTCATACCTTCACCATAGTGGACACTGGGTGAATTCTTCTCAGATTTTTCACAATGGATTCAGTTAGTTCAGCGACACTGAGGCCAATAGCCCAGTTGGTGTAACCCTTCAGTTTAATCACCTCATAGGCACTAGAAAAGATCAAAAATTATATCAGGCATTTATCCATCCAGTAACAGACTCAACTAAAAATGAGAGAATTGCATGACAACAATTTTATTAATGACAAACTAGAATTAATGATGCTTTTCTGTACAATTTGGAGTACAAAACTTCTTGCAGAATAACTAGCTAGGATGCAAAATCTGTGTCACACTGATTTTGGTTGTCACAATCGCTACATTATATTGTCCTGTCTACAGTGAAGTTATAGGAAGAAATTCATAAATGAACCAATTGTAGCTGCCAACATCCAGATCAAGGGCCCCTGCCATCCAGGCCATGCTGTCTTCTCACTACTACCACTGGGTAGGAAGTACAGGAGCCTTAGATTCCACACCACCAGTTATTACCCTTCAATCGACAGGCTCCTGAACCAACGTGGATAACTGCACTCACATCAACTCTGAACAGATTCCACAACCAACAGACCCACATTCAAGGACTCCACACCTCATGTTTCCAGATTTACCTATCTATCTACTTGCACAATTTGTCATGATGGTGACATATGCACATCTTGGTAATGACTTTGAGGTATATACATATTTTGATAATAAGTTTATTTTGACTTTGGAAGTTCACTGCTACTTGTGAAGCATCATCAGGTCATAGAAATACCAGCCTTCTATACTGGAATCTATCGTAGTGTTTTATTTTACTGAATTGATTACAATGATAATAGGTGTTGACAGTTTAATGCCCATCTCCGTAGCATTCAATACAAAATTTGTGACATCCATTAAGATTCAGTATTCTACTCCTTCTTCACCACCAACACCATGTTCATGTTGTGAATCTGAAAGATTCTGCAAGCAGCCCGGGTTTCATGTGAGCACAAACTTCCCATCCGTTGTGAGACTTTGCTGGCCCCCACATTTGGAAGAACCACAGACCTATAATTTACCATCAGGCCACCGGAAGAACGTTTTCCTTCCGCAACATGGCTGAAAAGTGAAATTCTTTATGCCACAGCTTTTGATGCTGAAACAATTAGAGCTTTCAGGTTTGTAACTGACTAGTTTGTTTTGCGAGGGCAAGGACATCTAGCAAAATTAAGTAATGATAGTCAAAATGGAGATTTTCAAATCACCAATAGGACATTAAAACAGTAGACCAGATTTGACTGGCTGACCAACCCACTCCTGGTCCATACTTTACAATAACAAGTGCAATTCACTACATTGAATCATCTGGAGCGATGAAAGATATTGGATAAATTACTGACCCTTTCATTTATTTCATTTATTGTTTTCCAATTCTAATTTTGTGCATGGGAGCAACAATATACATTAATAAAGTTACCTATAATGCTATTTTCCAATCTGGAAATTATTGTGTAATTTAAGTGATGAACTAGACAAGAGCAGCAGTATGCTGCCAACATATCATTTTGATTGTTCAAACTCCAGTTGAAAACAAGGTCCAAAGCAGCACACATTTTCAGAAGTGTAAGTGTACACCCAGTACTCATTTCAGAGGTTGGTAGGGTATCAGTGACTGTATGACAGAAACAGAGAGGAGGACAAGTTGGTGACTGCCTGTTAGGCATTTGGGGCAGGAGTGGAATCTGGTTGGGGGGGTGGGGGGGCAGACATTTTAATTGTGGTCAGGTTGGAAAACAACTGCAGGGTAGAGTGGGCAACAGGTCAGTGTGATATAAAATTGGAGGTTATCAGTAAAGTAATAAAGGGTTAGAGTAAACCATGTGCTGAGTGTCCATCAGGACAACATGGTCCAGTTCCCTGCAACACTCCAAAGCAGCACTGCAAGGGGTGTGATGTCCTCCAGTGCATCTCAAATTGGGTAGGGCACAAGGGAGACTCGTGCATTATCAAATATCTCGAGTTGTATAATGCTGCAAAAATGCAGCTGCGTCTCTAGATAGCTATCTTTTAACGAAGTGCTGCTGTTGACAAGAAACTGTTTTAAAAAACCTTTCTAAATTTTTATTGTGTCAATGCATTTTTATGATGCTTGGTTAAAGCATTTCTTAATCCCAATGAACTTGGCTTGTAGCCAGTTCATTTCCAACAACGCCTAATGCTAATCTTTACACTTAAACATTAATGTGTACCTGTCCACAACCATTTTATGCACTTCCTTCCAGTTCTCCTTGTCCTGGGCAGTTCCAATTTCAGGATTCAGTTGCTGCAACCCAACTCCTGCCACATTGACGCCGCTCCAAACAGGAACTATAAAAGCAAAGACTTGGAATGTAGACCATCCAGTTCCAGATAATGATGGGCAAAACACCAAAATACTAGCTGTGTGCAATAGCTAGTGTTACATGTGCAACGATACATACAACATATCACATTCAACTTTAACACCTTTGTGCCAATTTAAATTTTTATTATATTCACTACTGATTTGTACTTCAGGGAGTGTGAAGCACAGAATCAAATATTGCTGTGATGATTGTACGCTCTAGTATCAATTGTTTCGCGACAATAAAGTAATAAAGTAAAGTAATCTTTGTGTGTGGAGAAAATTGCTATATTTAACTCAAACAACTGAAATATTTGATTTGACAGCGAGCAACTAATCAGCTTAGCAAATCTTATGCTAACAAAGTGAAACAGCTGGATTGCAGATGTTTTGACAGCATTGCAAAATGCACTCCATTGGTTCCTAAATAATCAAGTCCATGTAATAAAAGGATTAAAGTAACATTTAAACCACATTCTGTTTTAACTCTTTGAGCACAGTTGATCGAGTTGAATGCACACAGTGCTCAATGGCTTTACCTTTTAGGACATAGCTTCATCTGCGTGCCCCACATAAACATCCCAACTAAAACACGTGTAAGTGGAGGGCTGGAGGTCTGGAGTCTCCAGGAACAAATGTCAGTTCCAAGTGGATAACAAGGATGGGTTTAACTGTTCCAACAGTCTGGCTTCCTTGAGATCGACAGGGTTAGAAACAATTCAATTTGATACAGCCGAAGTGTGCATCACCTGGTGACCTACACTCCAATCAGCAAGCCTTACCGCTGGAATCTCCATGTTCACCGAGCACCCACCCATGGCAGCTGGATGGGTGGAGACCAAGTTTCTCAGCCATCAGGTAGCGGAATCTGGCAGAATCCAGATTGCAGCCGCTGCCAATCACGCGATTTTTCGGGAAGCCACTAATTTTCCAAGTTACGTAGGTCAAAATGTCCACTAGAAACAGAAACAACAACAAAACGAATGGTTTGTAGTGTGATCAGCTACAGAACAATGACTCCATTCAATTATAATATAGCCAGCAGCTATACTTCATGATTTACCATCAGATTTCTGAACAGACCATGAACCCTACCTCACTATTATGCTCCCCTTTGAACTATTTATTTTAATATATTTTTATTGTAATGTACAATATATTTTATGTATTGCACTGTACTGTGAATTTGTTGTTTTGCAACAATGTATTTCAGTGATGGAAATCTGATTCAGGATTAATTAACCATGTTTCACTGTTTTGATAACTTTTAGTAGTAGAAATTTGACTGAATAGAAATGATAGATATGGAAATTCCCAATTTGTCCACCTGTCTGCTGAATTTGGCTTCAATTTGTTAAAAGTTTATATGACTTACAAGATCTAAGTTATGACTTGGAGAACTGTTACTTCTGCCTTTAGAGTTTGTGGATGTACGTCCCCCAATACTGGAGCATAGAATTCTGTTTGCAATTCCACTGAATGAGTGCTTCAGTGATTGTGATGATCATCTTTGTGCCCTATCTGGCACACAGAGTGGATGTGAAAGATGCGATTTTGAAGCACACTGGACCTTTTCTTCAAAGCCTCACCTTCTCCACCAACATTACTCTAAACAGACTTACCAACAATTTATGCTACTTGTGGAAGAGTGGCAGAAAATGCAGGCAGAATAAAATGGAACTAGTATGAATTGATGCACGATGGTCAATGTGCACCTGGTTGGACGAAAGATTCCCTGCAGTATGTCTCTTCATGGTACCTTGCAGGCTGCTCATTATCTGCTGCACCTCCTTTCATTAGGGCAATGACTACATTGTAACAGCAAGAAGTCAGACACTCTGTACAAGCAGCTGCTGTGTGACAAGCATTATAGCTACCAAATTTGAAAGAAACGCAACCTTTAAAAAGTTCTGTAAATACCTGGATTAGAAACCACAATGATCGTGCAGTTGGGGCTGTATTTTACAATCTGGGGGATGATGAACTTGAAGATGTTGACGTTCCTCTGGACCAGGTTGAGTCGGCTCTCGCCCTCCTGCTGACGTGCCCCCGCAGTCACAACTACCACCCGGGAATTCGCAGTGATGGCATAATCTGTGCAAGGGAGAAACTAGAAAGCTCAGTCACAAGCGCAAAAACAGGTGAACTATGAACTGGATGTACTGAAACCTATTCTTGCAATCCAGTGCGGAAGAACAAAATGATTGTCAGTAATTCGTACATTCGTGGCAACACAGTTAGTACAGCAGTTCTCCCACAGCTCCAGGCATGAGTGGAGTGTGGACAATCACTACAGGTGGGTGGAGTCCCTCCAGGTTTCCTTTCACTTCATAAAGACATGCAGATTGGTAGGATAATTGACTGCCACAAATTATCTCGAGTGTGTCAGAGTGGTAGAGTTGGAGAGGAGTTGCTGTGTGCAGATCGCAGAACGTTGCAGCACAGTACAGGCCCTTCGCAATCATTGCGACAGGATGTTTGTTGGTGATGCAGTATAAGGTTTCTAAAGAGCTTGGGTGCTTTCAGCAGGCTGCAATCAGTGTGAAAGGCTATTCGTTGGTAAGCAGCGCCAGGTTTAAAAAGAGAGCTATAGTCTTTTCAGCAAGCAACAGTCATAACAATGTATCAGGCACTCAGCAGGGGCTAATAAAGAAAATGATGTGTAATCAGAGTGGCTATTTGTGGGTCAGATAATGTAGGAATGGATAGTGTACGAGTGTTCAGGCATTGGGCTCAACAGGCTTAGGCAAGCACAAGCTGAGATTCTATGTAAATTTCTAGTAGGGTTTTTTTTCTGTTGGTATATATCTAGTGCACTGAGAAGTGATCCAGAGTTAGTGATATGCTTCTTATCCAGTCTCCTTGATAACTACATCTGCATGAAGTGCATCGAGCTGCAGCTCCATCGAGACTGTGTTAAGGAACTGGAGCTGCAGTTGGATGACTGTCAGCTCTCAAGGGAAAATGAGGAGGTGATAGACAGGAGGTACTGAAAGGCAGTCGCCTTTAACTGTATGTGAATGCACAGAGTATACAGAGTAAGTTAGGTGACCTTGTCCTCGCAGTTAGAGATCAACAGGTGTGATGAGTATTGTTTGAGTTGTGGCTGAAAGAAGATTATAGTTGTCAGCTTAATGTCCAAGGATACACATTGTTTCAAAAGGACATGCAGTTTGGCAGAGGGGGTGGGGTGGTTCTGGTGGCAAAACCAAATCCTTAGAAAGAGATGACAGAATTGGTGCATGTAGAATAGTTGTGGGTAGAGTTAAGAAACTACAAGGGTAAAAAGACCACAATGGGAGTTATATACAGAGCTCCAAACAGTAGCCAGGATGTGGGCTACAAATTACAACAAAATGTAACTAAAAAAAAGCCATAAAGAAGGAAAAGATGAAATATGAAGGTAAGTTGGCCAATAACATAAAAGCTGATACAAGATTTTGCAGAATGCCAGAAATGCCTTGGTGCCAGGGGGAAGAAGTGAACATCACTGCTATTACTAAAGAGAAGGTATTTGAGAAGCTTGAAGGTCTGTAGGTAGATAAGTTACCAGGACAAGATGGGCTACACCCCAGGGTTCCAAAAGAGGTAACTGAAGAGATTTTGGAGGTATTAGTAATGATCGTTCAAAAATCACTAGATTCTGGAATGGTTCTGGAGGACTGGAAAATTGCAAATATCATTCTCCTCTTTAAGAAGGGAGGGAGTCAGAAGAAAGGAAATTATAGGCTAGCTAGCCTTTCTTCAGTGGTTGAAAAGATTTTGGAGTCTATTATTAAAGATGAGATTTTGGTGTACTTGGAGACACATGACAAAATAGATCAACATCAGCATGATTTGCTTAAAGGTAAATCTTGCCAGACAAACCTGTTGGATTATCTGAGGAAATAACTGGTAGGATAGACAAAGGAGAGTCAGTGGATGTGGTTAACTTGGATTTTCAGAAGGCACTTGACAAGGTAAGAGCTCATGATATTACAGGAAAGGTACCAGCATGTATAGAAGATTGGCTGACTGGCAGTAGGCAGAGTGGGAATAAAGATGGTCCTTTCTGGTTAGGTGCCAGTGACTAGTCCTGTTCTGCAAGGGTTGATGTTGGACTGTTTCCTTTCACGTTATATGTCAATGATTTGGATGAAGGAATTGACAGCTTTGTATCATCGCTGATGATACAAAGATAGGTGGAGGGCCAGGTAGTATTGAGGAAGCAGAGAGGCTGCAGAAGAACTTAAGACAGATTATGAGAATGGGAACGGAAAAGGCAAATAGAATATAGTGTAGGGAATTGCATGGTCGTGTGCTTTGGTAGAAGGAATAAAGGTGAGTTCGAGATTCGAAATGTGGAGATTTTTTTTTAAATCATACATGTAAAGGGACTTGGGAGTCCTTGTGCATGACTCCTCAAAGCAATCTTGAAGAAAGGTCTCGGCCCAAAATATTGACTGTTTGTTCATTTCCATGGATGCTGCCTGACCTGCTGAGTTCCTCCTGCACTTTGTCTGCATTTTCCTAAAGGTTAACTTGCAGGTTGAGTCAGTAAAGAAGGGAAATGTAATGTTGGCATTCATTTCCAGAGGAGTAAAATACGAAAGCAAGTATATAGTGCTGAGGCTTTACAGTATAAGTATTGGTCAGGCCACAACACTTGGGCCAGCACCTCCTGGCCACTTATCTAAGTAAAGATGTGTTGGCTTTGGAGAGGGTCCAGAGGAGGTTCACGAGAATGATCTCAGGTGTGAAAGGACAAACATATGAGGAGCATTTGATTGCTCTGGGCCTGTGTTTGCTGGAGTTTAAGGATTAGCGGGATCTCATTGAAAGACGAATCAAGCTTATTGTCATTTAACTATATACGTGTACATGGATGTGCAGAGGATGTTTCCTATACTGAGAGTGCCTCACAACCTCAGAGTAGAGGGACATCCATTCAAAACAGAGATGAGGAAATATTTCTTTAGCCAGAGGGTGGTGAATCTGTGGAATTCACTGCCACAGATGGGTGGGCAAGCTAAGTCATTGGGTACAGTATTTTTAATGCAGAGTTTGATAATTTATTGATTAATCAGGACATCATCAAAGGTTATGGGGGAAAGGGGAGAAGGCAGGTGGATGGGGTTGACAGGAATAATGAATTAACCATAGGGAATGACAGAGAAGACTCAATGGGCTGAATGGCCTATTTCTGTTCCTATATCTTACAGTCTTCAGTCCACAGTGTTGTACCAACCTTTTAACCTACATTAAGATCAATCTAACCCTTTTCTCCTACAAAGCCCTCCAATTTTCTATCATCCATTGGCCTATCTAAGAGTTCCTTAAATGCCCTTAATATACCTGCCTCCACCACCATGCACCAAACACCCTTTGGGTAAAACGCTTCCCTCTGACATTTGCCCAATATTTTCCTTCAATTACTTTAAAATTATGTCCCTGTGAATTAGCTATTTCTGCCCTGGGAAAATGTCTCTAGCTCTCTTCTCAATTTGTGCCTTTTAACATCTTGTACACATTCACCAAGTCACATCTCATCTTCCTTTGCTCCAAAGAGAAAAGCCCTAGTTCACACAACCTGTCTTCATAAGACATGCCCTCTAGTCAAGAGTATTCTGGTAAATCTCCTTGCACTCTCTCCAAAGCTTCCACATCCTTCCTATAATGAGATAACAAGACTGAACACAATATTCCAAGTGTAGTCTAGAGCTGCAACGTTACCTCTTGGCTCTTGAACTCAATTTCCCAACTAATGAAGGCCAACACACCACACACCATCTTAACTTGCCCGGCAGCTTTAAGGGATCTATGGACCCAGACCCAAATATCTCTAAGTGTTTGATGGGCACTTTTAACTATTTGAGCTTGATTCTCTGTTGCATAACTCTGTGACACAATGATCTTCATTACCTTTGTTAGCCATAATCTTTGGAGTTTTAAGGAACAGACTACCATGAAGAAGATCCATCATCTCTCCTTTCAGTTTGTCTTCCAGAACATCAACCAAAGCCATCTCATCAGTAAGCTCCTGAGAAAGAAAGCAGTGTACTGTCACATGGTGATTTCTCTGTATACTCCACCCCAGTATGAACATATAAGGCAACAGGAACAATTGGAACCAGCAGAAGCAGGTATCTGACCCCTCAATCTTATCCACCACCATTACGTATCCAATAGTTTTGTTTTATTCCTTTGTTTAAACCTATTTAGGCAAATCTCAAAAAAAAATTACAATGAGAGCCTAACATGCTAGCAAGTTCTATGAGGAAGAGATGCCCCCCGCCCCCAACTGAGAATCCACATTCCCACATGTTACCTAGCAACAGTGGGATACTGAACTGCGGAGGAATTTACATCATGTGCAAGAAATGAAGATGCTGAGGCTGTTCAGTTAGAAGCAAAGAGGGTAAAAGGGAGATTTAACAGAGTTGTTCAAAATCCTGAGAAACACATGCACAAACCATTCCCAATGCCAGAAGATGATTCAAGACAGATGCTAAAGAATGAGAGGATAGGAAAAGACCTCTTTCATTCAATAATACAATATAGTGCAAACAGTGTTTCTTCCAGGCTGAGAATTTGTGTACTCAGTCTGCTTAAAGGTGTTGCAGGGGTTATACGGATACACCTTTCATAAGGTAAAACTGTTCTCTTTTGCTTGGTATACAAATATAATTATCTTGTGTTTTAATCAGATAACCATCACAGTGCTGAACTTTCTGTTGAATCACAGTTAACAATTTGTGAAAATAAATCTATCATCAATTCAGATGTTGCACTATGTGCCAAGTATTTAAGATGGAAATTACATTTGTTCAAAACAACATCCCACGAGCCCAAACTTACCCTCAAGAGAATGCTGATAGCACAGGCCATCCCAACTTGGCCCACACCTACAATGGTGACCTTGTTTCTCGAAGCATCGGACTGAGCTTGAGAGACAGGGGTGATAAGCTTCTGCTCCACGTTTGCCATGTTTTCTGACTACTAATAAAATAATTTAAAAAAGGATTTTAAATAATAATACATTTTGTCTTACTTCCAAAAATATCTAAATGATCACACAAAACACTGGAAGAACTCAGCAGGCCAGGCTGCATCTCCAGCCTGCTGACTTCCTCCATCATTTAGTTCTTGTTGCTTGGATTTACGCATCTGCAGATTGTCTCGTGTTTGTGGATCTAGATGATCATATCTTTTTAGTAAATGCTGTCAAGTATAAGTGCAATGACCTGCTGAAATTAAGTGTTGTCACCTAAACTTAGACATATTGCATTAGGGCACCACAGTAGCGTAGTGGTTACCGCGATGTCATTGGTGTTCAGGGTGTCAGAGTTCAGAGTTCATTTCCCACATAGTCTGTAAGAAGTTTGTACATCCTTCCCATGAACATGTGGGTTTCCTTTGGGTGCTCCAATATCCTCCCACAGTCCAAAGCTGTACCAGTTAGTAGGTTGCTTGATCACTGTCAATTGTCCTGAGGTTAGGCTATTATTAAGTAAGTGTGTTGCTGGGCCATGCAGCTTGATGGACACTGTAACTCTAAGTAGGTAAATAAATAATTTCTTTGTTAGATAACCATATGTTTTACAGCTACAAAGAAACCTCCATATAATGCTAAACAGAGCTTGTACTCTAGTTTAAACTACTATCAACAGGCTAAATGCCATTGTACAGATCTGATTTATGTTGGGGACCAGGGAATGGAATTCTTTCCATTACAGGCACGTTGTCAGCACTGTGCATTTTCCAAGTAAGAGTCCTGTCTCACACAGCTATACGCCCATATCAAATAGTGGTTACATCTCAATGACACTGAAAAGGGCTGGGCCACCCTGAGATTGTGAGAGGTGCTACCAACTGATACAGGCTTTCTCTCGTCAATGAAGAACTGAAAAATTAGAAAAATTATAACAGTCCATCCACTGCTGCTCATCTTGATAAGCATAAAATGAAACTTCAGTTATAGCACACTCTTGCAAGTGGAAAGCACATGCCAGTTTTTCACAACCTTGCTACTATAGAAGAGGAGTCATTAACTAGAGGGCCTGGGTTAGTGGGGCAGGGAACAGGAAATTTAGAGGAATCAAAGGAAGACTTTTTGTCTTTCCCCAGGAGATGTTCAGATTGATTGTTTGTTAGTCTTTATTTATATATAGTTCTTCATCAATTCTATTACATTTATTTTCCTGTAAATGCCTGCAAGAAAATGAGTCTCAAGGTAATATACAGTGACATTTATGTATTTTGATAATAAATTTACTTTGATTTATATTGATTTAGAATCTGAAATGTACTGAAGAGCTGGGTCTTAGAGTCCCACAACATTTAAGTATCTAGCTGAAGAATCCAATTACAAAGGTATAGGTGTTAGTTAATAATATTTAGGTCAGTCAGCATGGTGGGATGACATGTCCCTTTCTATTCTGTATTGCTATCACTAGAAAATACCTTGCCAGAACTGGCTGACTCAAGATCAGCCCACAAACTCCATCTACCCTTCTTTGGTTTTGAAAGCACAAACAGATTGACACCTCATGCACCACTCAGTCTGGGAACAGCTCCGCCTGCAAGTCCGGCCTCCCAAGGAACCGGACTGAGCATCTCCCTACATCTTTCACAGGCTGTATGGGGGAGACATTGGTGAGTGTCTGGAGGAGGTCCATGAGAATGATCTTGGGAATGAAAATGTTAACATATGAAAAACATTTGATGTCTCTGAGATGGTACTTAATGGAGTTTAGAAGAATGGGGGGGGGGGGGGGGAAGCACCGGGCACAGCCTCTGAATACAAGGATGTCTCTTTGAAAGTGATGAGGAGGAAGTCCTTTAGCCAGAGGGTGGTGAATATACGTAATTCATTGCAACAGATGGATGTGCAGGCGAAGTCTTTCGATGTACTTAAGCGGAGGTTGACAGGTTCATGATTAGTAAGGTTATGGGGAGAAGGCAAAAGAATGGGGTTCAGAGGGTAATAAATCAGCCATGATTGAATGACTGAGCAGATTCAATGGGCTGAATGGCTTCATTCCACTTCTATGTCTTATGGTTTTATCTCAACAATCAGATCGAAACTACCAAACTCTCCCACTACACTTACTCTTCAATCATTCTGGAAGAAGTGGAAAACTTGTAGCCATCAAGCTGATAATTCACCAGACAACGCATTCGAGAGCAACAGCCACTTGTTCATCTTTTATTTTGACTTTGAAAACTTGGCTATGTATAAATGACCTTGCAGAAAAGTCAACCAGAGAATAGCTACAGCCGACTTCAATGCCAGACTAGACTGAGGCAAGTTTCCAAGTCTTTATTAACTAAACCTTATCCTGAGTTCAGTTCTCTGTACCCAGGTATTAACACCAAATTGACATATGTGAACTGGTGGCAGCGTGCTCTCAAGTTTAAAATGCTCATTCAGAATTCCGCTTCAAAAACTCCGTCTCTCCGTCCCATTCTGGCCTCTCACACGTCACTTCCCGCTCCCCTCCACTAGTACTCACGTTTTCACTTATCCAGACTAAAACCTCTAGACTTCTTTTCCTTAACCTCCCATTGAGATTCAAATCCAATATTTTAAAGCCCCCTTTGTACTCTGGGCTTTTCTTCATTTTTAAAGCTATTTATTTTGGAGTAAGTTTCGAAGCGTTGTGTACAGCTAAATTGGATTTTCCGAACTCCCCCTCAAACCGCATTCTTTGGTGGGATGCGAAATGGCACACTGTCACAGAAGTGTGAACTAGCCAAGATGATTCGCATAAGTTAGGCCATTAAAAAAAAACTCGGTTGTCAGGAATGGGGATCGGCATCCCAGAACTCGTGCAAAGGAGCACAGGAAAGGCCAGTCAAAAGTTCTGCGTCCCAACAAGGTGACATTCAGCGGGCGCCGACCGCCCGTTTGGTGGTCGCTGCTACTTCGTAACCTTGCCTTTAACAATACTGTTTTATCCACGAGCACCAGTTCCAACGTTTTATATTAACGTCTACAGGCGGATGCTATTTAGAAAATAAAGTGCCCCCCATTTTGCAACGTTCATAGTTAAAGAAAATAAAGATTGCAGTTTGACAAGTTGAAAACAACTCAATACATCCTGTCTCGAAAAGTGAAACTTGATGTGGAACGTGCTTTAAAGGTATCAAGTTATCTCTCCCTTGACTTGTATGTACTATCTATCATTTTATTGCCTCCGTATTTGCCACGCTTCTTTCTCAAGGTCAGAATTGATTGAGTTACAGAGTAAGCGCTGGAGAATAGACTGAGGAAGCCGCGGTACGGATACGGTGTTCCCGCCTGGCAAGTTTCACAGTAGTCGCCCTTCTCGGGGCAGCCTGAGAGTTTTGCATGATCCCCAACTTTCAAAGAGCACTCAGGGGAAAAGTTTCAATTAAAATCCTGGCCTTGAAACACAAAAAAAAATGAAAGCACGTAGCGGAACACTGCATTTACTGCCACGTTACCAGGGATCGGATTGCTTTTTTAAAAAAAATCAACAATACAATTAAAAATAACAAGAACATCGACATAGGCAGTGAAAACACAAGTGTCTTAAAACACGAACATAGTAAATTGGTTGCAATATGTGCATTAAGACACGTACCAAAACTGTCCCCGGACTCCTCGCTTCTCTACCGCTCCCTGCGCCCGCTGTGTGTTTCTTTATTGTTGAGATGAACGCTTATTGCTCCTTGTTTCGATGTGATTGGCCAGCACGTCACACTGAGTGGAAGGAAACCGAGCTGCACTTCCTCGCCTCGTCTGTGCTGCTGCCCGACTGTGGCCTTGGAGAATGGTTGGGTGTTCTTCGTAACTAATATCCCGATAAAATTTAACTTCACTTAAAACTTGTGGCATCTGATTACTACAGGTTCTTTCCTCTCCTTTCTTTTCACAATAAGGATTGAAAACAATTATTTTAAGAGCAATCCTCTTTCCACTATGCAGCAAGAGATGACTTGTGCCTCCTCTCTAAAGCTGGTTCTGCTTGTATAGGTCTTGATAATCAGTAAAAGATATCAAGGTTGAACTTGACGATCAACTTTTATTTACTGCAAACAAGAAAAAATCTGCAGATGCTGGAAGCCAAGTGACACGCAGAAAGTGCTGGAGGAACTCGGCAGGCCAGGCAGCATCTATGGAAAAGAGTGAACAGTCACGCTTTTGGCTGAGGTCCTTCAAGGGAAGACTTACATTTCTTCAGGGTAGGCATCCCTGGAAGAGACTTCGCAGTGTAATAGTCCAATCACAAACAAGAGAAAATCTGCAGATGCTGGAAATCGCATTGTCAGCTGTTCACTCTTTTCCATAGACATTACTTGGTTAGCTCTGTTCCTCCAGCATTTTGTGTGCATAACTTTAGCTGTTTTATGCATTTACATGTAGTAGGAATTTGCTGTGGCGTGTTGGTCAGGGTGCGGGCGCAACAAAAAACAGCATTCAGCAATTATAAAGGAAGGTATACAGAATTATATATAATTCTTTATTTTTCTCTATAACAGAGGGTGATATATTTGTGGAATTCATTGCCACAGATGGCTGTGGAGGCCAGGTCAATGGGTATATTTAAAGTGAAGGTTGTTGATAGATTTTTGATTAGTAGAGGTGTCAAAGGTTATGGGGAGAAGGCAAGAGACTTGTCATGGTCCGGTCCGTGAAATCTGAATTCCAGTTCCGTGCTCCTTATTCCAAGTTTTCTGGTTTTCCCCAGTTTCTGTTGAGACAGCTGATTCTCGTTTGGGCTGGCTTCATAAATAGCTTCAGAAGTCAGCCTCTGGCTGCTGGATTGTTCCTGCCAAACCACCTGTCTGTATCCCCTCCCTCCACCTTCACCTGGAGCCTTGCCTTCTCGACTGTCAAGTTCAACCACTGGAGCAAGATAAGGAACTGTCTTTTGTTGTTTTGAACTGTCTGTGTCTATGCCTTCGCTAGGTAGGTCTGGCTGTTTGCAATCACCTAGTGTTGGGAACTGTCTGCGTCTATGCCTTTGCTAGGTAGGTCTGGCTGTTTGCCATCACCTAGTGTTGGGAACTGTCTGTGTCTATGCCTTCGCTAGGTAGGTCTGGCTGTCTGCTGCTACCTTGTGTGGGGAACCATCTCCTTGTATTCTGCATTCTGTGTATGAGTCCCGGCCCTATGTCCTGTACCCAAGGAGGGGTCCCGGCTCTGTTCCATATTCCTGTCTCTTCCTCGCCAAGGTTCGGCATTCCTATCTCTTCCTCAACCAAGTAAAGGCTTCGGGGACTCGTCCAGTCTTAGCCATGTCCAAGAACCTTGTCCTGTCCAAGCCACGGCTTTGTGTTCTCGTCTTGGCCATGTGCCTCGCCCAGCCCAGGAATACCTTGCCCAGCTGGTGCTGGGGTTCCCTTCTCCTGCCAGGAGTCTCACGTCCAGTCCTGTTGCCTCTCCTTGTCCTGTAGCCACATCTTGTCTTCGCCTGGTTCTGGAGTCTGAGCCTGAGGCAAGACCCAGGTTCTGGGTCCTTGTCCAGTCTCTGGCTCAGAGTCCAAGCCCAGGCTTCAAGTTCCCAGTTCCATGTCCTGGTTCCACTATCCTTGTCAAGTGCTAGCCCAGGGCCTGTGTCATGTCCAGCGTCCTTTCTTCCCCATTTCCCTTGCTTCCTTCTCACATCTTGTCCTGTTCCTGGTAGTTCAGTATCGATGTCTTGCATTTGTGTCTGCTCCCAATGCCCCCGTTATGAGAAGAATGAGGTTGAGAGGGATAACAGCTATGATGAATTGACAGATCAGTCTCGATGGGCCAAATGGCCCAATTCTGCTCCTATGTCTTATAGTCTATAGTTTTATAAATATAAACATGGATTGAACTTGACTATTTTCTTTAACCAGAGCATAATTCTTGAGAGAGAATTGAGATATTGGTCTTGAAATTGCTGTATGACATTATCTCCTTCACTACTCATTTTGACACGTGTTTGTGAGCTGTTATTCAATGTAGAACACCAGGATGTGTTGCCCACATATATATTTTCTACATGTACATTCAGTCCAACTTTATCTGGATTTGAATTGCAAACTTTAGTGCTGGGGGATTTTGCAATCAATACATAATGAAAGTATTCTGTATCACCCTACCCCATCTTCTCTTAATGGGAAAATCTTCTGCATTTAGGATTTCACATTCGGAGCCAAATAAGATCCAGACCCAAACTAGTTCAGTAGAGAAGATATTCACTGCTGTACATGGGTTTGATCTGCAGAGAATTTCACTGCTGTACCTGGGTTTGATCTGTAGAGAATTTCACTGCTGTACCTGGGTTTGATCTGTAGAGAATTTCACTGCTGTACCTGGGTTTGATCTGTAGAGAATTTCACTGTTGTATCTGGATTTGATCTGTAGAGAATTTCACTGCTGTACCTGGGTTTGATCTGTAGAGAATTTCACTGCTGTATCTGGATTTGATCTGTAGAGAATTTCACTGCTGTACCTGGGTTTGATCTGTAGAGGAGATGTTCACTGGTGATGACAATTCAGTTCATAGCACCTTACAAACTCAGGTAGCCCGTGGCTTCCTGTGGCAAGGCCTGCCAGTCTTCAGGAATGGGATGATAAATGGTTGTTTTGATGGCTCTGGGCCTGTACTCACTGGAGTTTAGAAAAATGAGGGGCGATCTAATGAAAACCTATCAAATATTGAAAGGCCTAGATAGAATTGATGTGGAAAAATTTTTTTCCTATACTGGGGGTTTCTAGGATAGAGGGAAAAGCTTCAAAATAGGGGAACATCACTTTAGAGTAGAGATGAGGTGACATTTCTTTAGCAAGACTGTGGTGAATCTGTGGAATTCATGGCCATGGGTGGCAAGTCATTGGGTATATTTAAAGCAGAGGTTGATAGGTTCTTGATTAGTAATGGAGAAGGCAGGAGAATAGGGTTGAGAGGGATAATAGATCATCAATGATGGAATGGTGGAGCAGACTTGACGGGCCAACTGGCCTAATTCTGCTCTTAAGTCTTATAGTCTTATGGCCTTTACATGTGCCACAGGAATGCTGGAAAAGAGAAAATTAACCCTTTACAATTAATGGCATTTCACTTCACCACCCTCTTTCAACCCCTGGAACTCATCCTCACCCTACCCAGTATTGTTATTGACTATAAATTATCTGGACTTAGGAAATAAACGCTGTAACTACAAAAGTTGGTCAGGCACTCTGTATGCTTAAGAAAGTGATTCATCTCTTCACTACCTGAAGCCTTTCCACCATCTACAAGCTATAGGTTAGTGTAATAGAAAGCTTTGCACTTGGACTGATTGTGTTCTAAACCAAAGACACTCAAGAAATCTGACACTATCCAAGAACAACTACACACTCCTTTAAGCAATTACCCCTACACCACTGGTGCACTGAGGTGGCACAAACTACAAAGCACATTCTGGTTATTCAGCTTTGAGAGCATTACTAAACCCAAAACCTCTACCACTAGGCTTGATAATGGCAGCCTGTTCATTGTGATGCTTGGTGTATTGTGTGCCACTCTATCAGAAGAATATGAAGGTGCTAGAGAGAGTGCAGAGGACATTCCCTGAGATGTTGGATTACTTTAGTCGTAGGAGAGGTTGGGTAGGCTCATGTTATTTTGCCTGGAATAAAAGAGGCTAAATAGTGACTGGATCGAAAGATACAATTATATCATAAAATTTTTCTTAAAGAATCAAAAACAAGAGGACATAAGTTAAGGAAGGAGAGGGTGTTTAAATGGAAATCTTTTTACACACAGAATGACTAATAGCTACAAGGGGAAGTAGTGAAATCGGATATTGTCAGTCCTTGATCTTCACTGAGTCTAAATTCTGATACACTCATCCTTAAAGCAATTTAGTGCCTTCATAGGAAGGGCCACAATGGTTCAAGGCCAATACAGAATCCAAATTCAATGACGGGGCAATTGGGGATAAACAATATATCCTCTTCTTGTCAGGCAATGACAGTTCCTGGAAGTGATTAACTTGGACTATGCTGTCTAGATGGTTTTCCAAGTTTCTCATGTGTTTTTCCATTCTAGAGTTACTTAAATGTGTGTATTCTTGTCCTGTTCTGCTAATTGTATGAGAGTGGGATGGTAGGGTATTGGTCAGCACCAGGTTCTACAGTATAGATAACCTGGGTTCAATTACCACCGAGGCCTGTAAGGAGTCCTCTCTGAGACTGTGGGAGTTTGCTCTGGGTGCTCCAATTTCCTCCTACTGTCCAGAGACTTACCAGTTGGTAGGTTAATTGGTCATTGTAAATTTTCTCATGATTAGGTTAGGATTAAATCAGGGGACTGCTGAGCAGCATGGCTGAAAGGGCAGGCATGCTGTCTCTGTGCTATAAATGATTTTTTTAAAATTAAACACTTATTTTTATTTACCCTATTCTGATTGTTCCTAATATTGGAGATCTCTGTTTGGTCACTTCTTAAACCCCTCTTATCATTTCTGTTTGCTGAAGATGCCACCTCAGCCTATGTAAACGATTAGCTTTTCAAGTGCTGTTCTGTGCAGTATTGACCAAGACCATTAAGTAGCACTCCAGTGAGAGAGGGATGATAAGAGAGAGTGGGGAATTTGAACAAACAACAAAGTATTCTCATTTAAGTCACAATTCTATAGGAAACCAGGAATAGAAAATACTGTTAGTTCCTTACCAAATACTGCCTGTTGCACACTTCCTTGCTGGATTACAGCAAATACATTTTGGTTAAGTTTGTCTGCCGAGTCTGGTATGGAGTGGAGATGAGCGTATTTACTAAAGAAAAGTATAACATCATAATAATAACTTTTAAGCCTAAATTCTCCAGGTACACATCACAATAATTTAAAAAACATACAATCTGGGATTTTTCCAATAAAAAATTCCTCTCAATAAGCTTCAGTTTCTCAGAGTAACTTTTAATCCACGTATTTTAATCTGAAACTATTTGAATTTTTCTTGTTAGCTATAGTTATTTACAGTTACTTGGTTTATAGTCTTAAAGGAATGTAAACTTGTGCCAAAGTTTGAATTGTACTTTCAATATTTTTCATGGATTGTCATTTACTATGATTTGTCATTATTTCTACTGGCAGAGACAAAATTCAAAGTTCAAGGAGAATTCATTACAAAGTAAATACATATTGCCATAAACAGCCCTGAAGTTTATTTTCATGCAGGCATACTCAATAAATCCATATGGAATAATAAACCTAATGGAATCAATGAAAGGCCACACCAACTTGAGTGTTCAACCTGCGCACAAAACTGTGCAAATAAAAAAAGAAATAATAATAATAACAATAATGATAATAGTAATAATAACAATATTAAAATACTGAGAACATGAGATGAAGAGCAACACACAAAATACTGGAGGGACTCTGCAGGCCAGTTATCAGCTATGGAAAAGAGTTTAGTTGATGTTTCGGGCCAAGACCCGAACAAGACTGAAGGAAAACAGATGAGAAGTCAGGGTTAGAAGATGGGGAGAGGGGAGAAAGAAGCAAAGGTGATAGGTGAAACCAGGTGGGGAGGGGTGAAGTAAAGAACTGGGAGGTTGATTGGTGAAAGAGATACAGGGCTGGAGAAGGGGGAGTCTGATAGGAGAGGACAGAAGGCCATGGAAGAAAGAAAAGGGAGAAGAGCACCAGAGGGAAGTGATAGACAGGTAAGGGAGTGAAGTGTGAGATGGACAAGGGAATGGGGAAGGTTGAAGAAGGGGGCAGTTCTGGAAGTTTGAGAAATTGATGTTCATTCCATCAGGCTGGAAGCTACTCAGATGGAATATGAGGTTTTATTCCTCCAACCAGAGTATGGCCTCATCGTAACAGTAGAGGTGGCCATGGACTGACATTTCAGAATGGGAATAGGAAGTGGAATTAAAATGGGTGGCCACTGGGAGATCCCGCTTTTTCTGGTAGATGGGGTGTAGGTGCTTGGTGAAGCAGTCTCCCAATCTACATTGGGTCTTACTGATATACAGGAGGCCACACTGGACACAGTATATGACCCCAACAGACTCACAGGTGAAGAGTCGCCTCACCTGGAAGGAACTGTTTGGGGCCCTGAATGGTGGTGAGGGAGGAAGCGTAGGGACAGATGTAGTACTTGTTCCCCTTGCAAGGATAAGTGCCAGGAGGGAGATCAGTAGGGAGGAAGGGATGAATAGGCAAGGGAGTTGTGTCGGGAGTGATTAATTTGGAAAGCAGTAAGTGGGGAGGAGGGAAAGATGTACTTGGTAGTGGGATCCTGTTGGAGATGGTGGAAATTACAGGGTGGAAATTGTGTGCTCAATGCAGAGACTGGTGGGGTAGTGGGTGAGGACAAGAGGAAATTTATCCCTGGTGAGGTGGTAGAGAATGGGTGAGGGCAGACGTGCGAGAAATGAAAGAGATGCAGTTGAAGGCAGTAGAGGAAGGGAAGTCCCTTTCACATGTCATGTTTCACAGCAAACCCATAGGCACTCCTCTGCCTCATTCGCGATCACCTCTTTGTTGTCCTAATCTCTGGAACTTTGCCTTTTAGCCTCTGTCTGTATGCAGGTAGGAGAAGGATAGCTAAGTGATCAGATTTACCAAAATGCAGTCTGACCATGCCATATCATAGTATACCGGTGGTCTGGTGTGTGGGAGGCCTCTGGTGCTACAGGTTATGTGCTGATGGTAATTGGGCAGGGTTTTCTTCAAACAAGCCTGGTTGAACTCCCTGACTATGATTTAAAATGCATCCGGATGAACTTTTTCTTATTTGGAGATGTAATCATGCAGTACCTCAGGGGCATGATTATAGTCAGCCATTGGTGGGATGTAAACTGCAGTCAGGATTACGGACAACTTGCTAGGTAAGTAGAATGGATGCCATTTGATTGTTAGGTATTCAAAGTTGGGGAACACCGAGATGAACAAAGCCGGAACATCGCAGCATCACACGCTAAGACATAGAAGGCAACGATCTGTCATTTCCTCACTTCCCCTTTCAGCATTCTGCTTCGTACACCTCCACCACGATTATGCTCAATAATGGTGTCACACGGCCTCCTACCCTACTCCCAAAACACTCACAACTCACTGGCCAGAATCTGCTCTAATTTCATGTATGGTTTGCAGATGACATCACTGTAGAGGGCCATACCTCGAATAAGGTTGAGTTGGAGAACATGATAGAGCTGGAGAGCCTAGTGGGCCTGGTCTTATGGCACCAATCTTTCTGTCAGAGTCAGCAAAACAAAGGAGCTGGTCACTAACTGCATGAGGGTGTGTGGGAGGGGAGGGGAGAGTGACGGTTGCTGCACACACTCCTGTTCTGTTCTGCTGAGGCCAAGAGGGTTGAAAGCTTCTACTTCCTCGGAAATGACATCACCACATAGATAGTCACATAGGTGCAGCAGTACCTCCATTATTTGAGTGGTGTGTTCCCCTCACTACTGAGGAGGAGATACTTCTAACTAACAATGCATGAAATTCCTATAAATTAACTCCTTCTTTCTGTCTCTGCCTGGAAGTCCATCATTCCTCTGCACCTAGGTTCAGTCATCAGCGCACATTGTCACAGAGGCAACAATAAGGCCCTGGGAGCTGCAAGTATATGAGGCACTAATACTCAGCGAGGAACCACACTGATGTCCAACGCCACACCTAGATACCACTTCCAGGGTTTAAGTTACCTATTTACTGACTGTCCTTCCAAGTTCCTCAGTTCTTCCAATTCAGCTAATAGCCTCCAGCACTCTGAGCTGGCAATCTTGGGTCATGCAAACTCTCAGTGGAGAAGGCTGAAGCCTGAGTCCCCATAAAACATCAAGACTTCTCCCTCCACTCCCCCACAACTCATTGAAACCAGCTACATTCCTGGACACTATTCATTTCTACGTGCTCTGCACGGGTGCTTTTCTCTTACTCTCTAGTCAGGTTGACACAGAAACCTCTCTGCCGGATTTCCATGCAGCAGGCTCATTGTCAAAGCAGACACAAGCAAGCTGTGCAGGGACCGTGTATTGCAGTTTTGGCCTGTAATGCACTTTCTCAGGAGGCTAAAAAATTTGAGCCTTATGACTGCCCAAATGAAGGGTCTTGGCCTGAAATATCAACAGTTTACTCTTTTCCATGGATGCTGCCTGGCTTGCTGAGTTCCTCCAGCATTTTGTGAGTGCTACTTAAGATTGTGGGTGTAGTGGACAGTGAGGAAGAGTATCATGACTTGCAGTGGGATCTGGATCATCTGGGAAAATGGGCTGAAAAATGGCAGATGCAAGGTGTTGCACTTTGGTAGGACCAAAAAGGTTAGGTCTTACATCGTGAATAGTAGGGCACTGAAGCACTGAGCAAAGGGATCTAAGTCTACAGGTCCATGATTAATTGAAAGTGGCATCACAGGTAGATAAGGTCATAAAGAAAGCATTTGACATATATGCCTTCACAAATCAAAGTGTTGAGTACTGAAGGTGGGATGTTATGTTGAAGTATAAGACATTGCTGAGGCCTAATTTGGAGTACTGTGTGTAGTTTTGGTCACCTACCTAAAGGAAAGACATAAATAAGGTTGAAGGGAGAATTTGCAAGGATGATGCTGGGTCTGCAAGACCTGAGTTATAAGGAAAGATTGAATAGGTTAGAACTTTATTCCTTGGAACATAAAAGATTGAGAGGAGATTTGATAAGGTATTCAAAATTATGAGGGGTATAGATAGGATAAATGCAAGCAGACTTTTTCCACTGAGGTTGGATGGGACTACAACTAGTTGTCATGTGGTAAGGGTAAAAAGTGAAAAGTTTAAAGAGAACATGAGAGGAAACTTCTTCACTCAGGGTTGTGAGAGTGTGGAATGAGCTGCCAGTGCAATTGGTCCATATTGAGCTCAATTTCAACATTTAAGAGATAGGTACATGGATGGTAGGTGTATGGAGGGCTATTGTCACAGTGCGGGCAGTTTAAATATTTTGGCACGGACTAGATGGGCTGAAGGGCCTGTTTCTGTGTTGTGCTTTTCTGCAACTATGACTCCAAAGTGATAGCTAGGTGCATGGGCGGGGGATGAAGTAAGAAGCTGGGAATGATAGGTGGAAAAGCCAAAGGGCTGGAGAAGAAAGAATCTGTAATGAGAGAAGAATGGACCTTGAGGGACTTGAAGGAGGAATGGCACCAGCTGGAGATGATAGGCCATTGAGGAGAAGAGGTAACAGTCCGGATTGGGGAAATGAAGAAGGGGGAAGGGGGAGAGGGAAAATGACCAAAAGTTGGAGAAATCAATGTTCATGCCATCAGGTTGGAGGCTACTTAGACAAAATATCAGGTACAGTTTCTCTATCCTGAGAGTGGCCTCATTGTGGTAAGAAGAGGAGGCCATAGACCACCATGTCAGAACGAGAATGAGGACAGGAATCAAAATGTTTGGTGACAAGGAAATTCTGCTGTTTGTGGATGGAGCTAAGACCCTTGACAAAGCATTCCCCCATCATACACTGGGCCTCACCAATGTAGAGGAGGCTGTATTGGGGACACTGGATACAGTAGACGACCCCAACAGACTCACAGTTGAAGTGGTGCCTCACCTGGAATGGGGCCCTGAATGCAGATGAGAGAGGAGGTAAATGGGCAGGTGTAGCACGTTTGCTGCTTGTGGGGATAAGTGCCTAGCGAAAGGTTAGTGGAGAGGGATGAATGAACAAGGGAATCACGGAAGGAGCAATGCCTGCAGTAAGTGGAGAGTGGGGTAAGGTAAAGATTTGATTCGTGGTAGGGTCCCATTGAAGACGGTGGATGTTACAGAGAATGCTGTGCTGGATGCGGAGGCTGATGGGGTGGTAGGGAAGGGCAAGAGGAACTCTATCGCTGTTAAGATGGCAGGAAGATGGGGTGAGCGTGGATGTCCGGAAAATGGAGGAAATTCTGGTGAGAGCAATATGAATGGTGGAGGGAGGGGAATCCCAGTTCTTTGAAGAAGGTGGAGATCGCTAATGTCCTGGAAAAGAAAGTCTCATCCTGAGAACAGATGCAGCAGAGATGAAGGAACTGAGAAAAGTGAATGGCATTTTTACAGGGGGCAGGGTGGGGAAGAGGTACTGTCAAGATGAGCATGGGAACTGGTGGGTTTATAAAATATATTGGTAGACAGTTTGTCTCCAGTGATGGAGAAAGAGATTGAGAAAGAGGAGAGAAGAGCAAAGTGGAAGTAGGAGGCAAAGTTGATGAAACTGATGAGCTCAGCATGAAGCAGCACCAATGTGGTGCAGAAAGAGTGGGAGCATTACCAGGGAAGGCTGGGAACATGGACTGTTTTTCATAATCAAGCCCCTCATAGGATTCTTGACCTCACACTCTACCTCATTATGACCTTGCACCTTATTGTTTACTTTTACTAACAAAATATCAAAACATCAAAGTAAATGTATTATTGAAGTACATGTATGTCACCATATACAACCCTGAGATACATCTTCTTGCAGACATTCACAGTAGACACAAAGAAACACAATAGAAAAATTTTTAAAAAACACGCAAGGACAAATAACCAATGTGCATAAGGTGACAAGTTGTAAATACACAAAGAAAAACTAAATAATAATAAATAAATAACAAATAATATTGAAAACGTGAGTTGTAGAGTCCTTGAAAGTGAGTCCATAAGCTGTGGAATCAGTTCAATGTTGGGGTGAGTGAAGTTATCTACTCTAATTCAGGAACTTGATGGTTGAGGAGTAATAACTGTTTCTGAACCTGATGGTGTGGGACTCGTACCTCCTTCCCAATGGCAGCAGTGAGAAGAGAGCACTGCCTGGATGGTGGGGATCCTTGATGATGGATGGTGCTTTCCTGTGCTCTTTGCAGTTTTGCTCAGTGGTGGGGAAGGCTTTGCCTGTGATGGACTGGGCTGCATTCAGGTAAAGTGTCTGAGCCAGATGTTTGAGAGACTGAAATTACAGGGTCATCAGGGTTGTGGGAATTCTTGAAGGTGTCGTTGTACTCTGACAGTGAGAGTATAAAAGGCATTGAGCTCATCTGGGAACAAAACCTTTTTGTCACATGTAATGTTTGGTTTTACTTTGAAGGAGCTGATGGCATTCAAACTCTGCCACAACTATTGAGCATCCTTTAGGGTTTAAGTTTGGTCCAGAGTTGTCATTTTGCATGTGAGATGGTTTCTGAAGGTTGCTCCTGGACCTCTTGTACTTTGTTTGGTCGCCAGACCTGAATGCCACAGATCTGGCCCTCAGCAGACTGCAGAAATCTTGGTTCATCTCGGTTTTCTGTTTGGGGTAGACTTTGAATGATTTTGTGGGAACACAATCGTCCACGAGTATCTTTATAAAGTCCATGACAGCCGAGGTGTATTCATTCAAATCCTCTGATAAGTCTTTGATCAAGACCCAATTCATCTCATAGCCCCTCTTCTGCCTCACTAGTTTCCTGTCCCTATCTCTGACTTTATTCTTATTCTTATTCTTTATTCTTATTCTTATTCTTATTCTTATTCTTTAGCCTACGCCTATACACTGATAGGACGACAGCCTGGTGACCAGATTTACGGAACTACCATCTAGAGATGGAACGGTAGGCATTCCTGATCATAGTGTAACAGTAGTTGACTATGTTGGGACCCCTGCTGTTGCAGGTGATATGTTGACGATAACTGGGTAGAGATTTCTTCAAGCAAGCCTGATTGAAATTCCCCAGCAATCATGTGAAAGGCATTGGAGTAGGCTGTTACACTTTGTTACTGTTATGCCTCATTCTGCCTTAATGCACTGTATAATGATCTCATCCCTATGAACAGTGTGCAAGACAAATTATCACTCTTTCTCAGTACATCTGACTATAATAAACCAATTCCCATGTGCTTAAAGTGATTAGCATTCCTACACATTTCATTACATATGTAGAACATAAATCATCCAATCCAAGTGATCGATACTAGACTCTATCCTCCATGAGCAATACTCCTAATCAAGGTATCTCAAATCCCTTTTTATCTTCTTCTCCCTAAACATCATTCTTAAAAGCTGACGTTATTCATTTTAGATCACTATCTCTGATAGTTTAAACTCCAACTAAAACAGTTGGTGCTTCTATTCAAACCAGCTCTTCCACAATTCCTGTCACATGCTGTCTGTAGACTTCTCCACCTAAAAACTGGATCTTTTCTACCTACTCTGCCCCCACTTTTCCTAATTTTATTAGGAAAGGCACTTCTTAAAGACTTCAAATATTTCTAACTCCAGTCACCTTTGTTTAAGGTGAACATGATTAAATGTAGCATAACTATGGTGTAACAAGAATGTTGCAGGTTATAGTTTAGAGATTGCATGCTAGCTTCTTTTATTTTGCAATTACTGGTGTAAGCCCAGGAAATGTACAGGGGCTCTAAACATTTATGTATATGAGAGACAACTAGATTTTAACATTGTACTGGTAAATTTGTTTATTATTGTCACATGTACCCAGATACGGTGAAAAAAATCTGTTTTACATACCATCCATAGAAATCACTTCATTACGTCATTGCATTGAGTAGTACAACAGGAAACAGTAGTAGAATGCAGAATAAAAGTGTTACAAAAAAAAGAGCAGTGCAGGTAGACAATAATGTAAAATGGGCTTTTAACAGCAGGATAGAACAGGTTACACTTCTTGAGAATCAATGCATCTTTAATTCTACAAATATTCTGTCCTTTCATCCTGTGCCAACCTGCCTTTTCTATCTTCATCAGTCTTGCCTCCCACAACATCACAGGCCCTTCTTTTCATTCCTTCCTGGTAACAAATAATACTGCCTTTTCCCCATGCTGAACATGAGAGGGTTATGGTAATATTTTCACTGTTGGCAATCCAGAAACCTAGACCTGGTGAAGTATGTTTAAACCTTACCACAGATGCTGATGAATTTGTATCAGAATAAACCTGGAGTTAAAATGCTAAGAGCAGTAATGAAGGCTATCTAACTGCCAGATTGTCATTACAAAATCTATGTGGCAAAACATGATTATGAACGTACATGCAGTGGAGAGTATATAGACTGGCTGCATCACAATATGTTATGGGAACATCAATGCCCTTGAACGGACAGTACTACAAAATGTAGTGAATATGACCCAGTCCGTCAGAAGTAAAGTCCTCACAACCATTGAACACATCTACATGAAACGTTCTTGCAGGAAAGCAGCATCCACCATCAGGGATCCCCACCACTAAGGACCTGCTCTCTTCTCGCTGCTGCCATCAGGAAGAAGGTACAAGAGCCTTAGGGCTCACACCACCAGGTTCAGGAACATTTATTACTCCTTAACCATCAGACTCTTGAACCAGTAGGGATAACTGGACTCGACTTCACTTGTCCCATCGCGGAACTGTTCCTACAATCTATGGACTCACTTTCAAGGACTACATCTCATGTTCTCAATATTAAGTGCTAACTTATTTTTATTATTTCTGCTTGTTTTTGTATCTGCATGTTGTCTGCTGCACTCTGATTAAGGGCCCTAGTTGGGTAGTCTGCTATTGATTCTGCTCTGGTTATTATTCTATAGATTTATTGAGTACACCCACAAGAAAGTGAATCTTGCTGTTGTATATGGTGACATATATGTACTTTGAAATTAAAATTTACTTTGAACTTTGAATATGTGAATGGGCTTAAAGTCTATTGCATTTCATTATAGAACACATACGTCCCTTCAGAAATAGGCCATCCAATTCAGACTCTTGGTGTCTGGGCATTATCCCATGTGGGAAACATTATGGATCAATGTATACACCCTTTACCACATCCCCACAGATGCTGCCTGACCCGATGAGTTCCTCCAGCAGATTGTTTGCTATTCCTTTGCCTCCTTCTTCCGCAGTCATAGTTTTTATTTTATTCTTTGGTTAGAAGCTGTTGATGGTAGTTCCAGCATTTATTGTCCATCGCTAACTGCCCTTGAGAAGGTTTTGAACTCTTTCTAAATCTACTGCAATCTTGTTTTGCAAATGCCCTTTAAGAAAAAAATCTTCCTTACCTATCTCAACTGAATGCAAGTGCATTTCATCAAAATCCCTGACAGATCACTCAGTCTAAAGACAACTAGGAATGCAAAATAAAAGCCATCTTACCAGTGATGCCAATGTCATATTAACTTTAATTTTTTTAAGGTCTGATTGAGAAGTCATTGACATTATTCTGTTTCTCCCTCTGCAGAAGCAACCTAACCTCCTGAGTTTTTCCAAAATTTTCTGATTTTATTTCAGTGTTCTGCTTTTGATGGTTATTTTGAAGAAGCCAGTGGTCTATCAGTGAGTCCTCATTTGGGGATCTGAGGTGTAGCATTAAATTCCTTGGTGTTGTTGGGTCAGAGGAACTGTCCTGGGACTAACAAGGAAGTGCCTCCACAAAGAAGACACAATAGTGCCACTACTTTCGTAGAAGTTTGCATAGATTTGGCATGTCACCTAAAAGTTGGACTAACTTCTGTAGATGCACAGTGGAGAGTACCCTAACTGGATGCATTATGGCCCAGTATGAAGACACCAATGCCCAGAAATGGGAAAGCCTACAGAAAGTGGTGGATACAGCACAGTCTATCACAGGCAAATGCCTCCCACTATTGAGCACATCCACAAGGAGCGCTGCCACAAGATTGCAGCATCCATCATCAAAAACTCCCATCATCCTTACCACTCTCTCTTCTCACTACTACCATCGGTTAGGAGGTACGTGATTCCCAGGTTCAGGAACAGTTATTACCCTTCAACCATCAGGCTTCTGAACTGGCATGGTTCACTCACCTCAACTCTGAACTGATTCCACAACCTACAGACACACTTCCAAGAACCCTACAACTCGTGTTCTCAATATTTATTTAATTATTTATGCTCAATGTGTCTTCCTTAGCACATTGGTTGTTCCCAATCTTTATGTATATAAATTTTATATTATTTCTTTATTTTCCTGTAAATGTCAGCAAGAAAATTAATCTTGAGGTAGTATATAGTTCAAAACTCTTTTAAGTATTTTCTTCTCAAAGTACGTATGTGTCATAATATACTACACTGAGATACATTTTCTTGCAGGCATTCACAGCAGGACAGAAATACAACAGAATCAGTGAAAGATGAACCACACAGAATCCAAGGTTGAGAAGCAACCAATGTGCAAAAGAAAATAATGTATATGTACTTCGATAATAAATTTACTCTGACCTTAACATTTACCTTTCACGTTTGCATTTGGTGCACCTTAGTAAGCTGAGAGTTTGTAGCTTGAGAGCAGTTGCTTCTGCATGAGGTTGGCAAGCCAGTTAATACAATGCAAATGGCAATGATGGAACTGACTATTAAACAGTTGACTATTGGTTAACAGGGTGAGAAACAATCATCTGTTATATGCATAGATATTTAACCATTGACAAATGCATTTCTGATTTGCACCTCCGGCCCCAATTCCACACAATATGGTTTTCAAAGATATTCCTTGATATAACTAAAGCTAATGATTTAGTACAGCTTGATCTATACAGTGGAAGATAGATAACAAACAGATACTTAAAATCACACTATCAAGACAGCACTTGTGATTCTGTTGACCTTAATATATACAAGCAAGAAAAATCTATGTCATGTTAGACCACTGTTATCACCTCCTTAGAATGTTTAGATTAATAGTCATAGAGTACTATAGCACGGAAACACACGCTTCATCAATGCTGGCCAAGATTCTCACCTAATTTAGTCATATTTACCGGCATTAGGCCCGTATTCCTGTAAAGCAGAGGTTCCCAAACTGGGGTCCACAGACCCCTTGCTTAATGGTGTTGGTCTATGGCATAAAAATGGCTGGGAAACCCTGCTCGAAACCATTCCTGTCCATTTTCTAGATGTCTTTTAAGTTGCATTATTATACCTGCCTTAACTACTTTCTCTGGCAACTTGTTCGATGTACGCATCACTCTCTGTGTGAAGATGTTGCTCCCAAGGTCCCTTTTAAATCTTTCCCCTCTCACTTTAAAATTCTGCTATCTGGTTTTGGATTCCCTTTCCCCAGGATAAAGACTGTCTACTTTCAAATTTAAATAATCTATTTTGAAAATGTTGCTGTTACGTTTTTAAGTCTGAAAGACCCAGTTCAGTTTTGTTGGAGCTTCTATGAAGGCTATTTTGGGAAACTCAGAGCAGTAACTAAATTGTTCTGAACTCTTATTCAGTTTTGTAAATGAGGCCAGTTTCTAACTCCATGAGTTTTAAACTAGCACAAAGGATAGTAAATCAAAAACTTTGTGGTTAAAGCTTTAAGATATTTTGTACCTACCATCTGATAATGAGTGAATAGAAAAAAAACATATAATCAAATGATTTTTCCTTCACACATGCCATCTTCCTGAATGCACAATCTCATTACTGCCTTTGGGAAGGAGATACAGGAACCTTAAGTCCCACACCAGCAGGTTCAGGATCAGTTATTACCCTGGAACCAGCAGGCTCCTGAACCTGTGTGGATAATTTCATTTACCTCAGCAATTAACTATTTCAACAAGATATAGACTGACTTTCAAGCACTCAACAACTCTTGTTCTCAATGTTATCTGTCTATCTATTTATTTATTGTTACTATTTGCACTTTTGTATTTGCACAGTTTGTCTTCTTTTGTACATTGATTTGTTTTTGTAACTACTGTGAGAGCATGTGAGAAAATGAATCTCAGAGTAGTAAATGGTGACAAATAGGTACTTTGATAACAAATCTACTTGAACTTGGAACACTTCCTGGGGTAGCACTGAATTTTCAATTGTCTTTATTGTGTTATTATGTCTTACCTTGCTAAGCAGCCACATGTGCAGCACTTTGTCGAAGGCCTTCTGAAAATCCATGTACACCACATCTACTGCATCTCCTCTGTCTACCCTACTTGTTATTTCCTCAAAAAATTGCCTCAAAACATCCCAAAGAAGTGTCATGCTTATATGATGTCCAATAATAATCATGGGAAGAAGAATCATTTAGCAAGCTGCTGCGAAGCAGGAGCTACCAAGAGAAACGTGCACAGAGTTGATGAGAAAATGGAAGAAGTCTTTTTAGATTCTCTGCAGACTGCTGGTGCTGGTAAAACAGTGGATCATCTAGTGATTGTGAAAGAGATTATAAGACCATAAGACATAGGAGCTATTAGGCCCATTGAATCTACTCCACCATTCATTCATGCCTGATCCTTTTCTCCCCTCAGCCCCACTCCCCGTAATCTTTGATGCTGTATCTATCTCCACCTTAAATACACACAGTGACCTGGCCTCCACAGCTGCCCGTGGTAACAAATTCTACAAATTCACCACTTTCTGGCTAAAGAATGTTCTCCACATCAATTTTAGATAGATGCCTCTCTATCCTGAGGCTGTGCCCTCTTGTTCTAGACTCTTCCACCATGGGAAACATCCTTTCCACATCTACTCTCTCTAGGCCTTTCAGGATTTGAAAGGTTTCATTGAGATCCCCCCCTCAACCTGAATTCCAGTGAGTACAAACCCAGAGCCATCAAACATTCCTTATATGATAACCCTTTCATTCCTGGCATCATCCTTGTGCACCTCCTCTGGAGCCTTGCCGATGCTAATACACCTTTTCTAATATGAGGAGCCCAAAACTGTTCACAATACTCAAGGTGAGGCCTCACCAGTGCCTTAGAAAGTCACAGCATCACATCCCTGCTCTTGTATTCTAGACCTCTTGAAATGAGTGCTATCAAGGCATTTGCTTTCCTCACCACTGGCTCAATCTGCAAGTTAACCAGGAGGGTGTTCTGCACAAGGACTCCCAAGCCCCTTTGCCCCTTTTTGTATTTTCTCTCCATTTAGAAAATAGTCTGCACATTTATTTTTTCTACCAAAATAAATGACCATGCATTTTCCAACATTATTTCACTTGCCACTTTCTTCCTATTTTCCTAATCTGTCTAAGTCCTTCTGCAGCCTTCCTGCTTCCTCTACACTACTTGCCCCTTTACCAATCTCTGTATCATCTGCAGACTTGGCAACAAAGGCATCTATTCCATCATCTAAATCATTAATATACAGCATAAACAGAAGTGGTCCCCACACTGACCCCTGTGGAACATCACTAGTCACTGGTAGCCAACCAGAAAAGGATCCTTTTATTCCCACTCACTGCCTCCTACCAATCAGCCAATGCTCTAACCATACCAGTAACTTTCCTGTAATAACTTGATAAGCAGCCTCTTATGTGGCACCTTGTCAAAGGCCTTCTGAAAATCTGAATATGCAACATCCACTGCATCCCCATTATCTATCCTACTTGTAATGCCCTCAAAGAATTCCAACAGGTTCATCAGGCAGGATTTTCCCTGAAGGAAATCATGCTGACTTTGTCCCATCTTGTCCTGTGTCACCAAGTACTCCATAATCTCATCCTTATCAATTGACTCCAAAATCTTCTCAACCATTGAGGTCAGGCTATCTGGTCTATAATTTCCTTTCTTCTGTCTCCTTTCTTAGAGAGTGGAGTAACATTTGCAATTTTCCAGTTCTCCAGAAACATGCCAGAGTCCAATGATTCTTGAAAGATCATCACTAATGCCTCCATAGTTTCTACCGCTACCTTTTTCAAAACCATAAGGTGCAGTTTATCTGGTCTGATGACTCATGTACCTTTAGATCTTCCGGCTTTTTGAGCACCTTCTCCCTTGTAATAGTAACTGCACACATTTCTTTTCCCTCACATCCGGTACACTGCTAGTGTCTTGCACAGTGAAGACTGATGCAAAATACTCATTGAGTTCATCTGCCATCACTTTGTTCCCTGCTAGAATTTCAAAGGACTCATTTTTTAGTGGTCCTATATCCACTCTCATCTCTTTTATTGTTATATACCTGAGGAAGCTTTTTCTGTCCACCTTGATATTGTTTGCTAGCTTGCTTTCAGTTTTCATCTTTTCCCTCATGATTCTTTTAGTTGCTTTCTGTAGATTTTTAAAAACTTCCCAATCATCTATCTTCTCGCTAATTTTTGCATTGTTGTATGCCCTCTCTTTTGCTTTTACATTAGCTTTGACTTCATTGTTGTACTACTTTGCTATTTGAGTATTTCTTTGTTTTTGGAATACGTCTACCCTGCACCACCTTCATTTTTCCCAGAGAGCCACTTCTGCTCTGCTGTCATCCCTGTCAGCATCTCCTTCCAGTTTACTTTGGCCAACTCCTCTCTCATACCCCTGTAATTTCCTTTACTCCACTGAAATACTGCTATGTCAGATTTTACTTTCTCCCTATAACATTTCAAGTTGAACTCAAATAATATTGAGATCACTGTCTCCAAAGGGTTCTTTTACCTCAAGCTCCCTAATTGCCTCTGGTTCATTTTATAACACCCAATCCAGTATAGCTGATCCCCCAGTAGTGTCAATGACAAACTGCTGTTAAAAAGTCATCTCATAGGCATTCTACTACAAATTAACTCCATTGAGATCTATTACCAATCCTATTTTCTGAATTGCTTTGCATGTTAAGATCTCCAATGACTATCATAACACTACCCTTTTGAGTCACCTTTTCTATTTCCCATTGTAATCTGTGGTCCACATGCCAGCCACTGTTTGGAGGCCTGTATATAACTGCCATCAGGGTCCTTTCATCCTTGCAGCTTCTTAACTCAACCCACAATGATTCATTATCTCCTGATTCTATGTCACATCTTTCTAATTATTTGATGCCATTCTTTACCAGCAGAGCCACTCCATCCCCTCTGCCTGCCTTCCTATCCCTCTGATACAATTTGCGACTTGGACATTCAGCTCCCAACTACAACCATCCTTCAGCCACAATTCCGTGATGGGCACAACATCATACCTGACAATCTGTAAAAGTGCAACAACATCAGCCTCCTTGTATCTTATACGCCATGCTTTGAGATATAACACTTTGAGTACTGTATTTGCCACCCTTTTTGATTCTGCATCCCCAATGCACCGATACCAACCCTGCTGGCTGTAATTTTCTCGTATCATCTGCCTGCCCTTCTTGACAGTCTGCTTGCTATCTTTGCTTTTTCACCATCCATCCTATCTTGAATCTCTTCATTCTGATTCACATCCCCCCGCCAAATTAGTTTAAACCCTCCCCAACATCTCTAACAAACCTTCCAGCTTGAATGTTGGTCCTCCTTGGGTTCAGGTACAATTTGGCCCTTTTGTATCGGTCACACCTCCCCTGGAAGAGGTGCCAATGATCCAAGAACCTGAAGCCCTTCCCTCTGCAACAGTTTCTCAGCCACACATTTACCTGCCAAATCATCCTGTTTCTTCCTCACTGGCATGTGGCACAGGAAGCAATCTAGAAATTACTAACCGGGAGGTCCTGCTTCTTCCTCAGCTTTCTACCTAGCTCTCTAAATTCTCTTTTCAGGACCACATTGCTTTTCTTCCTATGTCATTGGTACCCATATGTACCAAGACATCTGCCTGTTCTCCTTCCCCCTCCAAAATTCTGTGGACGTGATCCGAGACATCCCTGACCCTGGCACCTGGGAGGCAACGTTCCATCTGAGTGTCCCAGTCATGTTATAGGACCTCCTGTCTGTTTCCTTGACTACTGAGTCCCCTGTCACCACTGCTCCCCTCTCCACCCTCTTTCCCTTCTGCACCACAGATCCATGCTCAGTGCCAGTAACCTGGTCTCTATGGCTTTCCCCTGGGAGGTCATTCCCCACAACAGTATATAAAATGGTATTCTTACAATTGAGGGGAATGGCCACAGGGGTGTACTGCGCTAACTGCCTCTTCACATTTCCATTCCTTCTGATAGTCACCCAGCTACCCACCTCCTGCACCTTAGGAGTGACTATTTCCCTGTAATGGAATGATGATCTCCTCACTCTCCTGTACAAGCTGAAGGTCATCCAGCTGCTGCTCCATAACCCTGACGCAGGTGCTGCAGCTGGATGCACTTCACGCAGATGTACTTCACTCAAACATCCGGCATGAAGAACACACAACAGCCATTTAAACTACACTAAGTACCCGTGACACAGTTAGGAAAAAGGGAAAGTTAACAGAAACTTAACGGTCAACTTAACCCAGAGCCAACACTTCCTATGAGATGAAACCTCCTTTGAGCAAAAGCCACCCTCACCACTGGCCCTATCCCAAAAATGGCCACTCTGCTTGTCCCTTCTGTACATTTATTTACTCCTCTCTGCAGTGCCCCCCCACTGCTGATTGGGCCGCCGGTTTGAAACCAAACGCCTGTGAAGCACTCCTTTTATAAAGTGCCACTCACCTGCAAGTAACCTCCTCGCTGTGCACTGCCCCTGCTGCTGATTAGGCCACTGAAATGACCATTTAAGCTTGACACTGGAGCCCAGATTAATCTGTTATGGATGATTACAAAACTCTTAAAGGAAGGAACCTTTTACCCAGTGAAATTAAAAGTGACAGGCTATACTGGAGAGAACATACCAGTAAAAGGAGGCTGTATTGTGACCTTCAAGCACAAGGGATAGTACCTAAAGGCACAGCTACTAGTAGCTGAAAGTAAATACAGCCAATATTAAATCTGACTGCATGTGGCAGGCACAAGCTGGTGGAATGCGTGTACATAGTGGTTTCAGAGACCAAAGGTGGCCAGGCACTGCTCAGTAAAGAGTACTCGGATGTCTATGAGGGGCTCAGATGCTTACCTGATGTAACTTGAGAAACTCATTACAGCATTCTTGTGAGATCCAGAGATGTTATGCAAGAGAAGCACAGGAACTCCATCTTCCATAGGCATCCATGTCAGCTGTACCCGCACGACAGTTAGACGCTAGTGCTGAACAGAGTGATCATGAGGAAGTCACCAATGTTGTTTCCATGTTATGCAGCTTGGGTTCAAAATCTGTCTCTCACTGACTTGCAGTTAAAGACGGAAAATCAGCAATTTTCCACAATCCTCTGAGGTTGAAGAGGAAAATAAAAAGGAAGACAGGGAGACCACAATGGCCCAAGGTTAGAACAACAGCAACAGTTCAACACAAACCAACAGGGGGATTTGCTATGTATGAAGTGCAGCCTACAGAAGGAGCTCCGTGAATTGAGAAAGTCTCAGTCAGAACTTGTGCAAGGACTCACTGCTCACATGGATGTAGTCCAGACCTCCATTATGAGTTACATGGAGCTATTTTATGGTTACAAAGCAAGAACACGAACAAAGAGGGACAGATAGGATCTTGGCAGAAGAATGTAAAAGAAATGAACACATAAATTAGAGTTATCAAAAGGTCCCTGGTATTAACACAGCAAGTGAAAGCAACATCTCTGTGGAAGTAAATAGCAGTCCAAAAGGAATAATTAAGCCACCACCGAGACTGATTGAGAGTTATTGAATATGGGGCCATATTTGCTTATTGATGTAAATATATTTGTTGGAAAGTATTATTGTGTCTTTCAGGGTTATGAGGACATACTATTGTGTTTGTTTTCTTTAAAAGGGGAAGATGTGTTGTTATGTGTGTACATAATGAAGAACTTTAGTTCACAGTGTGCAATGCAGGCAGTTCATATGGAAATGGAAGTGATGTTTCTTGTATGGAGCACACGTGCTCTTGACAGGCTGGAGTGTCTAGAGTAAAATGTGGTTGAGCTGAAGTCTTTATGTAAATCTGTAGGTCAATAGTTTTTACTCACAGGAGTTTGGCTTTGTTAAAGAACACACATAACATTCACATCTTTTAGAGTTATCCTTAACACCAGCATTTTTCTGCCAGTTCAACACAAGTGAATCTGCAGATGCTGGAAATAAATAAAATCACAAAATGCTGGCAGAACTCAGCAGGCCAGACAGCATCTATGGGAGGAGGTAGTGACAACATTTCAGGCCGAAACCCTTCATCAGGAGTGAAGTAACATGGGATGGTCAAGGGGGGATAAGAAGTGGGGGGAGGGATGAAGTAGAGAGCTGGGAAGTGATAGGTTGGAGAGAAATGGGCTAAGGGGAAGGTGGAGAATTATGGGAAATAAAAGAGAAAGAAAGGTAGGGCTGGGGGGAGACTATAGTGAGGGGGAAAATCTTTTTCTTTTTATCGTTGGAAAAATTGACATGTAAATTTGACCTAGGAGGGTTACAACTCCCAAATTTTAAGAACTATTATAAAGCAAATCAACTTAGATTTATTGCATCTTTTTTTGATGAAGATAAACTGGCATGGAATGAAGATAACTGGAATAGAGTTAGATAAGATAGGAGAAAACATACCAGAAGATTTTATATATAAATGGGAATCCAAATGGATACGGGAAAAGAAAGAATCTCTTATATTAAAACATTTGATTGATTTAAAGAATAAGATAAATGTTGATGATGAGATAAAGAAATCTTTATTAGCAAAGAGAATGCTAATTCAAAATAGACTCATTCCTTTTACAATGGATAACCAACTTTTATATAACTGGTTTCAAAAAGGGATTAGATATATAGGTGATTGTTTTGAAGGAGGTATATTGATGTTGTTTGATCAACTAAAGAATAAATAGAAAAAATATCAAACAACGTTCTTTTCTGTTACTTTCAATTAAGGGCTTATTTAAGAGATAAACTGGATCAAACAATGTTAATGCCGAAGCCTAATGAAATATAAATTTTAATTCAAAAAGGAAAAATTTAAAAATTTACTTCTTGTATGTATAATTTGATTCAAAAACAGACAATTAAACAAGGAATTCATAAGTAAAGACAAAAATGGGAAACTTATTTGAATATTAAAATTGATGAAACAATTTGGTCAAGACTATGCCTTGACAGTATGACAAATACAATAAATGTCTGACTTAGATTAGTACAATACAATTTTTTACATCAATTATATATTACACCACAAAAAATAAATAGATTAAACCATTGTTTGTCAATATTATTTGCAATTTTGCTTTCATTTTTTTCAGAACTTTTGTTATATTGTGTACTTCATCATGGAGTTACAGTTATCTAGCACACAATCAGGCCCTTTAGTTCAATTAATCTATTCCGAACAAGGTATCTATATAAGCTAGTCTGATTCATAACCCTTCAAACTTTTCCAATCCATGTATTTGTCTAAATGTCTTTTGCATATCATAATTGTACCCAACTCTACCACGTGCTCTGACAGCTCGTTCCATATATTCACCACCACCTGTGTGAAAAACAATTCTCCTCAGGTCCTTTTTAAATCGTTCCCCCTCACCCTGTCTCAGTAGAATGGTTCCATCTGTATTCTCTAGTTGTCCAAATGCAACATGTTACTGTGTGATCTTCAGGTTTTTTAGTTAATGTATTGTGTACTTTGAAGTTTTCCATTGGGGGTAGTTTTGGCCATCTTTTAATGTGTTGTTCTTTTGTTCTCCACTGCTACCTCACTGTGTCCACTCTAGCTATGTGAATTGCTCATTGTTTGCATTCGATTGGTTTTCATAAGTACTGCATTACTGTGTGCTCTATTGTTTTTCTAATTGCTGTCTGCTTTCTTGCCTTGCTAGTTACTGCATTACTGTGTGCTCTGTTGTTTTGTTAATTGATGCAATGCTATATGCTTTGTTAATTGTTCTATCATTGTATGCGATATTGCTTTTATAATGGCTTTTGTAATGGTTGTTTGGATAATTGCTGCATTGCTGGGTGTTCTGTTGTACTCTTGGTTGATACATCATTGTGTACACTTTTCCTAATTGTTTTACCATTATGTCCTCTGTTGTTTTCCCAGTTGTGGTATCATTGTGGTATTATTGTATTTTTTTCTGAATCAATTAGCACTGCTGTTTTCCAATTTGCTGTAATAATTGTAGCTCCTTCTTTTCCAAATTGCTGTAATAATTGATACCTTCTATTGTTTTCCGTAAGTGTTGTATCAACGTGTTTTCCTAACTGTAGTGCTGATGTGGGATTTTGCCTGACATTTCAGCAACCCACTGAGTTCTTCCAGCAGTTTGCTTGATTCCAGCTTCTGCACTCTTATGCTAATTATCAATGTGTACTCTATTGATCTACTGGTTGCTGCATTATACTGTGCTCTATTGTTTACCTAATGGTTGTATTACTGTTTCTTTAGAATTTTTAAATTATCTTTATTCATGAATGCTGTCCTATTGTGAGCTCAATGGTTTTCCATAATTACTCTGTCATTGTATTGTTTTCTTAATAGTCGTATCATTATATACTCTGGTTTTCCCAGACTGTTGCTTTATTATACATTTTACAATTTTGGCAGCCAGCTCCAGGCACTTTTATTGGTTCATTCATGGCATTTGAAGTCAGTAAGTCATTTGCAGGCAGCCTTTAATCTCTACTGTGTTAGGCTTGAGAATCATAATAGCTCCGTACATTTTAAATCAGTGAGGCTTAGTCCTTTGTTTTGACCCCTAAATTGTCCAAGGCATTTACAAGGTATTAACCATCTTGTTATCAGAGTACAGAGAGCAGAAGAAAGAAATTGAATTGGAAACTGCACATAATGGTGTTCTCAAGGTAATCCCAATTTTCACAAGACGATAGAGAAAAAGATTTTTTCCTTTCCGTTGAACTCTAATGGAAGGTGAAATACCATATTTCCATCCAATTTACAATATGACCAGAACCTTCCTATGTTGAGAGTTCCATCATTATGTTCCAGACCCTGTGTGCAAGGCCTCCAAATGTCATTGAGGAGGTTAGGATGTAACAACTATTCGTCAGTTTCAAATAACTATTATTGATACCTATTATTTTAATTTCACCTTTCTAAGCAAACTCCAAGTTCTTCCAGTGCCATGTTTGGGAATTATTTGTTTAGTGCTTGGGGATCTTGCATCCAATAATCCATCCGCTTCTTCACTGTTCTTTCTAAGCAGAGTGGGCGCGCATCTGCGCGGAAACAGAAATGTGCCCACACACATAGCCTTTGTTGCCATGAAGCTGGAATAAAAACAGAAGAGAAAAAAGTTTATGGATTCTAAAATATTTTCTTTGTTATACTGTATTAATTTTCATTCTAAATATTTATGGTATGCATATTACAAAAAATTATAATGCTGCGCAGTTTTCAAGCCGTTGTAAGAAATTCTTGCTCAGAGGAAAGGTTTATCTGCACAGTTGTAAAACAGATTAGAGCTCTTCTGTATCTCTGACTGGATGCTGTAAGTGTGAACTTGAGACAAAGGCAAGATGTCAAGGGAATTTGGAAGAAGTTTGATGTAGAGTTTTATTTTCCGAGTTTGAGTAGCTTATTAGCACCGTCTTGTTGTAATTTTATGGAAAGTTGAACCTTACACTTGAACAGTCACTGTCAGCTCTGGGCACTGAACTGCATGACAACGTTAGCAGAAGGTGTAGGAAGTTTTAAGTTTGTGAAGACACTAATGTGTTGTTACAAAGAGGGAATAAAATAATCGGTTTTCATACTTTAAGCAACAGTCCTGATGAATGGACATTAACCTGAAATGGTAAATTGTTCTTCTCTCCACAGATGTGACTTGACCTGCTGATCTTTTCCTACATTTTCTATTGTTATTTCAGTTTTCTTTTATTTGCACTCCTATGCTTTTCAAAATGTACAGTGGCATTAGTACCAAGGTTTTCAGGTGATGATTTTCTATTGCACCAGCAGGCTCATGGTCAAAAACAATAATGATAATTAGCACATATAGGCTTTGACCCACTTTGCAGGAGCATCCTTGGACCTAATGGCAGAAGGAAGTATTCAGGTGGATGACTGTAAGTTAAAGACGTTTTAAAATGATATGGTTTAACCAGGAGCAGGTATATGGCAACAAGCCAAGCTTAACTGGGACATGATAGGTGAATGTAATTGTTTGAATTGGGATGTCAAGCACACAGTTTTAAATGTCCTTCAGATTGTATAGGGTTTAAGGACTAGAACCTGTGAGAAGTGCTTTGAATAATTGAGTCCAGAGCAACAGAGAATTTAATGTTTGATATTAATATTCATATAACCTACAATACTGCTCCAAATTTCACAAATACAATAATTGCATGAAGATGTACATAACAGCTATATCTTCACTAGTGACCAAAAATATTCAGGAATCCCTGTATTGTCCTAGTACAAGGCCATCCAAACTTATTCTCGAGCACTGAAGCATAGGTAATCAATCCAACTTGTGTTGACATTTTTTAATTGATTGATCTTAACAGACTTCGGTGGGATTAGTGTTTGCTGGAGTTTAGCACTCCTTAATTGGAAATGCTGGCACAGGAATAAGTTCTTAAACCCTTTGAACCTGTTCACTACACCTGTACCTCAACACCATCTGCACTCCTTAGCTCCATATCTCTCAATAACGTTCCTAATTCTATAAAGACCCATTTGGCTGTTATTCATAGGTGCTTCTACTATCCCTTCAGTGTGAAAAGTTGTTTCCTGAATTTCTTTCCAAAAGACTCAGCTACTTAAGACTACTTAAAACCACCTTGATTTTGATCTGCAAATGTTTCTGTCTGCAGATCAATTAATGGGGAGTCACCTGGAATATACGTCACTATCATTAATTTGAGAAATGCATCCTAATTCAACCTTATTGCTTCCAGGCATCAACATGCATACCCTCATGTTCCTCATAGACAGAATCCTTTAATATTCAAAACACTAAATGGATTTCATCAGTGAAACTATTAGCATTCACACTGTTTAGTTTAAACAGCTTCCAAACAGAGATAGCTAAATGAAATACATCAAATGTATTAATGAAAATAACCTTGTATTTAATTCTGCATCATTTCACTCTGTGCATGTGGCAATTGAGATAATTACTGTTGGAACAATGGAGTTGATGCATTACATATTAGTAATTTTGTTGAATGCCATTCGTGATTAGTAATATAATTGAATCTGTCTGCAGACCACCAGCTCTGTGACAAATTCACCAGTCCATTTTTGATCCATCATTGTCATTTGCAGGAGACAAGAAACTGTAGATGCTGGAACCTGGAGCAAAAAGTAAACAAACTCAGTGGGTTAAGCAGCATCTATCGGTGTGTGAGTGTGTGGGGGAGGTGATAAGGATTTTTAAAAATTTCAAAAATATACAGTACTGTCCTGAGTGTATATATATATGTGTGTGTTTCTATAATGCCTTAGACTTTCACATAGTACTGTAAATTTATGTATTGCATTATATTTCTGCCACAAAAAAACACAAATGTCATCACATATGTGAGTGATGATAAACTTGATTCTGATATGCGTCTCTGTTGTGGACTGAGAGTGGGAAGGGGGCAGCGAGGGGAATCATGGTTGGAAAAGGAGAAGGGAGAGAGTGGGAAGCTGGGAAGCACCAGAGAGACATTCTACAATGATAAATAAATGGAAGCAAATGCCCTTGACTGGTATATCAGGGCTGCGTGTGTCTGCTCCTGTTCTAACCCCACCCCAGCACTCCTTCTCTGCCACCTGTCCCACACCTCTCTAGCAACGTTCACCCTTACCATTCCCAACAACCTTTGCTCCCACCAGGCTTAAAAACTCGCCCTCCACTCCACATTGACAAATACAGTACAGTGCACAAGTTTTCAGCGCCCTAGCTGTATATACGTATGCAAGACTTTTACACCGTACTCTACTGTACTTTATTAATGACAAAGGAAGAAATGATGCTGTAGATTCATGGTCCGTCCACTTAGAGAGAAAAAAACAGACACCATGCTCCTGACACTCACCTTGCTCCCTGAGGTAACAGCCCTTTGATTCTCAAGAGCCTTCCCCACCAAGTACAGACTGTGGCCCTTCCCCACAGAGCCTCAGCGCCGGCTGCACTGAGCCTGGACATAGCCAGTCTGCAGCACTCTCTTACCGACAGCTCACCGTGTTGCAAGACCAACAAGCTTCTGGCAGACCAAAAGGGTCCTTCACTGAGTCAGAGTGGCACAGTAGTGCAATGATAAGTCTAACCGTACCATTGGGGTTCAATTCCCGCCTCTGACTGTAAGGAGTTTGTACACTCTCCCCGTGAATGCTTGGGTTTTCTCCGGGTGCTCAGGTTTTCTCACACATTCTTTTTTTTTTGTAATTTATTTTTTTATTGAAGTTCATCATCAAACAAACATTTCCATAAGATGTATTTCAGACATTGTGGAGATTTGTGATATATATGATATATATGTACAAAGTATTTATCTGAGGTATACACTTACAGAAAAGAGTGGAAAGAAAGAACAAGCACAAGGAAAGAACTATGTACAAGTAGGGAGTGATCTTTTTTTTACAACAGGACGTGGGTCTGGACGGCATCCCAGGACAAGTAGTCATCACCGAGGACCTCACGTGATCTGTACACACCAGCTGTGCGGTGGAAAAGGCACAACAACGCCTCCTTCACCTGAGACGGTTGAAGAAGTTTGGTATGGGCCTTCAAATCCTAAGAACCTTCTACAGGGGCACAATTGAGGGCATCCTGACTGGCTGCATCACTGCCTGGTATGGGAACTGTACCTCCCTTAATCGCAGGATTCTGCAGAGAGTGGTGCGGACAGCCCAGTGCATCTGAAGTTGTGAACTTGCAACTATTCAGGACATTTACAAAGACTGGTGTGAAAAAAGGGCCCAAAGGATCAGTGGGAGCCTGAGTCACCCCAACCACAATCTAGTACAGCTGCTACCGTCTGGGAAATAGTACCACAGTGTAAAAGCCAAGATCAACAGGACAGCTTCTTCCACCAGGCCATCAGACTGATTAACTCATTCTGATTTGGGTGAATTTCTATGTCACATTGACTCTTCTATTTATTATAAATAACTATGATTACATGTTGCACATTTAGATAGAGAAGTAATGTAAAGATTTTTACTCCTCATGTAGATGCAAGATCCTTAGAAAGATGTAAGAAATAAAGAGAATTCAATTCAATTCAAAACATGTAATAAAAGTAAACAAAAATCCATTTTAATGCAAGGTGATCAAAGTAGTCATGGTTTTGCTACATTGAAGTCAAGAACTAAATGGCTGAAGGGAAAAAGCTTTTCTGGAACCAAGTGGTGTGGGACAACCTCCTGACTGACGGTAGCTGTGAGAAGATGGCATGGCGTAGATGGCATGGATTTTTTAATGAAGGACGTTGCCTTTTTGAGGCAGCACGTCCTATAAATAGTACCAACAGTGAGGGAGGGATGTGCCCATGAATGACTGGGTTGAATCTACTACTCTGTGCAGCTTGCCTTTCTGTGCTTGTGAGTTGACCATAAAGGACATTGCAGAGATCTGCGATAGTGGCCCAGTCTACCATGAAAACCAACCTCCCCACCATATACTGTGCCCACACTTCCTTCTGCCTCAGGAAAGCAATAATCATAAACAAGGACCTCTCCCCCTCCCATTAGGCAGAAGATACAGAAACTTGTAAAAACATGGGACAGGCTCAAGAACAATTGATATCGTGCTGCTCTTATAATCCTGAATGGGTGAAGATGAACAATTGATCCCTCAGGATTTCTCATCGCCCTTGTGCTTTAGTTATCTACCAGCACTGTACTTTCTCTGTGACCGTAACACAATATGCTGCAGTTTGTTATTGTTATTCCATCTGTACTACCGCAGAGTACAGTGGAATGATTTGTGCAGACGGTACGCAAAACAAAGCTTTTCACTGTGCCTCATTATATGTGACAATATTATGATGCCAATTAAAGCAAATTTGCAAAATGCGACAAGCCACACCAGACAATGACATTATCCATTAACTGTATCTCTTTATTAATTGTGATTAGTTCAAACAATTTCAAAGATTCACAACGTGATATCAAAACAATTTTCATTAACACTTTCACTGCACAACTCTTTCAGCATTTTCACAACCTCCAAACACACACACAGACTAAGTTTCCATTTGGGTTCAGGTATCGATTTTAACTGATGAAATCAGTCCTTGAAATTTCAAAAAAGTTCATGAGTATTTGGTGGGCAGCAGGCTTGCTTCTGTAGGAATAAGCTGAAGGTTAACCACAAGGTAAAGCACAATGAGACAGCCATTTGTCATGAAGATGCCAGTGTCAGTCATCAAAATGTTGGTTAAAATTGATACCAGTACCTGGCTGGAAGCCAAGAAGAGTTTATTCGACACTAGGTCTGTTCCGGAACCTGCCCCAGGTTTGACATGGCAAGTTCCTCTCGACATCAGACACCTGAGGTCTTTTTCTGCAAATGTTGGTCTCCAGAGCTATTGCTCTTTATAAAAGACGAGTTATCGTTTTATACATGGCTTTGTAAATTTTTCAGAAATTGAAAAAGGATCTAGTGCTTTCCCGGTGTAAATGACGAATAAACTTTTCTTAGGCTTCCATTTGGGTACAGGTATCAATTATGACCGATGTTTTGACAACAAACTCTGTCAACTTCTTCAGGGATGATGCCTGGGTATGTCTAGTGTACCACCAGACTGGGCATGCCCAGGCACCATCCCTGAAGAAGATGGCAGCGCTTGTCAAAGAAACATTAGTCATAATTGATTCCTGCACCCTGTTGGAAATCTGAGAAGAGTTAATTGCTTTCTGAGATTGCTTTGATTTCATACCTGGCTAAAAGCCAACTTCTTTTCCAAATACATATGTACTTGTTGTTTGCAACTTTCAATTCTTGCTGGTTTTGATAGTACCTTGGCTACCTGGTCTGCATTACTAAAGTGTACAATACTGTCCCTGAAAGTGACTGCAACAACTTTCCCACACTGATGCTAACCAAATTTTCAAATGTCAGCCTGATCCCACTTTTCCATTATTCCTTCAGCTTCATACTAACCAAATCACCTTTGTTGTTGTAAATTATTTAACTTAACTTAGTCATCTTTCCTCAACTGCCTACAATAACAAACCAATTACCTGGTCTGTGAAGGGGGGAAGTGGGGAAGCTAGTGAGTGAGCGAGGTGAAATTAGTCCTTCAGGTTACAAAAACATTCATGAGGATTTGGTAGGCAGCATGCTTGCTGCTGTATGAATGAGCTGAAGGCCAACCACAAGGCAAAGCGCGATGAGACAGACGCTTGACATTCTGCCTGTGATTAATGTTGGAGATGCATTGGACTGGTGCCCGAAGCAATCGGGGTTGGCAAAGTTTGAGAAGGAAAGTCTCAGTGCTTGTGAGTGTCAGATTGTAAGAGCTTTCGATTCATACAGCACTAGATCATGCATCAGAAATTACATACATAGCGCAATGAGGCCAATGTTAAGGTTGTCCAAACTAATCAGTTAGTGCCACCAGAGGATAACAGGAGAAGTTAAATAAAGAAGCACTGACATGTTTCAGAGATTGGTGTGTGAGAAGAAGTGAAGGAACCACTTGGACAAGTCACTTTGCAGTTTCATAATCGTAGGAGGTTCTGCAGATGCTGGAAATCCAGAGCAACACACATAAAGTACTGGAGGAATTCAACAGCTCAGGCAGGACTGGAAAGGAATTGAAGAAGATGCCAAAATAAAAAGCTGGGGGAGGGGAAGGAGTACCCTCATCCTCATTGAATGACGCCCATTTAGAACTGAGATGTAGAAAAATTACTTTAGTCAGAGGGTGGTAAATCTGTGGAATTTGTTGCCACGAGCGGCTCTGGGGGCCATTGGATGTATTTAAGGCAGAGATAGATGGGTTCTTGATTAGCCAGGGCATCATAGGATATGGGGTAAAGGCAGGGGAGCGGGGATGACTGGAAGAATTGGATCAGCCCATGATTGAATGGCGGAGCAGACTTGATGGGCTGAATGGCCTACTTCGGCTCCTATACCTTCTGGTCTTATGTTCATTCTCACATGGTCTGTTCTTCTCTCCAATCAATTACTACTTCTTCTGCCCTTTACCTCTTCCACATATCACCTCCCAGCTTTGCACTTCATCCTTCCTTCCTCCACCTACCCAACTTGCCCCCTCACCTGGTATCACCCATCTCCTGCCAGCTTGTACTCCTTCCCCTCCCCCCAACTTTTTATTCTGACCTCTTTCCACTTCCCATTGAAGGGCCTTGGTCTGAAATGCTGACTCTTTATACTTCTCCATAGATGCTACCTGACCAGGTAAGGGGTGGGTGTGTGAGTGTGAGTGTGTGATATGGCAATATGTGCTCCTGGCAAAGAAGTAATGGAGCATCCAGGAAGCAAAGCAATCCAAAAATGTGGATTCTATTTACGACACGATTTCAACCACACTTGGGTTATGAAATGTTCAGTGTCCCAGGTTCTGGAATGGACTAAAGCTAGATAATGCTAGATGCACTCTACAGGTTATCTGTGGAGAGAGTAGCAGAGGAAACTGGATTGGCATTTTAGATCAAAGAATTTTTGTCCTCATTAACAGAGCCAGTAACAACAATACACGCTGTGTATGTGGGTGCAGGGCTTGTTTTGCTGTTGTTGTTTTGTTGCGTCTGTGTTGTTTTGTCGAGCATTTTGGGCATGTTATATTGGCATGGAGTATGAGGTGACACTTGCAGACTGCCCTAGCACACCATTGGGTGTGTTGGTTGTTAATGCAAATGACAAATTTCACTGTATGTTTCGATGTACACGTAACAAATAAACTTGAATTTTGAATCTGGCATTTTTCTGTTTGTAGGTGCTGCCTGAACTATTGATTTGTTCAGTAATTTTGTTTATTACTTGAAATTCCAGTATCTGCACGCTTTTGTCTCCACTTTTGGACTCTATACATTTAACCATACAAAACACAGTTAAAATACCTTCATCCAGATGTTGGGACAGAAATCTCCACAGCAAGCCTTTGTCGTTCTGTCAGAATCAGAATTATTATCACTGACTTATATGAACTGAAATCTGTTGTTTTGGCAGTAGCAACATCATGGAAGTTATTAAAAATTACAAAATAAATATATAGTACAAACTATATAAATAATAAGATCGTGCTCATGTGATTATTCCTCATGTATGTAAAGGATATCTGACAGTGGAGAAAAAGCTGTTTCTAAAATGTTAGGTTTGGGTCTTCAGGTTCCTGTACCTCCTCCCTGAGATGAGGGCATATCCCAGATGTCGAGGGCCCTTAGTGATGATGCCACCTTCATGAGGCCCTCCCAATTTAAGATATCTTCATTAGTGGGGAGGGATGTGCCTGTGATGGACCCTTTGCAGCTTTTTGAAATCCTGAACATTAGAACTCCACTACAGCCAGTGATAGAACCAGTCAAAATATTCACCACTGTACATGCAATAGATATTTGTAAGAATCTTTTGGTGACATACCAAATTTCCTCAAACACCTAACAAAGTATTGAATTGCAATTAATTGACTTTATTACTTACATCCTTTACATCCATGAGAAATAATTATCTTTACATTACATCTCCATCTAAATGTGCAATGTGCGGTTTACAATAATTTATAATAGTATGTACAACAGGACAGTCAATATCACATAGAAATACAATTGTATCAGTGTGAATTAATCAGTTTGATGGTCTGCTGGAGGAAGCTGTCCTGTTGGTCCTGGCTTTTACACTGTGGTACTGTTTCCCAGATGGTAACAGCTGGAGTAGATTGTGGCTGGGGTGACTTGAGTCCCCAATGATCTTACAGGCCCTTTTGACACATCTGTCTTTGTAAATGTCCTGTATAGTGGGAAGTTCACATCTACAGATGTGCTGGGTTGTCCGCACCACTCTCTGCAGAGTCCTGCGATTGAGGGAAGTACAGTTCCCATACCAGGCAGTGATACAGCCAGTCAGGATGCTCTCAATTGTGCCCCTGTAGAAAGTTCTTGGGATATGGGGGCTTATACCAAACTTCTTCAACCGCCTGAGGTAAAAGAGGTGCTGTTGTGCTTTTTTCATCACACGGCTGGTGTGTACAGACCACATGATGTCCTCGGTGATGTTTATGCCAAGGAACTTAAAGCTGTTCACCCTCTCAACCCCAGATCCATTGATGTCATTAGGGGTTAGCCCGTCTCCATTCCTCCTGTAATCCACAATCAGCTCCTTTGTTTTTGCGATATTGAGGGAAAGGTTGTTTTCTTGACACCACTGTGACAGCGAGATGACTTCTTCTCTGTAGAGTGGCTGATGAGCCACTTTCATGACTGCATCAGTGTGGTGGGCCCAAGGTAGATCACCTGAGATGTTGATGCCCAGGAACATGAAGCTGGTCACCCTTTCCAACAATGATCCCCTCAATGAGGACTGGTGTGTGTTCCTCCGACTTTCTCTTCCCAAAGTCCACAATTAATTCAAGATGGTGCCAAGGTATGGTCTCTGTTGAGGTGGCAACTCAGCCTTAAGTTTTTTTTCTTTAGGGTCATTTCAAGGTTCGTAGGGATGGTTTTGGGGGCAGAGAGGGAAGTGAGAAATCAAGTTAGGGTTTAGGGATGGGGACATAGAGGACAGGCCAAAGCCTTTGCCTCAGCTCCATTCGAAGGCAAGCTGTGAAGGTGTGGTCAGATGTCAGTGACACTAGAGTTCAAGGCCTTGTTTTCGGTGTCCTATCATCTGTGAGTCTGGTGATTGAGACCTGGAGTTCTGGCCCTCATCTAAGGTTCCATTCATCATTATCTGTGAGTCATGGTTGATACTGAAGATTGAACAGAAGCCTGGATCAAAGCCCAAAGGAGATCAACGGTCTAGTTTGAAACTGAAAGGTCGATTAGAGGCCCAGATTGAAGCTCAAAAGTCCAGAAGTCGAGACCTGTTGGCTGGAGCTGGAGTCTGTGAATCTCTGCGAGTGAAGGGAAGTCAATTCAACTGTCTGAAACTATGAGTCCACTGGTAGCTGATGGCCTGTGCTGTGGTTAGAGGGCAGTGTGTGTCTGTGGGTGGGTGGGGGGGATGGAAGGAATTGGGCTTATTTTACAGTTACTGCTTTGTTGATTGGTTCTGGTTTGTTGCGTCCTGTGTTGTTTTAAGCATTGAGGGCATGCTAGGTTGGCACCAAAAAAGTGTGGTGGCTCTTGCAGGCTGCCTGCAGCACATCCTCGGGTGTGTTAGTTGTTAACGCCAACAACACATTTCACTGTATGCTTCGATGTGCATGTGATAAGTAAATCTAAATCTGACATCAGAAATCAGTTCCTTGACCTTGAGTGTGAAGTTTTTGTTGCAACACACTCAGTGAGCCAAATGACTTCACTCCTCCTCAGCATGATGTGAGATTTCACCAACAACAGAGAGACAGAACTATGAGATACACTAATGAGACAGAAATAAAACGCGGGTTGAAATTCACATTGAGTGGTATTACAAAAACAACCTCAGAGCAGCATCAGCAAGATCAAGGATATGATTCTTAAATGTATTTTCAATACAACTCTGTTTCTGCACCTAATACTGTGAAGTTGGTAATTCTGTGCGGTTTAATTGTGTCACCAGATCAAATTAGCCCCGTGGGTGTCGTTTCAGTACTTTAAAATAGAAAAGGCTGTTATACATTCCACCTGAATGAATTCTAGGAATTTATTCATGTGAATGGGAACGTTCTATTGTCTGAAGCAATTGCGACAAATGCTCCTGTATTGAAATCACTAGTGAGTACAAAGCAGAATTACTGTTCTGAATTCTGTAGAAATGTTTAATTTAATTTTACTCCAGAAAATTAACAGATGGAAATAGAAAGTTTTCATGTTTCTTATACTGTTTAATATTTAGAAGGTTTCACTTTGATCTTCATTCCCCAATTGAGAAATTGCAAGATGCAATTGAGAATAGTTGTACTATTTTAGGAAGGTTTAAGAGTACTAACAGTCATCTGGTTAGACCGAGCCAATGCCTATGGATCAATTGCACATGTCCTCATCCAGATCACCAGGGATCAAGCTATGCTTCACTTCAGCCCACTTTACAACCACGCGTCAAGACCATCAAAAGGGGATTCCATCAGGCAGTACTATCTCCCCCATCTTGTTTGTCTTGGGTATGAACCCCGTCATATCAGCAGCAGCAGACCCAAGGCCCAGGGTTGGAGCTTGGCATCCGACAACCTGCAATATGGGGGTTCATGGATGACATCACAGTAACCCATGTCCAAGCAGGATGGGTTTTGGAAACCTTGAACAATGTAGCTACCTGGGCTAGGATGACCTTCAAGGCCAGGAAGTCCTGATGCCTAGTGATCAAAAAGGGCAAGGTCACTACCAAGGTCAGTCTTCAAGTCCAGGGAGCAGTCATTCCATCCATAGAGAACAATTCAGTGAAGTGTCTTGGAAGTGGTTCAATTCAGCAATGATGGACAGTGCCAACATCACCGACACTGTAACACAGACTGAGGGAGATCAACAAAGCCGGACTCCCTGGTAAACTTAAGACATGACTGTACCGACATGGTCTTCTTCCAAGGCTACTCTGGCATTTCGTGGTGTACAAGTTCCCCATGACGACTGCAGAACACATCTGATGGAAGGTCAACAAGCACTTGTGGAGTGGCTGGGGATTCCCCAGGCTTTTCTTCAGTGGGGCTCTACATCAGATCAGGCCAGCTACAGTTTCCGTGGTCGAGGAGTTCAAGGTGTTAACACTGAGGGGCTCCAATGACAAGCTAATAAGCCAAGCAGGAGTCACAACAAGATCAGGCCGAAAGTGAGCCATCAACTCTGCCATAGACCAGGCAGTCAGCTCCCTGCAATTGAGAGACATCGTCGGCAAACCGTGCCGCGGCTCAGCACACTTCCACTGTCGGAGGAGTGTAAGGGATAGGTGTGACATGGTCCAGGCAGAGGTATGGAGCCATGAGGACAAAAAGTGGGTATCAAAGGCCGTGCAGTTAGGGTCACAGGATGCCTGGATGAAATGGGATCCTACCAAACGCAAGATCACTTGGGCAGAGCTTTGGAGATTGGAGCCCTTTCACTTTTGTTTCCTCCAGCAGTCTGTATATGAGTCTCTCCCTACACCATCAGTGCTGCAGGCATGGGGCTAAGAGACCGCTTTGTGGTCAATGGGGTTCACCGGCACACATATTGTCAGGGATGCAAAACAGCCTTAACCCAAGGATGTTATAGGTTGGTGTCACGACAAGGTCTTGCTGTCCCTTGCTGACACACTGGAGCAGGAGAGGTGTAAAAAGAGACCAGCTGGCAGAGAGGCAGATAGGCCAGTCATATCAAAGAGGCCTAAATCCAATCTGTTGCAAACTGCCAAATGATGGGATTTAGGGGTCAATGTGGGGAGGAAGCTGCAGTTCCCAGAGGTGGTGCTAACCACACTTTGACCAGGTATCGTACAGTGGTCCACCGAAGACAAAAAAAAATCATCCTGGTGGAGCTCCCAGTGCCATGGGAGGAAAGATTTGAGGAGGCTCACGGGAGGAAGGCCCTGAAGTACCAGCTCTTAGTCCAGGAGTGCAGGGACAAAGGATGGCAGACGTGGCTATTCCCAGTGGAGATCAGCTGTAGTGGGTTACCAGCAAAGTTGGCATGGAGGTTGCTGTTTGTGCTGGGCCTTGATGAAAAGAGCAAGAACCAAGCACCTGGCAGGATGGGGGAGGAAGCAGAAAGAGCCTCTTGCTGGATATGGGGTTGAGCTGGAAGTCAGGAACAGAAGGGCAGTGACTTGGCCACCACTGCTGACCCACCAACTGGAGAGTGGAGAGCTCCTGGCCAAAGGCTATGGTTAGTCAGTCAGGTAACTGAAGAGAAAACCCAGTGTATGATGCAAGCACCAGTCAAGTCTTGTATCCCTGGACCTTCTAAGATTGGGAAGGTAAAACTCTGGAGAGCAGCAACAAGTTGATTTAGTTGATAATGGTTACTTGGTCTATTATGTCTGCTCTTTGAATAAGCTATTTAATTTCTTTCTCTCATTGACTTGAAAGTTCTCTTTACTCATTGCCTAGAAAGTTCTTCATTTTCTAGTAGTTAGTCAATTACCTTTCCCAAGTTATGATTGAATCTGTTTCTACTTTCCTCCCAGATCATATGCACCAGATCGTATCAGTCGACTGCTTATTCTCCTTATGCTGATTATTTAGTCATTGTCCTTTTGACCTTCACCAGAATTATCACAGGATTCACCAGCACCTCCAGTATCCTGAGCCACGATATCCAATAAAACACAAAACCTCCTGATTGCCTAACATTGGAATGTCTGTCCAACACCTACAAGACAGAATGAGTGTCTGGGAGACTGGCTGGATGGATTTGCTGGGTGCCATTGAGCTTGTAGGCTCCACATGCCTCCATTTCTGCTGTATGGGAACTCAGTTAGTGGTAATGTCATTGCACCTTGCAGAGAAATCTGAATGGTTGAGTTAAGTGATCTGGGTTAGTTCCACATTGCCATGGTTGACCTGTTTTTATTTAGCTATATTGCTGGGCAGCCAAATTTCTGAATTGTGAATGATTCAGGTTATGAACAGTTCTCAGGAGTGGAATGTTTTTATAACATGGGGAGGAACGATGCTTAGTTTAACAATAATTGCTCGTAACTCTTAACTGCTCCATTAAAACTTGGAATAACCCTAGAACAATTGTTACTACTTCATAACCCAACCCCCAATATCTTACATTTTATCAATAATTCTGTTCCACCAAAACTTCAGCCACCTCTCCCCTCCCCACCAAATCACTAAATGCTCTTTCAGTTGTATCTTACTTAGATGTGCAATATCCACATTAGAACTTTCTCTGTGATTTCCTCTGTAGATCTGAAGTTTACAGAGGTTTCTGGAAATATTCCCTGGTATATGCAAACATTTGTAGTTGAGATCTGAGTCCTGAACCAGGAACCTGGAACAGAGATTTAGAGTCATAGAGCACTGCAGTTTAAAAACAGTCCATTCAGCCCATCTAGTCTGAGCCATTCTGGTCATCTGCCTAGTCCCATCTACCTTCACCTGAACTATAGGCTTTCACATCTCTCTCATCCATGTTCTTTACCTATCCAAACTTCTCTTAAATCTTACAATTGAACTAGCATCTTACAATTACTGAACAGTAATTTATTTCACTTTACTATAGACTCAGATTCAAAGTTGTCTGTATTATGTAAGTTTGGGACTGTGTAAAACTCAGAATGTTTCACATTGATGTTAAACTGATTCTACATGCTGTTTTAATCTGATGATTAGCATATGGCATAGAAACAGACAAAATATTTTCCAGTTTCATAGAGGCCCAGCTGGTGGTGTAGTGGCATCAGCACTGGACTTCAAGGCAGATGATCCTGAGTTCAAACCCAGCTGTGTCCCAACCTGGGCAGCAGCAGTATCTGCACAGAAGAAAGGCCTGGCAATCTACTTCCGTATCTTGCAACGAAAACCCTATGGACCATGAGATCACGAAGAGTCAGACTTGACATAATGACTGAGAGTTAAACACTATGGAAACAGGCCTTTTGTCCAATACATCTGACCAAGATAACTACTACTGGCCTTGTCCCTTCTACTCTTCCAGTCCAGAAGCAGGGTTTTAGCCCAAAACATCAGCTGCCTGCATTTTGCCCATTTTCTGCTAAACCTTTCCTATCCTTTTTTTTTAACTTAATCTTCAAGGAAGTGCCAAGTATGTAGATGTTAAATTTTAACCACCCTTTCTCCATTCCATTGCACACATGATAGAATAAATAACCTTTGGCAAGCTTCTGACTTCTAACGTCTGGTGTGACTTCTACAATATTTAAAAGGAGCAAAGTAAGTACTAAAACATTTATATTGCTGATTTTATACCATAAGATGTGAAAAATTAACTCAGTTGACCTAACTGATATAATCAAAGAAGCATTGGTACAGAAATTGACGAAGTTAAATATAAAGGAAGAATCTGGCAATACTGTATTTATTCAGAAAACTGCATACATATTACAATTAGGTACTTTTAACCAGAGATATGATAATATTGTGTTGTGACTTCTGAGGAAATGATGCTCTGGTCTGATCTCACATTCAGATGCTTGTCACTAGGTGCACAAACTCTGCACAGAATGGAAGCTCATTAGTAACAGAACACCACCAGATATATCTACATGACAGAACAAAACACATAACCAATGACAGGATATATTCTTCTCATCTCTACTTGCTCTTGTGAAGATAATGCTGTAGTGTCTTTTGAACTATAGTACTTCATCTCCTTGTATGACAGCAACCAGATTTCTCTAGCAAATTTCTACAGAGCATTCAATCTGACTGCATCTCTGTCTGGTATGGAAGGGGCTCGGCACAGGATCGGAAAGAGCTGCAGAAAGTCGTAAACTCAGCCCGATCCACTATGACCACTGGCCTCCCCAACATCGAGCCTCAAAAAGGTGGCATCCATCAGTAAATATCCCACCACCCAGGACATGCCCTCTTCTCATTACATCTTGGACTACAGTTCAGCAATCAACATCATAATTCCCTCCAGGCTCGACAAGAAGCTCAGAGACCTCGGCCTTCACCCTGCCTTGTGCAGCTGGATCCTGGACTTCTTGTCAGATCGCTGGCAAGTGGTAAGAGTGGGCTCCCTCACCTCCACCCCTCTGACTCTCAATACAGGAGCCTCTCAGGCCTGTGTACTGAGTCCCCTCCTTTGCTCCCTGTGTACCCATGACTGTGTCGCCACCCACAGCTCCAATCAGCTAATTAAATTTGCTAACAATACTACATTGATTGGCTTTATCTCAAACAATAATGAGGTAGCCTACAGGGAAGAAGTCATCTCTCTGACACAGTGATGTCAAGAAAACACCCTCTCCCTCAATGTCGCAAAAATAAAGGAGCTGGTTATGGATTACAGGAGGAATGGAGATGGACTAACCACCCCTTGACATCAATGGATCTGGGGTTGAGAGGGTGAACAGCTTTACGTTCCTCGGCATCCACATCACCGAGGACCTCATGTGGTCTGTACACACCAGCTGTGTGGTGAAAAAGGCACAACAACGCCTCTTTCACCTCAGACAGCTGAAGAAGTTTGGTATGGGCTTCCAAATCCCAAGAACTTTCTACAGGGGCACAACTGAGAGCATCTTTGACTGGCTGCATCACTGCCGGGTATGGGAACTGAGCCTCCCTTAATCGCAGGACTCTGCAGACAGCCCAACGTGTCTGTAGTTGTGAACTTCCCATGACTTAGGACATTTACAATGACAGGTGTGTAAAAAAGGGCCTTAAGGATCATTGGGGATCCAAGTCATCACAACCACAACCAATTCCAGCTGCCACCATCCCAGAAGCGGTACCTCAGCATAAAAGGCAGCTTCTTCCACCAGGCCATCAGACTGATGAACTTATGTTGATTTGTGTGCACTCTGTAATTACATTGACTGCTCTATTTATTATAAATTACTATGATTGCACATTGCACATTTAGATGGAGACGTAACATAAAGACTTTTACTCCTCATGTATGTGAGGGATGTAAGAAATAAAGTTAATTCAGTTCAGGGTGGAAGTGTAGGATACACACTCAATATTTTGATAACAGCTTCTTCCCCTCTACCATCATATTTCTGAAGAGTCCATGAATACTTCCTCATAATTTTTTATCTATTTTTGCACTACCTACTTAATTTTTAAATCTATATTCCTTATTGTAACAAAGTATATTTTATGTATTGCACTGTACTGCTGCAGAAAAACAACAGATTTCATAACATATGTCTGTGATAATTCAGATTCTGAATTTCCACTGTACAGTTGGGCAGGGAATTCCAGGATTCATACGTAGTAATGGTGTGAAGAGAGTAATCTATTTTGCACACTAGGATGGTGTTTGACTTGAAGGGAGTTTGGAAACTCCCAAGAACCCGTTACCCCCACCCTTTCTGTCAGCAGAGGTGCTGGGTTTAGAAATGTTATCAAGGGAACTTTGGTGAGTTGGTCAAAAACTCAGCAGGTCAGGCAGCATCTATGGAGGGAAATGAATAGTTGACATTTCAGACTGGCGACCTTCATCAGGACCTGGTGAGTTACTGTTGTTCGTGTTTTAGATGCTGCCACATTGTTACAGAAGGAGAATTGTTGAAGGCTAGATTTCCCAGCTAAATATTTAAGTTCGATTTTTGAACAAATCTTGACCGATGAACATGTTGCCCTCACCTGAGCGAAACTCGTATGAGGGCTGAGGGTTATCAAAAGCACAAGTGGACCTGCTGGGTTGTAATAAAAACTAGCTGTTTGCAATAATTCCAGACCACAAATCGCCAGGTTTACTGACTTCCACTCGCAACCGTTGACAATCCTTCAGACAGATCAGTTATCAGCAACAAGCATACATCACTCTCTCTTTGGGTAGCATTTTTTGTTACCTAGAAAAACTTGGTTTCCACTTTATCCCCTTATCACCAACATCCTCTCTGTACTTGACATTCCCACCTCTCTTAAAGAGTCCCCTTGTCTTCTCACTTTTCTGATCACTGACATGAAATTTTCTGTTTTATCCTTCCATGGGATCTCTAATTTCATAACCATTATGCTGCCACCCCATAGGATAGAGGGCCAATTTTCAACCAGTATAAATAAAGGCTTCACTGAACAAAAACTTCCCTCCCTCCATTATAAGGAATAATAAAAGATAACTTAATTGTTCTCTGCTGCTAAGTCACAGTTATTATTGTTTATATTTGATATAAGCTCATTTACAGTTCTCACAACTCAATATTGAATTCCAGTAGTTTCAGGTAACTAACCTTTCCTGCTTGTGTCCCGGCTGTCCAGCTGTAGGGTATGATAAACTGTCTTTTTCTCTCCAGGATCAGATGATGTGTGTGGTTTTTCCAGCAATAGATCAGATTTCCAGCAACTGCTATGCTCTGATCTCACAGTTCCAGCATTATCTTGTTTCCTTTACCTCACTGCCCTCATTCTTCTCCCTCCATGGACTCTCCTCCAGACAGGACAGTTATGAACAACAACCATTTCACTCTCTCAGATGGCAGCAACAGAACTTCTGTTATGCAGTCTCCATCCTATGCCCCTTTCACTGTCATCCTTTCTGTTCTCTCCCAATAGCAGATATGGGCATGGCAGAACAAAGTAATTCTGCTCCCGGTGATCTTGGTTGAAAGCATCTGGAATAGTGGGGTTAAAATTCATCCATTTGAAAAATTTAAGGAAGTAAGTACTACTATACATTGTCAATGAGTGCAATGTTTCTTTCCTTCTCAACGCTATCATAAATTATATAATGGGAGATTAACCCATAACTTTGTGCCTAACTTGGCAATGGAGACAGTGGTGCCATCTGACCCAAGTGTTTAAAATATTAATGCTGATTTATACTTGTGCGTCGCATCGACACTGTAGGTAACACAAACCCTATGCCTTAGGGTGGTGTGCACCTCTTCAGAAAAGTTATTCACGCATCGCAGCGATGCCGACCGCAACAACTGTGATTGGTCCACTTGGTAGCATCGCATTTCCTCTTAGGCATTTCCGGTTGCTTCTTCTCCGCCATGTCTGTATACCGATGCAAAATAGATGAACCAAATCGTCAAATCTACCTGCCGACATGCGAAAATGTTTGAAATGCATTTCCTCGTCCATGTCTCTCACAAAGAAACTCAACACAGTGACATAGAAACCTCACCGCCAACTAGCGTTTTCGTGCACTCCAACATATGCTCGCTATGGCGTAGAGTGATGCAGAAGTGAAAATCAGGGTTACGGCGTAGCCGGTACGCACAAGTATAAATCAGCTTTTATAATGATTCAGTCCAGTCAGAGTGAGGAAACTATTTCCTCTGCGGGGAAGTTAAGAACATGGTGGTCTAAAGCTGAAAATGGGACCATTGCAACCTAGTATTGAAATCAGGAAGCATATTTTGGTGTATTTGATGGTGAAAACTTGGATATCTTCCCTTGTGGGCATTGAAAAACATGGCACTTTCAAGACTAAGAAAGATAGATTGATGTTAAGTCAAGGAGGCTAATTGATATCAACATAACGGGCCTGCATGGTATTCAGTGCTTGTTCTACAATTGTGTCAATGTCAAGTTTATTGTCATAAGCAGTGTTGGCGCATGGCCTAGTGGGCAAGGCATCAGACTAGTAACCTGAAGGTCACTGGTTCGAGCCTCAGTTGAGACAGTGTGTTTGTGTCCTTGAGTAACACTTAACAACACATTGCTCTGCGACGTCACTGGTGCCAAGCTGCATGGGTCTAGTGCCCTTCCCTTGGACAACATCAGTGGCGTGGAGAGGGAAAGGCCTGCAGCTTGGGAAACTCCAGGCGCAGAATCATGGTCTCTCGAGACCGACGGATGCCACCACCATGTCATAAGGTGCAATGAAAAAATTACTTACAGCAGCATCATAGGCACATAGTATTGTACAAGCAACATTCACACAAATTTACAACATAAAAACATACACAGATTTTACAAGAAAGAGCGCAATCGGAACAAAAAAACAACAATGTCCATTTTAGTGCAAAGTGATCAAAGTGGTTCGAGTGAGGCTAAGCTGTAGTGATTACTGTTGCAAATGGTTGAAGTAAAATAACTGTTCCTGAAACTGGTGGTTTGGGATTTCAGGCAACTGTACCTCCCGCCCAGTGGTAGTTTTGAACTTTGGGAAGATAGCTTGGCCTGGATGGTGTAGACCGTTTATGTACGTTGCTCTCCTGAGGCAGCACCTCCTGCAGGTAGTACTGATGATGGGGAGCAGCATGCCCGTGAGGTGTTAGCTGTATTCACTACCTCCTGCAGCTTCCTACGTTCCTGTGCATTCAAATTGCTGTATCGGACCATGATGCAACTGTTCAAGTTCAACTTCAAGTTTATTGTCATTCAATCGTATTCATGTGTCCTGCCAAATGAAACAACATTTCTCCAGACCAAGGTGCACAACACAGTACATATAACTCACACACAACACATAAAGTAATAATATTACCACAAATAAATTAACAAGTAATAAGATACATTTATGACACAACTTAAAAAGTAGACAGTATAACACTACTGGTGTTTCATGCCTGGTAAGACCTGGGTGATGACAGTCTCAGCCTGGAGAAAGAAGCTGTTTCCAATCCTAACAGTCCTTGTGCTAATGCCACAGTACCTCCTATCTGATGGTAGGGGTTTAAAGAGACTGTTGGACGGATGGGAGGGATCATTGACAATGCTAAGGGCCCTGCGTACGTAGTGCTCATGATAAATATCTCTGGTGGGTGGAGGAGCGATCCTCTCAGCAGTCCTCAAACTCCTTTGTGGGGACCTGCGGTCAGATGCCCTGCAATCCCCATACCGTAGGGCAGTGCAGCTCTGAATGGTGCTCCTGTAAAAATTGGTTAGATTGGGGGAAGGGGGCCTCACTCAGCTTAATCACCTCATGAAGTGGAGACACAACTGTGCTTTCTTGACCAATGAGGTAGTGTTGAGGAACCAAGTGAGATCATCCATTACGTCCACCTGGTGCTCCTAGCTCTCTCCGTGGAGGACCAATTTTTGTGCAGTGAGGAATGGTCAGCCCACACTCTCCTAAAGTCCTTGGTCTTGTCCACGTTGAGACTGAAGTTGTTGTGCCCGCACCGTTCTGCCAGCCGCACTACCTTCCCTCTGTATGCGTCTTGTTGCTGTTGTTGATGAGCTGTTATGTCACCAGCAAACCTGATGATTTGGTTTGAACTAGATCTAGCAGTGCAGTCATGCTCAACATTGTGAACAACAGCGGGTTGAGAATACAGCCCTGGAAGGATGTCTGTGCTCAGTGTGATGGAGCTGGAGATACTCTTAACAAGCTATTTATAAAAGTTGGTCAAGAGTGCTGGGTGACCTTACTCCCAAAGAAGTAAAGATACTGGTGAACCTTCTTTATGATAGCTTCTATGTGCTGGAAACAAGACAGGTATTCCGATATGTTAAAACCCAATGATTTAAAGTTGCTGACTTTGTCCAGTGCCGATATCCCAATGTAGACCGGCAACAATGTAGTGTTTTCTTCCTTTAAGATCTTGCTTAGAATCTATATTTTAATTATGTATTTGGTTATGTAATGTGACATTCATAGACTTTGTTAATTTTACTCCGGTTAGGCTCCTATTTAATTCCTTGAGGCCATCTGCTGTTGCCGAGCAATGCATATGACTTGTTAATGACTGCCACCTGGTGTACACTGACAATACTGCAAGTTGATATGTTTTCATTTGGGAGCAAGAAATCATCACAGTTTGGAGACACATTCCAGTAACAAGGGTAGGCATTTCTTCACAGTATCAGTGAAGTTAAAGATTGTAATGCTTTGGACTTTATCTGATCACTTATCTTTCTCTTAAATGAATCAATGCTTGTTGCTTCAACATCTGCTTGCAGTAGTAACTAAAATGTTCTCACTGGCGAGGTTTCTCCTCATTTCTCGTGGCGAAGACAGAATCAGAGAAGTTTACATGAAGAATACCAACATAAAGTGGGTACATTTAAGACATTAAAGACATTTGAGCAGGTTCATGGAAAGGTACAGTTTAGAAGAATATGGACCATACATTTTTTTGGGACTAACTGAGGAAGGCACCCTAATTGGCATGGATGAGTTGAGCTGAAAGGCCTGTTTCCATGCTGTGTTACTCCATGGCTATGTCAGTAAGAAGGTCCTTCATCTGATCATGTCTATGATGGACAAATATGTTCAGGTAAATCCCATTCCTAGCCAGTCCATAATCCTGCAGTTTGTGGTCCTCAAAATATGGCAATGGCTTCCATTTCCAGCACCCATTAAGGCAGTGAGTTCTGAACATTCCAAACACTCACCGCCTGTTGAATAAAATATTTTTTCCTCACCTTAGCCACTGCCTCACGGCTCTAGAGTGCTGGGTTTAATCCTGACTTCAGGTCCTGTTGGTGTGGAGCTCCCACATCTCAGACATGTATTCCACAGTTTGGCAAGCATTCTCTATTCCTTACAACCATCTTAACTAACTTAAATCCCTCAGGGATTTAGACCATACGACATAGGAAAAGAATTAGGCCATTTGGCCCATTGAGTCTGCTTTACCATTTTATCTTGGCTGATTTATTATCCTTCTCAACCCCATTTTCCTGCCCTCTCTGCATAACCTTTTACATCCTTGCCAACCTAGAACCTATCAATCTCCTCATGAAATAAACCCAATGACTTGGCCTCCACACATTTGCCATCTGTGGCAATGAATTCCACTACAGCAGATTTCCCTGTTCCTCTACATCAAGGGTTCTTAACCTGGGATCCATAGATCCCTTGCTTAATGGTATTGGTCCATGGCAAAAAAAGGTTGGGAACCCTTGTTCTACATATTTCAGTATTCAAACACCTTATCAAGTCTTATTTGCCCACTCCAGTTGTGTTGCCCCTTACACCTTTGGAGTAAATTCCATTCATCACTTGTATGCCCTCTTTTTCGAGATCCAAGATGGCGGCATGACGCAGCTTGCAGTGGCCACTCCGGAACTGATTATCTGTTATTTGTGAAGTGGAGTGCCGTGTGCAATCATAATTGATTGAAAACAGACATGGGAGCACGGAGGAACATCGGGAAATTCGGCGGGGCTGTCTAATACGCTCGGTAGAGGATGGTGCTTGGAGAAGCTGTGCCGGAGGGGATGGTCGTCGGCTCGGAGGTTCAACAGACTCAGAGTCCGCTGCGGTCAGGTTGCTTTCGGTGTGTGCTGTGTCTGCGAGGCTGGGTTCGACGGAGCTTTCACTGTGTGCTGCGTCTGCGAGGCTGAGTCGGGCAGCACCGTGGAAGTGGGGGGATTCCTTTCTGCCGCTGGCATGGGATGGCGAGTCTGTCGGGACCCTGGGGACTTGTGGAAACTGTGTGGTGATTTCTTTTGAACTTACAGTCCTTTAACATCTTTGGACTATTTTTACTGTGCCCATGGTCTGTTTTTTTTTAATCAATTATGCTATTGTTTACACTGTTGTAATTATATGTTGTAATTATGTGGCTTTGTGCAGGTCTTGTAGCTTTAGGTTTTGGTCTTGTTTTTGTCTGGTGGACTTGGAGCTCTTTTCCGGGGAACGCACTAAGACAGTAGCACGGTATTAATACGCAACAGCCTCTCCGGACTCTGGATTGGGGATTGCGAAACGTTATGTGGATTTTCTGGTGTAGTCTGTTTTGTCGTGTGCTTTTGTGATATCACGCTGGGGGAACGTTGTCTCATTTTTTAACTGCATTGCATTTGTGGTTTCTAAATGACAATAAACTGAATCTGAATCTGAATCTGATGAGTTTTCTTACAGCCTGGAGCCTCACCCTTCCTTATAATCTTGGTACCCTTGGTATGGGTATTAATTATGACTCCCACATACAAGTCCAGAACATTTACAGTATATAAGTCATAAAAACCAAGGGCTCTTGTTTGGTGCCCTCCAGGACATCATAGAATAAAGTCCTTCAATCTATATCTTTCCTGTCAACTGTCATGCTGTTATTTTCTGTGCTGAACTTATCTTTATTGCTGACACAAGGGACTACAGACAATTTGTTGGAGGAACTCAGCAGGTTGAGTAGCATCTGTTCTCTCCATTCTCGGTCCCAATGCAGTGTTTCAACCTGAAACGTTGACAATTCCTCTTCTCTCACAAATTCTGCACAACCCATTGAGGTTCTCCAGCAGATTGTTCATGTCTAATGCAACTTGCCTTTTTCTCTTCAATCCCATAGGCCTTTACCTTCACGAGCAATCTGCCAGGAGGGACTATGTCCAAAATATTGTTGAAATCCATACAGACTACATCAGGCCATACAGAGGCTCTACCCTCAACTACGCACAGTAGCTGCCTTTAAAAAAAAGTTAAGGTACCTTGACTTGATTACCTCTGGCTCTCTACACGTTGATTTCTGCCATCACTCAGAACCCTTTTCCAGCAGTTTGCTCACTACCAAGGTCACACTGAATGTCTGCCGCTCAGTCCAAATTCTCTATTATAAATTGTAGCACCACAACTGTTAACTTTCAATAGCCCAGCATCATGCCTGAAGCCAAGAAAGATCAGAATCAGGTTTAACACCACCAGCACATGAAATTTGTTGTTTTGTGGCAGCAATATAATACGATATATAGTAATAAAAACTATGAAGTACAATTGGTAGTATATAAAAAATAAATTAAATAAGTAGTGCAAAAAGAGAGAAAAAAAAACTAATCACAAGGAAATCTGCAGATGCTGGAAATTCAAGCAACACACACAAAATGCTGGTGGAATTCAGCAGGCCAGGCAGCATCTATAGGGAGAAGTACCTCTCCCTATAGATGCTGCCTGGCCTGCTGCGTTCCACCAGCATTTTGTGTGTGTTGCTTGAAAAAAACTAACAAAGTGTTTATGGTTTTATTCTCTATTCAGAAATCTGATTTCAGAGGGGAAGAAGCTGTTCTTGAAACATTGTGTGTGTGTCTTTAGGCTCCTGTATCTCCACCTTGATGAGTGGAGGGGGTCTTTAATGATGGATGCTGCCTCTTTGATGCATCACCTTTTGAAGGTGTCCTGGATCCTGGGGGCTAGTGCCTGTGATGGAGCTGGCTGAGTTTACAACTTTCTGCAGTATTTTCCGATCCTGTGCAGTGGCCCCTCCATACCAGAGAGCGATACAACTAGTTACATCTGCAGAAATTTGCAAGTGCCTTCATTGACACAACAGTTCTCGTCAAACTCCTAATGAAATATGCAATCGTGTTCACACCTTGGAAAGTCCGATCATCTGGTTGTACTTGTATTCCCAGCATACAGGCAGAGGCTAAAGACCGCAGCATCAGTGATGAGGACTAAGAAGGGATGGTCAAGAGAGGTGGAGGAGAGCTAACAGGACTGCTTTGAGTCAGTGGACTGGACAATATTCAGGGATTCATCTTCAAGTGTATAAGATGATGAGAGGCATTGATCGTGTGTATAGTCAGAGGGGCTTTCTCCCATCGCTGAAATGGTTGCCACAAGAGGACACAGGTTTAAGGTGCTGGGGAGTTGGTACAGAGGAGATGTCAGGGTTAAGTTTTTTTACTCAGAGAGTGGTGAATGGGCTGCTGGCAACAGTGGTGGAGGCGGATACGATAGGGTATTTTAAGAGACTTTTAGATAGGTACATGGAGCTTAGTAAAATAGAGGGCTATAGGTAAGCCTAGTAATTTCTAAGGTAGGGATATGTTCGGTAGAACTTTGTGGGCCGAAGGGCCTGTATTATGCTGTTGGTTTTCTATGTTTCTATGTTTCTAATTTTGAATGAATACGCCGCATTTGTGAAGAACTTTATCAAGGCCTGTGTGGATGAGTGTGTGCCTTTGAGAACATACCGGACATTCACAAACCAAAAGCCATGGATGAACCAGAAGATTCATAGTCTGTTGAGGGCTTGATATGTGGCATTCAAGACCGGTGATCCAGAACCATACAAGAAGTCTGGGAACGACTTTACAAAGACATCGAGAGATCTGAAACGGGAAGGGTGAGCAGTTTCAAGTTCCTGGGTGTCAACATCTCCAAGGATCTTTCTTGGGCCCAACGTATTGAAGCTATGAAAGGCAGAGCCTGAATTACACATACATATAGCTAGGGTGCCCAAGACTTTTGCACAATATTGTACGGTAGGAAAGTGGTTGGAAATAGGAATAAGCTTTGTATAAGCGCAATAGTATTAAGTGTTATTTGGTAACTAGAAAGACATAATATACAATACTGTGCAAAAGTCTTGTGCGCCCCAGCTACAGTGCCTATAAAAGGTATTCACTACCCCCCCAGAAATGTTCATGTTTTGTTCTTTTACAACATTGATTAACAGTGATTTAAGTTGGCTTTTTGACACTGATCACTAGCAAAAAGACTATTTTGTGTCAAAGTCAAAACAGTGCTCTACATAGTGATCAAAATAAATTACAAATATAAAACACAAAATAATTGATTGCATAACTATTCACCCCTCTCCCTTTAAAAGGACACACCAAATCATCACCGGTGCAGCCAATTGGTTTTAGAAGTCACATTATTAGTTAAATGGAGATCTGCTTTTGGAGACCTCTGTGCAGTCAGTTTCAATTGATTGTAGTGAAAATACACCTGTATCTGGAAGGTCTAACAGCTGGTGAGTCAGTGTCCTGGCAAAAACTACACCATGCAGACAAAAGAACACTCCAAGCAACTGTGAAAAGGTTATTGAAAAGCACAAGTCAGGAGATGGATACAAGAAAATTTCCAAGTCACTGAATATCCCCTGGAGTACAGTGAAGTCAATCGTCAAGAAATGGAAAGAATTTGGCACAGCTGTAAGTCTGCCTACAGCAGGCCGTCCTCAAAAACTGAGTGACCGTGCACAAAGGGGACTAGTGAGGGAGGCCACCAAGAGACCTATGATAACTCTGGAGGAGTTACAAGCTTCAGTGGCTGAGATGGGAGAGACTGTGTGTACAACAACTGTTGCCCAGGTGCTTCACCAGTTGCTGCTTTATGGGAGAGTGGCAAAGAGAAATCCATTGTTGAAAAAAAACTCCGATGAAATCCCAGCTAGAGTTTGTCAGAAGGCATGTGGGAGATTGTGAACTTGGCTGGAAGAAGGTTCTGTGGTCTGATGAAACTAAAATTAAGCTTCTTGGCCATCAGGCTAAACACTGTACATCATCAAAACAACACCATCCCTAACTTGAAGCATGGTGGTGCCTGCAGGGAATGTTTCACCGCAGCAGGCCCTGGGAGGCTTGTGAAGGTAGAGGGTGAAATGAATGCAGCAAAATACAGGGAAATCCTGGAGGAAAACCCGACGAGGTCTGCATGAGAACTGCGACTTGGGAGAAGATTTGTTTTCCAGCAAGAAAATGACCCCAAGAATAAAGCCAAAGCTACACAGGAGTGGCTTAAAAGCAACAAAGTTAATGTGCTGGAGTGGCCAAGTCAGAGTCCAGATCTCAATCCCATTGAGAATTTGTGGCTTGACTTGAAAAGGGCTGTTCTCTCATGATCCCCATACAATGTGACAGAGCTTGAGCAGTTTTGTAAAGAAGAATGGGGAAAAAATGCAGTGTCCAGATGTGCAAAGATGATAGAGACCTACCCACACCGACTCAAGGCTGTAATTGCTGCAAAAGGTGCATCTACTGAATACTGGCTTGAAAGGGGTGAATACTTATGCAATCAATTATTTTTTGTTTTATATTTGCAATTACTTCAGATCACTTTGTAGAGATCTGTTTTCACTTTGACATGAAAGAGTCATTTTCTCTTGATCATCTCAAAGACTGCCAAATTAAATCCACGGTGATTCAATGTTGTAAAACAATAAAACATGAAAACTTCCAAGTGGGGGGGGGGGTGAATACTTTTTATAGGCACTGCTAAATAGTATTGTAACTTGGCAACTGGATAGCCATAATACAGTACACATTACTGTGCAAAAATCTTATGCACCCCAGATATACGTATACTCTCTGTGCTAAGACCTTTGCACAGTACTGTGCATCCTCCCTTGGTTCTTTTAGAAGCCTACAATAGGTTTAATCCATTTAAAAAAATGTTAATGCCTTAATGCTTCTCTTTTCTGTCTCTTTGCTTTTTATTACCAGTACAGATAGCTCCCAGGTTATGTAAACATCCTGATTTTGATATCAGTCTGTAAGCTGTTTCTCTGTAAGTCAGAAACACCCGTTTTCTATAGTAATCCATATTATATCACTGTACAGACACTTGCTATAATTCTTTATCTACACTGCCTAAAATTAAATTATTGGATTATGTATACTATTGAATCAATAATGAATATGAAGAAACATTTTTATTATTATTGATATCCTGAAAAGTACTTTAACAATTTGCATAAAGTTAGATCTCCATAAATCAGGTCATCCATAATCTGGGGTGCCTCGGTATTTCACATACTATACATTCTTCTTATTGTCAATGCACGTATCCACCCTATGTTCTGTTATAACTGTAAATGAGTGCTTTGGATTCATACTGGATTGCTAGTCAGGTATGCTGTTTGTTTTCTGATCCTGTAACCATCACATACTGACAGAGCACCTGAGGATTTCCCTTCATAATAAGCAAATACTTTGAGAGGCTGGTCAAGGACTACATCTGCAGCATGCTACCACCCACACTGGACCCCCTGCAATCCACCTACTGACACAACCAATCGACAGATGATGCAATAACCCCTGCTCTATACACCATCCTTACACAACTGGAGAAGAAGGATGCTTATGTGAGAATGCTGTTCTTGGACTACAGTTCGGCATTCAACTCCATAATTCCCTCCAGGCTTGACAAGAAGCTCAGAGACCTCAGCCTTCACCCTGCCTTGTGCAGCTGGATCCTGGACTTCTTGTCATATTGCCAGCAGGTGGTAAGAGTGGGCTCCCTCACCTCCACCCCTCTGACCTTCAACACAGGTGCCCCTCAAGGCCTTTCCTAAGCCCTGTCTGTATACCCATGACTGTGTCATCACCCACAGCTCCAATCTGCTAATTTAATCTGCTGACAATACTAGACTGATTGGCCTAACCTCAAATAATAATGAGGCAGCCTACAGAGAAATCATCACCCTGACACAATGTCGCAAAAACAAAGGAGCTGATTGTGAACTACAGGAGGAATGAAGACAGGCTAACATCAACGAATCTGGGATTAAGAGGGTGAACAGCCTTAAATTCCTCAGCATAAACATCACCAAGGATCTCACATGGCCGGTACATACCGGCTGTGTGGTAAAAAAAAAGCACAGCAGCGCCTCTTTCACCTCAGATAGTTGAACAAGTTTGGTAAGGGCCCAGGAATCCTAAGAAATTTCTACCGGGGAACAATTGAGAGCATCCTGACTGGATACATCACTGCCTGGTGTGGGAACTGTACTTCCCTTAATCACAGAACCCTACAAAGAGTGGTGCGGACAGCCCAGTACATCTGTAGATGTGAACTTCCCACTATTCAGGACATTTACAGAGACAGGTGTGTAAAAAAAGCCTGAGGGATCATTGGAGACCCAAGTCACCCCAACCACAAACTGTTCCAGCTGCTGCCATCTGGGAAAAGGTACCTCAGCATAAAAGCCAGGACCAACAGGCTCCAGGACAACTTCTTCCACCAGGCCATCAGACTGACTAATTCATGTTGACACAACTGTGTTTCTATGTTATATTGTTGTACATACTATTTATTATAAATTACTATAAATTGCATATTGTACATTTAGACAGAGACGTAATGTAAAGATTTTATGTGAAGGACATAAGTAATAAAGTCAGTTCAGATTTTCCTGTGAAGAAGCTATTGCTGCACCATCTCTGCTTTCCTAGTTTCACCTTTAATTTAGCTCCATACCTTCAGTGTTCCTAGTTTTCTGCTGTGGTGAGCTCTCGGTTTATACGTCATCAACTTTGTATTTTTTGTTTTATCCTGCATTCCCATATTTATCAACCTGGATTTGGTCTCCACTGTTTAAAAATTTCTTTTTTCTCCACCTACACTGATAAAATCCTTTCATAACTTTAAGGATGTGTATTAGATTACTTCAGAATTATCTTTTCTAGAGTAAAAAATGCAAGAGGCCCTTTTCTGTTCTCAGTTCTGCTCTTATCTTTATATATCATGCAAGAGGTAGAATGCAAAGCCATTAGTCTTGTCTCATGATACAATCCCAATATAGGTGTGGAATGATCAACAATTTACAACTGCTTCTAGGTCAGAAAGATTAGAATCAGGCTCCATTCTAGACAAGTGACAAATAAAGCCAAGGCTCTATTATTGATTCTCATCGGACTTGTGTCTCATTGGTTCCAATCTCCTAAACGAAGGGAAGCCAAGGACTCTTATGTATGGTGACAGCACACTGACAGAATGGTGTCCTTCAAACACGGACCCTCAGAAAGGTAGCAGAAAACCTCATGAAGCAATCTTTGCTGGTGGTTTGTAAAAGATTCCTAGAACAGAGCTGCAAAGAAAATACTTTCATTTGTGTCTTATTAATCCTGAGCCTTATGCTGTAACAACTGTATTTTTTAAATGACATGTTAAACCAAAATCAACCACATGAACTTACAGAATATTCCCTAACTGGGTCCCATGATCTACATTCACTGCTTGCTGATCTACAATGCCGATCTAACTTGCTCCAGATCCAGGCGTTTGACTTTTCTGGCCAACATCATCCAGATAGCAAGGCCCTGAACACTGGCTGGACCTCAGACAAAGAATCTGTGTGATGTAGGTGACTCAGAATAAGGTCTACATGACAGATGGCAAGTCCCAATCCCCATCTCTTCCTGCTTTGCTAACTGTCAAAGAGGTCAAGATTTCATAAAGGTTCTGTTAGATTGGCATGTAGAATTGTTATTTTTCTTGTTCTTATGCTTGCTTATATTATTATGCAATCACCCATGTACACGTAATTGCTCAGTGAGTTTCAGTAATTATGGTGCAGCTGCCTCTATTTTTCTGAAAACTTCCTGGTTTCAGTGGAGGGTGTCACATTATTTAAAACTGGCTATTTTATTGGTTAATGCTATCAATGGAATTATTGCTGTTAGTAGTCTGATGTGAGAAGACCACACTAGATTTAGTCTGGTCTCTCTTTTTTTTTTGTAATTTATTTTTTATTGAAGTTCATCATGAAACAAACATTTCCATAACATGTATTTCAGACATTGTACATATATATCATATAGTCATATATGCCAAAATCTCCACATAATATTTATCTGAGGTATACACTTATAGAAAAGAGAGGAAAGTAAGAACAAGCAAAAGGAGAAAACTGCGTACAAGTAGGGAGTGATATTTTTTTTTTACTTTGTTCCTTGCAATGCTTCTTCCTTTCTCTTTGCTCTTGTAACACTTAATAAAGTGATCATACACAACCAGTTTGATGCCTCACTCTTGACTTCCTAAGTATCTCTGGACCATAAAAGCATCAAGCTCCCACAGTTCCGAACCTCTGGCATATAGAATTATTTTTAAAAACTGCTAAAATGAGATAATTAAAAGACTATTAGAATTAGTAAAATATTTTCTAATTAATTATTAACAATCTAAAATATATTTAAATATTTAAAGTGGTGAAACAAACACAAGAAGTTACAAATATCTAATGCGCTTTATTATCTTTCTTGATGACAGCCAAAAAACGGTATTCATACGGTGTGGCTCACAATCCCAACCATGGGGGCAAACTTGGTGTAGGATTTCAGAGCAGATTCACTAGGTTGGTGTTGGAGAAGACCCTGCTCCACTCTTCCTGCCCCCAGTAGGTGGGGCCCAGCAATGGGCACAGGCAGTACAATGATGACAAGACTGTGCACAATGGCCCAAGTGCTGAGGGAAGGAGACACTGAAGCCAATTAACAGTTCACTGACCTTTAATAGGACTGTGCAGATATGACGGTAGGTCAGAGTTGACCACAGATATTGCAGCCTAGCTGTCTAGATACACAAGCCTGGGCAGTATGGTATGGAGAGCAAGCCGTTGCCCATGTAGCAAGCTCCCCCTCTCTACCCTGCTGATGAACCCAAAGGAACGGCAGAGACTGGTACCAGCAGTGTCGCAGGAGTTGCCAGTCAGCATTGAACTCAACGTAGGGCTGCCCTGAGGTCTCCGGCTCTGCACTTCTCCCTCGGGGTTTACTCCCAAATCCTTCCCCATGAGTGGGTACAGACGCAAGGCAGCGGAAGTTTGAGGTTAAGGTTTCCTTCTCCTAGATGAGCTGCTAACCACGGCTGGCGAGCCCCGTCTGCCTGGAGTGACTGGTTTTAAGGCACCACTAACCCATCTTTGCTCCTTCTTCTGTTAGTAGAAATGGTTCCACCAGGCTTAGTAGCTAACCCACACGTGAAGGCCAGGAGCAGGATTTAGTTGTCTGAGACTATTTGAGGTGCACGGCATTGGGAGCATTTAATAGGTAGTGGGAGTTTGTCCCCATTACCACCCCCAGCTAACACAACCTTAACAAAAAAGAAATAAAGGAAAAATAATAAATGTGAGGCCAACAGGGTCGTTAAATAGAACTTTTAAACTAAAACTAACGTTGATATAGCTGCCTGGCAGTAGTAACTTAACACTAAACAAATGCTGCTCCTTAACTCCTAAACAGTCATCTTCTTTCCTAGAAGCAGGACAATGGTAAGAAGGGAGCATTGATGTTGTTCTTGCTCAAGTCTCAGTGAGACTGAAACGAAAGGAAGGGAGTTATCTACCACCACAATGACACACTAATTGGCTGCTATGTGCATACTAGCGAACATGAATGTCAAACCCACTCAGCAGCCTGCCTGCATGGGGCATGTAGACCTCACGGCGGAGGATGTGGTTGTGACAGGGGATCCCTTGCTGGGTACAGCTCCTGAGGTTCCAGAGACCTGAGCCTGCCGGAAGTCCCAGATGAGAGAGTTCTCTTGGTTGTCTTAGGCCAGAACCCAAGAACGTTCCTCAAGGCCATACCCCTCCCAGTCCATAAGATATTTGACCTTACCCCATTTCAGATAAGATGCCAGGATGTGCTGCACAGAACAGATCAGGTGCTCATCCACCATCTGAGGGGTGGTGGGGGGGTGACTGGAGCAAGGGGGGGAAACATGGAACACTGGGTGAATCTCCATCAGTGGTGTTAGGCCCAGTCTACAAGAGGCTCTGTTGATAGCCTTCACCACTACAAAAAGTCCCGCATAACATAGGCCAACTTGTGGCTCTTGACTCTCAAGGGAAGATCCTTAGACGCCAGGCAGCCTTCCTCCTCTGGCCTGTGAGTATCACTTGCCAGCGGAGGTGGTCATCCTGCTGGGCTTGTTGTTTCTGTGTGTGCATCAGAGCAGCCTGGCTTGTCTCCATATGTGCTTGTAGTCAGCAGCAGGAACTCACACATCCTTCTCTAGGTCAGGGAAGAGTGGTAGCTGGAACCCTTTTGGCATTCAAAGGGAGACCGGTCATGGAGGTCATTGTGGGCAACCTCTCCCCAAACCAGTTCTGAGTTCCAGGTGGCAGGGTTGGAAGAAACGAGTGCAGGGTTATCTCTAGCTCCTGATTTACTCTCGGTCTGGTCCTTAGATTGGGGATGGAAAGCACATGCCAGGTTGGCTGTGGCTCCCACAAGATAACAGAAGGCCTTCCAAAAATAGGACATGATCAGATATTATGTCCTGAGAGAAGCTGTGCAGCCTGGACAGATGCTGAACCATGAGGGTAGCAGTCTGACAAGCCAACATGAGCTTAGGGAGAGAAATTAATCCTTGGAGATTCATTCCACAGCCACCAGGATGGCAGTGTTTCCATAATGTGGGGGCCCACCTGTGATGAAATCCACCAAGGGGGGGACCTGGAGCAGAGAGGCACAGGCATCAGACAGAGCAGGCCCACAGAATGCTGACATGAACTCTTGTTCTGGGCACAGGTAGGACAGCCAGAAATGAAGTTGTGGACATCCTGGGACATAGAAGGCCACCAAAATCATCTCTTGATAAGCTCCAAGTATGCTAAATTCCTGGATGTCAAAGCATATGGTAGGAGTCACCCCACTCCAGCACTCTGGGCGTGCACCTTGCAGAGACAAATAGGTCCTCCACCTGGATCTGGATCCAACTGCTGGGCGGCCCTCACCTCTGCCTCAATCCCTTAAATCATCATAGCAGCAATGCTGAAGCAAGAAAGGATGGTTTCTGGATTGATGTTGTCCTCAGATATGTCAAGCTGCTGGAAGGGAACATTGGTTTTGGTATTCTTGCTGCTGGGATGGTAGGTGAGAGTGAAGTTAAACTAGGTGAAGAAGAGAGCCCAATGGGCTTGATGTTATTTGAGTCTCTTGGTGTCCTCAATGAAGGAGAGGTTCTTGTGATCTTAGAATATGAGAGAAATTATTCTTAAGGAGTCCATTTAGAATGTGCTGACACAGAAAGAACGTGCAAAGCAACTTGCAGGGCAACGTATAAACCAAATTGCAAAATCAGGATGAAACAATAGCTTGCTGATTAAAGAAGCGATACGGGTAACGGGAAGACATGCTTAACGGTTGAACAATAACGGTGTTAATGCGCTGAAGCTGATAAGTGGGCCAAAGGGTAATCACATTTGTAATTTTGTAATGAGATTAAGGAAGAATGTCTGCACCTCACATGGGTGCAACTCACAAAGTCGTAAACAAGTAGGGTATAAAAAACTGTGCAAAGTGTAATTCGGCACTCAATCTAGCAGGAGCTGGTTGGGTCCGACTCTGCAGACTCGAAAAATAAAGTTTACCGTTCTGCAAATTGCTGAGACTCAGTGTGTTTCTGACAACGTGGGGGCTCGTCCGGGATCCACACTCCGGCCGCGGTGGACACGAGGAAGGACATCGGAGACGGTGCACCCCGCCGAGTTTGGCGGTCCCTGACTCCTTGCTCGTCGCTCCAGCGCGGCTTGAGCGAGTGATATCCGGACAGCACAGAGCGGTAAACGGGGAGAAGGGGACAGTACCTGGTACTGGAAGTCCCCAGGACGCACCGGGTAAGTGCCTACTATTATAGTAGAAGGGTGCGGGAATAAGTAAGGACGGAGAAGACCGGGATCGCTACCCGGGGGTCCTCCTGATAAAAGTCCTTGGGACGCACCGGGTAAAGTGCCTACTGTTGCAGTAGAAGGGTGCGGGAATAAGTAAGGACAGAGAAGACCGGGATCGCTACCCGGGGGTCCTCCTGATAAAAGTCCTTGGGACGCACCGGGTAAAGTGCCTACTGTTGCAGTAGAAGGGTGCGGGATTAAGTAAGAGCGGAATAAGATGGGAGGGGGTGGCTCTAAAAAGAAAGAGGAAACGGAAAGACCGGGACCATACCCGGGGGTTCCTCCTGATAGCCCCCTCGGTAGAATGTTTGAGAATTGGGGATGTGGAAGACTAAAAGGGAAACAAAAGAAAAAAAATGATACAGTACTGTTTAATTTGGTCGAAACAGCCGATAGAAAAACCTGCGGTCTGGTGGCCGCGGCTTGGGTCTGAGGAGGATTGGGTACGACAAGCCTTAAACATTTACGTTAATTCAAAACCAAATGTAAAACCGGAAGAAATTGCTTATGCTTTTTGTTGGGCTCCCTGGCCAGGAGTAACAACAAAGAGTTTTAAATTGGGCATTAAAGGGGAGCGGAAGTGGGACCCACTCGATCATTTACCCCCTCCCTATGTCCAGCCTTCTGCGCCCCTTGCGGGAGCAGAGGGAGGACGTGAAGAAAGTGAAAAAACAGAAGAAATAGACCCGGAGAGGGATGTTAGGGAAAAAGCAAAAGCAAGGATCGAAACAAGGAGTGTGACAAGAGCAGATAAGAAAAAGAAAGACGAATTAAAAAAGGAAGAGGTACAGCTGTGTCCCCTTCGAGAGGTTCCAATGGGAGGAGAACGGGCAGGAACAGGATTTGTAAACGTCCCTCTGACAAGTACCGAAGTACGAGGATTTAAGAAAGATATGAAAACTTTATTAGAAGATCCAATGGGACTGGCAGAACAGTTGGATCAATTCTTAGGACCTAATGTTTACACTTGGGAAGAAATGCATGCGATTATGGGAACGCTATTTTCTGCACAAGAGAGGCAAATGATACGACAAGCTGCAATATCAATTTGGGGAAGGGAACAGCCGAATGAGTTACCGGGGGACCAGAAATTTCCAGTAAACGACCCACAGTGGGACAAACAAGCAGAAGAGAGAAGACGGCAATATCCCATTGCCATGGAAGGGAGGAGGGGATTACAACCTGTAATTGAGACATTAGTATCAGATGGACTCCTGGAAGAATGTATGTCACCCTTTAATACCCCCATCCTACCGGTCCGAAAGCCCGACGGCACGTATCGAATGGTTCAAGATCTGAGAGGCTTAAATGCGGTAGTCCAAACACGATACCCGGTAGTGCCTAACCCCTATACATTAATGAGCAAAATACCTCCTGAATATGAATGGTTCAGTGTGATAGATCTAAAAGATGCCTTTTGGAGTTGCCCGTTGGAGGAAGGTAGCCGAGATATGTTCGCATTTGAATGGGAAAATCCCTTCACTGGGCGGAAGAAGCAACTCCGGTGGACCGTCTTGCCCCAAGGGTTCACGGAGTCCCCAAACCTATTCGAACAGGTACTGGAGCAAGTATTGGCTGGATTCCATTGTACCGAAAAGAACCAACTATTACAGTATGTCGATGACCTACTACTATCGGGACCAGCAGAGGAGGTAGTGCGAGACGATACTATAAGACTCCTGAATTACCTAGGAGAAAAAGGATTGCGGGTGTCCAAGAAGAAACTGCAATTTGTCGAGAAGGAAATAACATATCTCGGACACAGAGTCAGTAAAGGGCACCGCCAAATAACCCCAGAAAGAATAGCAGGAATAACTAAAATACCGCTTCCCAGGACAAAGAAGGAAATAAGACAATTTCTGGGCTTAGTGGGCTATTGCCGGATTTGGATAGAGAATTATACCCCCCTGGTGAAGTTTATGTACGACAAATTGGCAAAGGAAGACCGGGGAATAATCAGCTGGACCGAAGAAGAAGAACAGAAGTTCAGGAAAATAAAAGGGCAACTAATTCGGGCCCCGGTATTAACACTGCAAGCACTGGAAAAGCCCTTTCAGCTGTATGCAACAAACAATGAAGGAACTGCGTTAGGAGTACTAACCCAAGAAAAAGGAGGAAAGCGGCAACCTGTGGCCTTTTTATCAAAAATGTTAGACCCGGTATCCCGGGGATGGCCGACGTGCATACAAGCCGTAGCGGCAGCAGCCGTACTAGTAGAAGAAGCACGGAAATTAACCTTTGGGGGAAGAATGACGGTGTATACCCAGCACTCCGTTAGCACCCTCTTAGCCCAAAAAGCTCAGCGGTGGTTGACGGACTCTCGCATACTGAAATACGAAACCATTCTGATGGTCGGGGATGATGTAAGCTTTGAAAGGAACAATAGTTGTAACCCGGCACAGTTCTTATACGGGGAATCAACAGGGGAGCCCGACAAACATCAGAAGGCGAGTGGAAGACCCCCGACGGACGGCAAGTACTGAATAAGGAAGTAACTCGTCATATACTGCAACAACTACACCAACAAAGCCATTGGGGAGTGCAAGCTATGTGCGACACTATCCTAAGGGACTATGTTTGTAAAGGGATATTCACACTAGCTCAACAGGAGGTGTGGGGCTGTTACACCTGCCAAAAGGTAAACAAGAAAATGATGCGTGCCACCCATAAGGGGGGACAAACACTAGCCGACCGACCGTCCCATCGGATCCAAATAGACTTTACGGAACTACCACAAGTTCAGAGATGGAAGTACCTGTTAGTAATTGTGGATCACTTCACTCGGTGGGTGGAAGCATTCCTAACCACTAAAGCGGACGCCCCTACAGTGGCACGGATCCTATTAGAAAATATAGTCCCAAGATATGGAATAATGGGGTCTATTGATTCAGATAGGGGAACACACTTTGCCTCAAAAACACACCAGCTAATCTGTGACGCCTTAGGAATCCAGTGGAAGCTGCACACCCCCTGGCACCCTCAGAGCTCAGGAAGAGTTGAGAGGATGAACAGTACTTTGAAGGCGCAATTGACAAAACTAATGATGGAAACCAAGCTACCCTGGACCAAGTGTCTACCCCTGGCCCTACTAAGAATCCGCACGGCTCCTCGAAAAGATATAGGAGTATCCCCTTATGAAATGTTGTTTGGCCTTCCATATTGGAACAAGGTGGAGGGCTATCCTTCCCTGCAAGGGGGAGATGTCTTTGTAAGGGACTATTTACAGGCACTGTCTCGTTCTTTTGCAGAATTGCGCAGGAAGGGGTTACTCGCACAAACCCCACCTCTGGACTTCGCACTCCACCGAACTCAGCCCCGTGACTGGGTCCTGATTAAGACTTGGAAGCCAGAGAAGTTACAGCCGCAGTGGGAAGGCCCATTCCAGATGCTACTGACCACCGAAGCCGCAGTAAGGACAAAAGAAAAAGGGTGGACCCACGCCGCGAGAATCAAGGGACCCGTAAAGCCCGAAGAAGGTGCAGAATGGACTTGCGTCCAGGGAGAAGACCCGATGGTGCTAAAGCTCAAAAGACGGACAGAATGAACTTTGGGACTGTAATGTATATACTGCTATTGTTGAGAAGCGCTGAAGGGGGATGTGATAAGTGCAGGACGACGGTAAGGGTGGGCATGACGGTTTTTCCAGGGTCCTTTGTATCACACTCGCATGTAAACGAGAAATGTTATGACTACAACAAAAAGGAGGAGTATGTGGAAAGTTTAATCTAACCAACTGCTGCTTAAAGATAGATGACAACGGAAAGGTGGTTCAAAAAATATCAGATAAAATAAGGAAACTGGCCCACGTGCCGGTACAGACCTGGAAGCCGCTGGGGTATTGGGACTGGCTGGACGGATGGTTGAAAGGAGGCTGGTGGCGAACCGCTTTAGGGGTTATAGGAGGGGGATTGATGGTCCTCCTTCTGCTACCATGTCTGATCCCCTGCTTGCGGGAGCTAGTAGCTCGGGTGACAAGACAAGTCATGCAACCAGGGGCCCCAGCTGATCCTGTTCAGGTACTCCTACAAAGGGAAATAGAGCTAGAGGAAGAAGCCTATGTAAACCCGTGGCAAAAGCCCAACTGATAGCACATTCTAAAAAGAAAAAGGGTGGATTGAGAGAAATGATTCTTAAGGAGTCCATTTAGAATGTGCTGACACAGAAAGAACGTGCAAAGCAACTTGCAGGGCAACGTATAAACCAAATTGCAAAATCAGGATGAAACAATAGCTTGCTGATTAAAGAAGCGATACGGGTAACGGGAAGACATGCTTAACGGTTGAACAATAACGGTGTTAATGCGCTGAGGCTGATAAGTGGGCCAAAGGGTTATCACATTTGTAATTTTGTAATGAGATTAAGGAAGAATGTCTGCACCTCACATGGGTGCAACTCACAAAGTCGTAAACAAGTAGGGTATAAAAAACTGTGCAAAGTGTAATTCGGCACTCAATCTAGCAGGAGCTGGTTGGGTCCGACTCTGCAGACTCGAAAAATAAAGTTTACCGTTCTGCAAATTGCTGAGACTCAGTGCGTTTCTGACAGAATACAAAAAAAGGGGTGCTCCTTCCCCTCCAGTCAATGTCACCATGCTTCCAGGGCCTCCTCAAAACCAGAACATCTCAGTTCCTGACATTGTAGTTACACTCAGCAGGAGTCTTATCCACAGAAGTGCACTGAGAGAGTACAGCTCCAATGCTGACATTTGATGCATGCACCTCGATGATGAATGGCCAGGATGGATCTGGGTGTGGTAGGCACTGGTGAAGCATTGCTTTAGTTCCAAGAATGGTCTGCTTCACTTGTCCAAAGGAATCCTCCAGGTAGCTTCTTGATGAATGCATATATGGGGCTGTGATGGAACTGAGGTTTCTCATGAAATGGCCAAAGAAGTTTACAAATCCTATGAAGTGCTTGAGCATAGATGTTATAGGCCACTCTGTAACTTTCTGACCTTTACATGGGTCCATTTGAAAACTGGAAGGGGGAAGGAAAAAGCCCAAGAGTGACACCTGTTCCTTGTGGGATTCACACTTCTGTGGTTTGGCATTGAGGAGCCATCTGAGAACCCTCCAGATATGCTGGATGTGTTCTTGGTGAGCAGGGGAATACCACCCAACTACACAAAAGCAAACTGATTCAACATGTTCCCCAGTGCATTGTTGACCAGAACCTGGAAATAGCAAGGGTGTTGGCCATTCCAAAGGGCATCACGAGGCACTTACAGTGGCCAGTGGAGATGTTGGAGGCTGCCTTCTACTCATCCCTTTTTGGATATGAACCAGCATTGTACAGATCTATCCTGGAAAATATGGCTGCTCCCTGGAGATGTTCAAATGCAGAAGCAAACGAGGAAAAGAGGATAATGATTCTTCACAGTAATGTTATTGAGGGGCTGATAATCAATCCAGGGATGAAGCTTGCTATCCGTTATGCTCACAAAAAAGTAGCCCATCGCTGCCGGCGAGGTTGACAGATGGATAAACCCGAAAGCCAATGGCTCCTTGGTGCACCCTTCCATGGCCACTGTTTCAGGATGAGAAAGGAAGAAGATCTGGCCACCAGGAGTACTGAGTAAGAGGTCCATGGTGCAGTCTTTTGCCCGATGTGGAGGCAGAGAGATAGTTTTTTTTAGCTGAAGCTCTGAAGAAGGTGAGCACATTGAGCCGGAATACCAGACAGGTTCAGACTAGCAGCTGATACCAAAGGGGATTTACAGACAGGTAGAAAGGAATGCTGGCCCCCACTCCTGTAGTGTCTTTAGGGGGCAATCAAACCATTGTGTTGGAATAATCAGGGAAGGCCAAGTACTAGCGACAGTTCAGGAGAATCAACAAGACAGGAGAGCTGCTCCCTCTCTGCTGAGAGCATTTTCAGTGGTCGAGGCTTGCAGATAAGAATGTGCATTATGGCCCGAGTGTCGAGAGAGAAAGAGAGAGATTGAAGTTGATCAACAGTTCACTAACTTTTAATAGGAAATATGCAGAAATAAAGGAAAAATAATAAATGCCAGGCCAATGGGGCTGTTAACTAGAACTTTAAAGCTAAAGCTAACACCGATATAATGACTCAGCAGTAGAATCTTAATACTAAATAAATACTGCTCCTTAACAGCATCAGCCTAAACAGTAGTCTTCCTTCTTGGAGCCAGGACAATGGTAAGGAGGGAGCATTGACATTCCTCTGCTTTTGGTCAAGTCTCGAAAAGTCTGAAATGAGAGGAGGTAAGTTAAATACCACTTTAGGGCATTTTTAGGGTTAAGACATACAGCAAATAACTTCAGTCACCAATGTTCAGATATGAATATGGATTGTAAATTAAATTTAAAATGCAGCTCTGGACAATGAGATCCTAGCGCTATTAAACAGCAGTTGATTGAAGGACTAGACAATGTTGATGTTGATTAACATTGGCGACAACATCACAATGAAACACAAATTGGCAGGAACATGTGTACTCACAAGTGTGATTGCAGAACCCATTCTGCAGTCTGCTAGCGCAGACTCCATGGCAGAGTCGGTAGTTGTGACAGATGAGAACTTTCACATTGTGGAATCTTGAATTTAATGATACTCATGTGGGTAAACACTGGCAGTTCTGTATAGTAACAATTACTGCCAAAATCCAGGCCTTCAGCCTGCAAGTTCTTTCCTTGTGCATCCTTATGCCATCAGTAAAGTATTATCAGAATCAGAATTAATATCACTAGCAAATGCTGTGAAGTTTTGTTTTGTTTTGTGGTAGCTGTACATTGCAATACATAATAATAAAACTATAAATTACAAGAAGGACTGTATATACAAAATAAATTAGTGCAAAAAGTGAGGGAAAATCTGAGGAAGTGTTCATGGGTTCATTGTCTATTTGGAAATCTGATAGCTGAGGGGAAGAAACTGTTCCTGAAACATTGAGTGTGTGTCTTCAGGCTCCTGTACCTCCAATGAGAAGAGGACATGTCCTGGATGAATAGAGTCCTTAATGACAGGTGGCACATTTTTCAGGCATCACCTTTTAAAGGTGTCTTGGATGCTGGGGAGGCAAGCTAGCTGAGTTTATAACTTCCTGCAGCTTTTTCTGATTCGGTGCACTGGCTCCTCCATGCCAGATGGTGATGCAACCAATTAGAATGCTCTCCATGTGCAGAAATTTGCTGGTGTTAATCCCATCTTCCAACACTTGGCCCTTATCCTGTAGGCCTAGACCGGGGGTCGGCAACCTGCGGCTCCCGAGCCATTTGTGGCTCTTTCACCTCTGTGCTGCGGCTCCCTGTGGCTTTGGGAAATAATTGGTCAGTATTTAATTAAAATGTATTTTATGTTAGTTTGTTAGCTTTTGAAATGTAATTATGGTGATCTTGTACAACCTAAGTGTAGCGACACATTTCCTGCCACATCCGAAACGGCTCACAATTAGCCAGCGTTCAGGCTAAGGGAGATAGCCTACGGGGGTTTGTGAGTACGCGTCTTTTGCAGCATCTGCGTCCATGGGGGCTGGGTTGAGGGAGGCTTAAAAGCAAGGCTGTTTAGTTCGAATAAAGCTATCTTTGACTGCAGTTTACTGACACCGCTACAACGTGTTTTTATCGCTGGCTGTCCAGACGGAAGGTGCTGAAACGCTTTGTCGCGTGTCTGGAAGAAGTGAAAACTTTCCTGGGCAGCAAAGGGCTCACCTTTCCTGAGCTGGAACAGCCAGAGTGGCTGGAAAAGCTACACTTCATGGTAGACATGACAGCGCACCTGAACACGCTGAACACAGCTCTTCAGGGGAAAGGACGTACAGCCCTGCACATGTTGGAGGATGTTTTGGCATTCGAGCGCAAGTTGACAGTGCTTGCCAGAGATTTACAGAAAGGCACTTTGTCTCACTTCCCCAATTTGAGAGAGTTCAAACAAGGTCACGACATGATAATTTCGGAGTATTTACATTCTGCAATCATCGCAATGCAAACATCGTTTGGGAAACGCTTCTGTGAGTTCAGAGAGGAAAAAAACACATTATCCTTCCCGGTCACTCCCTTAAGCATCGATCCTTCCCTACTGAATACGACTGCATTGGCAGGTGTGAGTCAACCTGATCTTGAGATGGAACTGGCCGACATAGCCGACAAAGACATATGGGTGTCCAAGTTTAGACGCTTGACAGCAGACCTTGAAGATGTTGCCCGTCAGAAGGCCGTTCTTGCTCAGAAACACAAATGGAGTGATATTGAAAACCTCACAGATGACAGCTTGCGATCCTGTGTAAAGATGAAGGTGACATCATACAGCCCTGATGTGCAGACGCTGTGCGCTGAGGTCCAGGAGCAGAAATCCCATTAACCAAGTATGATAAATATTTTAATTGCCTATTATTTTACTTATATTCATATTTTTTCATTGTTCAGTGAAATAGTCCTTTCATTTTTCAGGATGACAGCTGGCTGACGTTATTTTTGGTTTGCTGCTGGCGGAAAATTTAAGTTCGGCGTTTTTCATAAATACAAGAAGGACTCAAATAGACATTGAATATTTTACTTAAAAGTAACTTTCAACCCAACGTCTTTTTTTCGGAGTTCAAAATGTTTTTGTTGCATGCAGAAATGTAATTTCGTTTTCTCTGCAGGAGTTCATCAATTTCATAAATGCAACACATTATAGTTTGTTTATACATAGCATAAAGGCAAAAAAAACGTTGTATGCAGTGTTATTTCATTTTAAATGTCAAACGGGTTTTGCGGCTCCCAGTGTTTTCTTTTCTGTGGGAAACGGGTCCAAGTGGCTCTTTCAGTGGTAAAGGTTGCTGACCCCTGGCCTAGACAAATCAAGTGGTAGTCTAGCCATCTCTTAACTGCTGTCAGTGTCTCTCACCACTTTCTCTAGGTACTTATCACTCTCTTGGTGAAAATGGTCCCCCTCAGAACGCCCCGAAATATGGTGTTGAATAAAGGAAGATTGTCAGCCAGACTGGAGAATAATTTTCTGCTCTTCTTCAAAAATGCCATATTAGTATGAAATGCAAGCTCTTTCTGAAACTTATTTGAGCCATGCACAGTTCTATCCTTTCATTCTCAATGACTCATTTTGACCAGGTAATATAACAGGATATAATTAGCATGAATTAATTGAGTTAATTTGTAGAAAGCATTTTACAGTCTGTTTTCTGTTAAGGATGTACACCTATTTAAAAACAACAAATACAAATATTTTTAGATTCGTGAGTTGTCTGAGAATAGTAATGGGGTTTAGATTTTCACTCGGCATCACATATTTCAATTATAATGACAGAGAGCCAGCTCATAGTTACAAGTGGCCATTTTGTAAATAGTATATAAAATAACCTATTCTGGACAAAAGATTAATTTCCAGAAAATTATTACATTTTATTCACTCTTTTTTGAATTGTGGCCATTGGGACAATTCTCCAGATTTCAATAGGTTTTTTCTCTTTCATTTGTTCACCACGGTAAAAGCTATTTGTATTTTACAAATTTGACATGCAGACAGAAACAAAAGATCTTAATAGACAAAAGCAAAATCTGCTGATATCTACGTATCAGAGCTGAATGATCTATGGTGGTTCAATTGCTTTCACTCAATGTACCCCTGCCTCTTTTCAGTAGAGTTTCATGTCCACCTTTCAATCCATAAATTCAAGCAATTATTTATAAAATGAGTCAGTTTCTAAATATGGAACATGCATATAAGTATCAAAATGATTGCTAGCATGGATCTAATGAAACCTTCATTGCACAACTGAATACTAGGTGATGATATCTTTCAAAAAAGATATTAAATTGTGGTCAAGTCACTGTCGAAGATCCCATGGGATTTTTTTAAGAAGGATAGGTGGGGGGGGGGTGGTTCTTCAAGTCTTCTTGAGAACATTTATTCCTCAGTCAAGGCGCAGAAGAGTAAGTATTTGAAAGGTAAGGGGAATAGGGATCTGGCACAGAAGAGGGGCTGAGGCGAAGGTTAAAGCACGGAGAGCCTGGAGATGTTGTAGTTAAGTGAGAAGAGATAGGCTAGCTTGACTGTGGCAGTGTATACCCAAGCCAGCTGAGTGAGGACTCTGTAGTGAGACTTTCCCAGAATGGTCTTCACAAAACATAGCATCTCTTTACACACAAAATGCTAGAGGAGCTCAGCAGGCCAGGCAGCATCTATATAAAAGAGTGAACAGCCAACATTTCAGGCTGAGACCTTTCCTCAGAACTGGAAAAAAAGATGAAAAGTTAGACGAAGAAGGTTGGGGGAGTGAGAGGAGGAAGGTGGTAGATGACATGTGAAACTGGAAGAAGGAGAAGGGGTGAAGAAAAGGACTGGGGAGCAGATAGGTGAAACAGATAAAGAGCTGAAGAAGGGAGAATCTGATAGAGGGTAGAAGACCAGCAGCTTTGGATTTCCAGCATCTGCTGAATTTCCTGTCTTTGTCCCTTTACACAATAGGGAGGGCCAGAGACAGTTGAGATAATAGAAAGATGTGGAACATACCCAAAAACTTTACTAACTTCAAAATTTCATATGGGGCCACTCAAAGTTTCAATTGATTTTAATACCTCCATTGGGAATGATTGATTTTACTAGTATGGAATTCAAACATATATTCTACAATTATGTGAAGAACAAAAGGATGACAGGAGTGAAGGTAGGAGCAATTAGAGATAAAAGTGAGAAGATGTGCCTGGAGGCTGTGGAAGTGAGCGAGGTCCTCAATGAATACTTCTCTTCGGTATTCACCACTGAGAAGGAACTTGATGACGGTGAGGACAATATGAATGAGGTCTATGTTCTGGAGCATGTTGATGTTAAGGGAGAGGAGGTTGTGTTAAAATACATTAGGACGGATTAGTCCCCAGGGCCTGATGGAATATTCCCCAGACTGCTCCACTAGGAAAGGGAAGAGATTGCTGAACCTCTGGCTAGGATCTTTATGTCCTCGTTGTCCACCAGAATGGTACCAGAGGAGTGGAGGGAGGCGAATGTTGTCCCCTTGTTCAAAAAAGGTAGTAGGATAGTCCGGGTAATTATAGACCAGTGAGCCTTATGGCTGTGGTGGGAAAGCTGTTGGAAAAGATTCTTAGAGATAGGATCTATGGGCATTTAGAGAATCATGGTCCAATCAGGGACAGTCAGCATGGGTTTGTGAAGGGCAGATTGTGCCTAACCAGCCTGGTAGAGTTCTTTGAGGAGGTGACCAGGCATATAGATGAGGGTAGTGCAGTGGATGTGATCTACATGGATTTTAGTAAGGCTTTTAACAAGGTTCCAAACAGTCGGCTTATTCAGAAAGTCAGAAGGCATGGGATCCAGGGAAGTTTGGCCAGGTGGATTCAGAATTGACTTGCCTGCAGAAAGCAGAGGTTTGTGGTGGAGGGAGTACATTCAGATTGGTGGGCTGTGACTAGTGGTGTCCACAAGGATCTGTTCTGGGACCTCTACTTTTCGTGATTTTTATTAACGACCTGGATGTGGGAGTGGAAGGGTGGGTTGGCAAGTTTGCAGATGACACAAAGGTTGGTGGTGTTGTGGATAGTGTTGAGGATTGTTGAAGATTGCAGAGAGACATTGATAGGATGCAGAAGTGGGCTGAGAAGTGGCAGATGGGATTCAACCCGGAGAAGTGTGAGGTGGTACACTTTGGAAGGACAAACTCCAAGGCAGAGTACAAAGTAAATGGCAGGATACTTGGTAGCGTGGAGGAGCAGAGGGATCTGGGGGTACGTGTCCACAGGTCCCTGAAAGTTGCCTCACAGGTAGATAGGGTAATTAAGAAAGCTTATGGGGTGTTGGTTTTCGTATGTAGATGGATAGAGTTTGAGAGACATGATGCAATGATGCAGCTCTATAAAACTCTGGTTAGACCACACTTGGAGTACTGTGTCCAGTTCTGGTTGCCTCACTATAGGAAGGATGTGGAAACATTGGAAAGGGTACAGAGGAGATTTACCAGGATGCTGCCTGGTTTAGAGAGTATGGATTATGATCTGAGATTAGGGCTTTACTCTTTGGAGAGAAGGAGGATGAGAGGAGACGTGATAGAGGTGTACAAGATATTAAGAGGAATAGACAGAGTGGACAGCCAGCACCTCTTCCCCAGGGCACCACTGCTCAGTACAAGAGGACATGACTTTAAGGTAAGGGGAGGGAAGTTCAAGGGGGATATTAGAGGAAGGTTTTTCACTCAGAGAGTGGTTGGTGCGTGGAATGCACTGCCTGAGTCAGTGGTGGAGGCAGATACACTAGTGAAGTTTAAGAGACTACTAGACAAGTATATGGAGGAATTTAAGGTGGGGGGTTATATGGGAGGCAGGGTTTGAGGGTCAGCACAACATTGTGGGCCGAAGGGCCTGTAATGTGCTGTACTATTCTATGTTCTATAATGATCAATATCAGCAATTAACAGAGTATAAATCATTACTGTATAAAAAATAGCAGTTTTCTGTTCAGACTTTAGAACAGTGCGGGTGACAGGGGCCAAAGCGCTTCCCCTTGTGAACGAGTAAAATTATAAGAATGCTTGAGTCTTAAGCGTGAGTGGGCCCAGTTATTTTATTATCGGCCACTAAAATACTTCGAGGTTGCATTGAGATGACTAACCCTTGGCTTCGTTATATGGGAGAAAGGAATTTAGCACTGGTAGCTGATTAGTCCTAAATCGTAGGCTGCTCATATTTGAGCAAGGGACTGAGTCTGCTGCGGAACTTCTCCCGCCTGGAGTACTCAAAGGGACGCCGCATTAGTCTGCGACAAAGGAAAGCTGCAGATTTAAAAACACCGGGTTGTCACGATCCAGGTTGGAGCCCGCACGAAGCAAATGAAAATTTGGAAAGTTGTTTAAAAGTAAATTCGCAATGTGCGTGCGAGTGGTAGTGTGGAATTCCCCTGCCCCAGACCTTCCGGTAGTGTGCATATTTTTACTAGGAAGTATTTAAGTATGTTGAGAAGTGTGTTGGTGTGGAATGGACTAAGTGAGTTTCTGCAGATGTGTGCTAGAGAAAGGAAAATGTGCGAAGACCGTAGGGTGGTCTGCGCTTATTTAACGTAAATACAAAATCGGTTAGATGAATGGTGTAAGAAAACATAGAGAAAGTGAACAAAGGATAATTGTGTTTACCTCAGTGTTTGAATTACCTTAATTGGATTGGTAATAGGCTGCTTGGTCATTGCCCACCACTGCGAGCGCTAACTCGTGCGAAGTTGAAAAAATATTTTTTTTATTACGATCTCTCACGGAACCCGGTTGAGAAACCATGATTTAAAGTAACTATGTGGTCTATAATACTGATGACGGTGGAGAATTGTGTTTACCTCAGTGAATTAGCGTGGAGTCTGAGGACTAAGTAGGTGATGCCTTCCCGAGGCACCGTTACAATGAAGTCCACGCTAAGTTGCACCCCTTGAGCACTCGGTGAGGCCGACCTCAGGCGGTGGTTCGCAGTAGCACTGCGGGAGGAACTGGGGTAATCAGCGAAATATTGATTTAAATATACCTTGACCTGCTCTGGTAGGAGCTCCACGAAACTGTGCCCTTTACGCTGGAGATTAGCATACAAAAGAGTCGTGCAAGTTAATGAATATGTAGCATGCGTGCGTAAATATATTCAAAAGCATCAGGATAAACTCTGCTCGCGGAGCCGATATTGCGATAGTTGCCTGATACAATTTCAGTGTTATTTTAACTTTACAGCTTTGTTTTATATTTAACCAAATTGACAGTGGGCAAATTTTGGCTAATCGTTGCGAGATTAATTTCTGCAACTTTTGGTTTTCAACAGCGTACTTGTTTAGAGATGATATTATTCTAAATGTGAAATAAATTCTAAATAGGTCTTACAGTTCTATAATACAACAAACATGGAAATTGGACGGTGGACACGGTAGGGGCAAATACGGGGCTGTCCGCTAGGGGTATATTTTTGTTTGCGACAGCCTGGCCACTGGATCCGAAGATGTCTTCTGACCATGTCTTTGATAATTTTCCTCCTCCACCGTCATCAGAATTATAGACAACATAGTTACTTTAAATCATGGTTTCTCAACCGGGTTCCGTGAGAAACGTAATTAACTTCGCACAAGTTAGCGCTCACAGTGGTGGACAATAACCGGGTCGCCCATTACCAATCCCGTTAAGATTTCTCTGCCCAGTATTGCAGTGCGCATAAGGACCGTGTTGATTTGATTTGAGTCTATTCTCAGTTTTTCACGTGAGATAGGGGAGGCCGTTGATAATTGGTGAGGAATGAGTAGAGTGAAGTGCATTTCCCTAGCGCTGAATGGACTGTGACTTCAGTCTCTTCTTCTCAAACAAATTACCTCCACTAACTTCCCCTTATATGCCGCTGATTAACATTTGGTACCGGTGGAGCAGAAGATTGGAGGGAATTTTTCAGACAGTCTAATGTGGAGATTTTTGAAGAGGAGGAAGGCCTAGGCCTACAGACAATTCTGATAAGGATAATGATGAAGAATTACAATCTTCCGAGTCATTCCACTGCAGTAGTGTAACAAAGGGGCACAAGAAGTATGTTATTTTTTACAAAACTATAAAAGTTAATTTACACCAATACGTAACCGTGATTTGCAAGACAGTGAATAAATTCAAATTAAAATATAATTACTAGTGTTTATAAAACACTCAATTCCCTGGGGGGAACTGCCGTTCCCGGAAATCCCCCATACCCATTGTGACAGCATGCTCCCTCTCCAACGGCAGCGTATCCTCGGAAGAGGGGCAGGCAGTCAGCCCCGGCAGAGTCCTCAACTTCCCGCCGCGCTAGACCCGTGAATAGTCATCTTGGCCAGGCTCAGGAGCAAGCCTGCCAGGAGATTCTCCTCCGGACCCTTCTGTACTGGGTGCCATATATAAGGAGCACTGGGCTGAATTGCAACCAGAACCTGAGGAGCAGTCCCTCAGTTACTCAAACAGGGGCTGCAGCCTCTCACACTGCATATCAGCATGCTTCACTGGCTCCTTCCAGCCACAGTATCATCGGCATGTGTCGTGAAACTTGTTAACTTAGCAGCAGTTCAATGCAATGCATAATATAGAAGAAAAATAAATAAATTACTATACACATATACAGACTAGATTAAAAATAATACAAAACAGAAACAATATATATTAAGAAGTGAGGTGGTATTCACGGGTTCAATGTCCATTGAGGAATTGGATGGAAGAGGGGAAGAATCTGTTCCTGAATTGCTGAAAGTGTGCCTTTAGGCTTCTGTACCTCCTACTTGTTGGCAACAATGAGAAAAGGGCATGCGCTGGGTGTTAGGCGTCCTTAATAATGGACGCTACCTTTCTGAGACTCAGCTCCTTGAAGCTGTCCTGGGTACTTTATAGACTAGTACCCAAAATGGAGCCGACTAAATTTACGACCCTTTGAAGCTTCTTTCGGTCCTGTGCGATTGGAAAGCTCAGGCCTGCAGCAGAGACCCAGGGCCTCTTGTTGCTCCACTGGAGACAAAAGCAATGGGCAGGGCTTTAGTAATCGGCCGGTACCATACCTTAACAATGAAAACTACTAGTCAATGGGATTTACTTGGACTGGTGATCCAAGTTGTCCTGTTTCATTGTGCATCGTCTGTTGCAAATAACTTACACATGCAGCAAAGATTACAAATCAAAGCCATATGACATGTAAAAGTGCTGATTATTTTAAGCGACTATTGTAATCTCAAAACAAGCAGATTAAAAATTGTGAAAATAAAATCAGATGGTAAAAGAAATTCAGGAAGCATGCTACTTAGTAGCTTTAAGAACAGTTCACTCGAGAATGTTTTAAGAATTGTGTGAAAACCTGGACACTACAGAAAGCTGGTGGCTTAACAGAGGAAGAGTTCTCATCAGGGTGTTTGAGCTGAAAGGTGAATTGCAGGAGTACTTTCATGAAAATAGTAGGCCATGTTTTGCTAAGTGCTTTGAAGATGAAGAATCGCTGCAGAAAAGAAAATATATTTCATCATATGAACCAATTGAACAAGGCCCTGGAGAAAATGTTTTGCTTTCAATTGACAAGATTCTTCGATTTAAGAAGAAAATGAATCTTTGGAAAGATTATGTTGCAAAAGGAAATCTTGAACGGTTTCCACTGCTGCTTGGGCTTGAGAGTGAGGAAGAATACCACAAAGTCTGGAGCCTTATTGAAAACCATCTGGAAGATTGTAGAGCAAAATTGAACAGTACTTTTCCTCCCTTTGAACACAAGTGTATGACGGGGTGTGGGACCCTTTCTCTGACTCTTATGCTCAGCCTGAGAACTCGAGTTTGAGAGTAAAAGAACTGTGCTTCAGTATTCACTACGGAAAAGGATCTTGGCAATTGTATGGATGACTTACAGCTGATTGAAAAGCTTGAGCATGTAGATATTAAGAAGGAGGATGCGCTGGAGCTTTTGGAAAGCATCAAGTTGGATAAGTCACTGGGACCGGTGAGATGTATCCCAGGCTTCTGTGGGAGGCGAGGGAGGAAATTGCTGAGCTTCTGGCGATGATCTTTGCATCATCAATGGGGATGGGAGAGGTTCCGGGGGATTGGAGGGTTGTTGATGTTGTTCTCTTATTCAATAAAGGAAGTAGAGATGGCCCAGGAAATCATAGACTAGTGGGTCTTACTTCAGTTGTTGACGGAGAAGATCCTGAGAGGCAGGATTTATGAACATCTGGAGAGGCACAATATGATTAGTCAACATGGCTTTGTGAAAGGCAGGTCACGCCTTATGAGCCTGATTGAATTTTTTGAGGATGTGACTAAACACATTGATGAAGGTAGAGCAGTAGATGTAGTTTATATGGATTTCAGCAAGACATTTGTAATGTAACCCATGCAAGGCTTACTGAGAAAGTAGAACATAGAATAGTACAGCACAGTACAGGCACTTCGGCCCACAATGTTGTGCCGACCCAAAGTAAGGAGGCATGGGATCCAAGGGGACCTTGCTCTGTGGATCCAGATCTGGCTTGCCTACAGAAGGCAAGGAGTGGTTGTAGACGGATCATATTCTGCATGGAGGTCGGTGACCAGTGATGTGCCTCAAGGATCTGTTCTGGGACCCCTTCTCGTTGTGATTTTTATGATGACCTGAATGAGGAAGTGGAGGGATGGGTTAGTGAATTTGCTGATGATGCAAAGGTTGGGGGTGTTGTGGATAGTGTGGAGGGCTGTCAGAGGTTACAGCAGGACTTTGATAGGATGCAAAACTGGGCTGAGATCTGGCAGATGGAGTTCAACCCAGATAAGTGTGAGGTGGTTCATTTTGGTAGGTCAAATATAATGGCAGAAGATTACCAGAATAATGGTAAGACTGTTGGCAGTATGGAGGATCAGATCAGAGGGATCTTGTGGTCCGTGTCCATAGGACACTTGAAGCTGCTGTGCAGGTAGACTCTGTGGTTAAGAAGGCATACTGTGCATTGGCCTTCATCAACCGTGGGATTGAGTTTAAGAGCCAAGAGATAATGTTACAGCTATTTTGGACCCTGGTCAGGCACCACCTGGATTACTGTGCTCAGTTCTGGTCACCTCACTACAGGAAAGATGTGAAAACTATGGAAAGGGTGCAGAAGAGATTTACAAGGATGTTGCCTGGATTGGGGAGCATGCCTTATGAGAATAGGTTGAGTGAACTCAGCCTTTTATCCTTAGAGTGGCAGTGGATGAGAGGTGACCTGCTAGAGGTGCATAAGGTATTGATCATATGGATAGCCAGAGGCTTTTTCCCAGGGCTGGAATGGCTAACACGAGAAGGCACAGTTTTAAGGTGCTTGGAAGTAGGTACCGAGGAGATGTCAGGGATAAGTTTTTTACGCAGACAGTAGTAAGTGCGTGGAATGGGCTGTCGGTGATGGTGGTGGAGGCAGATACAATAGGGTCTTTTAAGAGACTTCTGGATAGGTACATGGAGCTTAGAAATGTAGAGGACTATGGGTAATTTCTAAAGTAAGCACATGTTCGGCATAACATTGTGGGCCAAAAAGCCTGAATTGTGCTGTAAGTTTTCTATGTTTCTGTATTTGTGAGCTGCACTCTGATCATGCATTCAAGATGAGAATTATTGACCTGCCCCTGGGCAAGGTTTGGATTTCTGTGAAAGAAGAGTATCCTATCATTCATAGGAAAGCAATGAACATTTTGCCACAGTTTTCAACTTCTTACATGTGTGAGCAAGCTTTTTTTTTGTTTAACAAGCATCAAGAGCAAGGATAGAAACTGTCTCATTTCAGTTGAAGGTGAAATACGTGTGTGCTTATCTCAAGTTCAAACCAGAATTATTATGTTTGCCTTATGAGTATTAAAAATTTATGAAAGAGAAAGAAAGAGTAATTTCAAGAAAGGAAGTCGAGCTTAACTGTTTTTTTCAAGAAAGGTTGGCTAAAAATCCATTCTCTACTCAAAGAGCATTGACAATTATTTTTGGATTATTATATCTACAAATTGCTGATCGCACTAATATATCTAGAGTTCAAGGTACAATAATTTTTATGCAGGAGTTCCCGGAGACCTGAAAATTGATTCCAGGGTTCCTCCAGGGTAAAAGGGTTGAGAAAGGCTGATTTAAATAATTAATTCCTGAAATGTACTTAAGCACGCTGTTTCCCTAAACTTCATGGGTGTGCGGTTGGCCAGTAAGTGAAATGCTCCCGCGCACACAGCATTTGTTGCCGTGCATCTGGAATAAAGACAAGCAAGAGAAAGATTACAAAACATGTGAGGTTTTCTTTGTCATATTATATTTCATTATACCCTTAAATTAATTAAATCAAAACCACGTGGTTTTCTGATTCTCATTCTAAATATTTATAGTATGCACATTACAATAAAACACTTAAAGTGCAATGCAATTTTCTGTCCATGTAAAATGTCCTGGTCAGAGCAACAACTGGCCTGCACAGTTGTAAAACACATCAGAGGGAACATGGCCAAAGAACTTTTAACTCTGTGCATTGTTACATGCTTTTTGATGTAAGCCCCACAAGTCATTATTCCTTGATGGTTTTTCCTCCCAATCTGATGCTGCAAAAAAAAATAGTGGAAAACTGTGGTGAATATATGGTGTGTGCATGTCATATGACAACTGAGGTGACATAACTACCTTCATTCCTGTTCTACTCAAGCGGCTCAACATTTTTGCCTTAACAAAAGCCTGCATCCTTGCAGTTGTTGTACTGTGTCTTGTTATGTCTTGGAGGCAGCACATGACAATGGACAATTATGGAAACTATGTACGTTTCTCACCTTTTCAAGAACTCTGATTAAACATGATGAACTAACTTCCCTGCTTTCCAATTACTTACTGCAATTATAATCTATGCGGCTCATACTAATGGGAAGGATGAAGTTAATTATAGGGAACAAAGGAAGGGAGAGGAGATGCTTGGAGCTTTGTCTGGTCACCTGGGATAGATCAGCAGACTGAGCAGCTTGCATGCACTGTTCAAGATGCCAGATTGTCCAGAAGTTGCCAAGAGCACACTTCTCCATCCCTGGCACAGGATTCCTGTGGATTTTGTTGGACCATTCATCGGCACAAATTTCTTGGTAGTAGTGGATGCAGGAACAAAGTGGCCTGGAGTATCCCCAATAGCCTCCACTGCAACCTTGCATATTCCTGATGTGTTGAGACACCTCTTATTAAGGACTGGTGTTCCAGAACAAATAATCAGTGACAATGGACCGCAGTCTGTTGTGGCACAGTTTTGGTCATAGCTGAAAATGAATGGAATACGACATATTACACCTGCACTGTACCACTCAGCTACAAATTGGTTGGCAGAAAAGAGTCAAAATAACACACTGCGAGCAATGTCAGCTGAACACACTATACTGACAATAGATCAGATACACGCCAATTTCTTCCTTGTGTAATGCAATGCAGCACACACTACAACCAACAACTCATCAGTTATGCTGTTCCTTGGTCTCCCTTTGCACTCATGCCTGGATCTCCTCAAACCCAACCTCAGTTTGGAAGGAGGTCAAACAGCTGAGACAAACGGATCTCTCCTCAAACAAGGGGGTTCAATGTTTCATTCCCAGATAATCAGTCCTGGTAAGGGACTACAGAGGTGAATGATCAAAAGTAGGTTCCTGGAAAGATTAAGGGTAGAATTGGACGACTCATCTACACAGTGGGAGTTGTCTGATGACACAATTGATCTGGAGATGACGTAACAATCATTTGAGGAGAGCAGAGTCCATTATTAGAGAAGAGGATGTCCAGAGCTGTCAGAACCACTTCCTGCAGGCCTAGAGTCAACTCCTACAACCACCATGGAGAAGGCCCCCAAAATCTGAGAATGTTTCACAGCCACAAGTCTCACCTGCAAAGTGGAGAGACCTGTCTTGTCAGGAAAGTCATTATCTCATGAGGGTAAGAAATCCTCCATATGTATACTGTATATGTATATAAGTTGAGATACATTCTATATGGAGTTGGAATGTTTATAGCTAAGTATGGTATTGTGTATTTAATATTTCAGTAATATTTGAGTAATATTGTAAGTATATTGTTTGATTAAGTGGTTTTTGTTTGTTTAAATCATTAACTGCCAGTTAAATATAAAAATACATGAATGGCATATGTCATCTCATCACCTCACGAAAAGTAAAAATGAACTAAGCACACACATTCTAGACTCCCGTGTATTTCTTTCAGTTAATTTTATGTTTTGGTGTTACAAAACAGAACTGTCAGGGGGTGGGAATAGGTGGGATTTTGAACAGAAGAGGCTGGAGGTTATGGTAAGAATCTGACAGTTAGATGGGTGCCTTTTAGTTGTGATCAGGGATTGGAGTGGGGATGTGTGATTGGAGGATATGTTGGGTGATTGGGGCTTGGTTTAATGAATTGGTATGCAAGACAAGCTTTTTTACTGTACCTCAGCATATGTGACAATAATAAACCAATTCCAGTTCTAATCAATTGATTAGTGGTTGGGGTGGAGCTGAGTAAGGCTTGTGAATCGGTGTTGCATTTGAGCTGGGGGAGGTGTGGTCAAAGGAACATTCCGGAGTTGGACAGGGACAGTACAAGGAAGCCCGGAGGTCAGATCAGGAGAAGCAAAAGTCAAACAGCATGATTTAATTTCTTCCAGCAACACCTGAAATAACTATTGCACAGTGAGTAATGCTATTATGTGCTTGCCCACATAATGCTATTATGTGGATTGATCAAGACTGATAACAGACAACATCTATTCAAGTTTCTAGTGAGGTGATACTTAACCCTGAAACTAGCAATGTGGTGTTCCAGTGCAGAAAGCATGGAATTCCATGTGTATGGCATTGGTAAAGGTTATGAGGTGCGTTCTCTATCTCTCAATACATGTTATAGGGCTGCTTGCACACCATGAGGTTTCAAGGTCACAAGGTATCTCTCACGTGGAACTTCTTTCATGCTTGTTGCAGTTCTGGGTATGTCAACATCCATTGACTCTTGCCTAACATCTTGTCAGTGATCTGTTCGAAAGACTTACTCAGATTAAATTTGAGTGACATATCCAGGCTAGCTCTCCATGGTCAACTAACGCTCGCCTGGGCTCTCAAGCACTTATTTTGACAGTTTTCAGTAACCTCCCCAAAAATGAGTTTCATATGACAGGAATCTGGTTTTACTCTCGTTTTTCTTATTGAATTCAGACACAAATTGTGTATCTCTTGGTCGTGAATAACTCAAGGGTTGACTGCTTCTTTAGGAAGAAGACTTTGGACCTTCCCCTCAATTTACTTCTGACTCTAACCACATACTTTCTCATCTCTAAATAAAAGTACAAATCTTTTTAATGACTTGTACTTAATAAAAGTACAAGTTTGTCCCTTTTAAATCCCTGCATGCTCTTATACATCCGTCTTATTAATCTGATCCAGTCTACAACCTTACTTACACTATTTGCTTATTAAATCATCTGACCCATTGTGCATATGCTATCTCCCGCTTTACTTACTTGCATCTCTGCAACTTTTTCTCTATCGCAAGCCCACCGAGTTCCCGTATTTTTAAAGATGAATGATTAGCTCTATTTGACACTTACAGTGTTGTTTGCATCATTGTTTCTTTCATGATGTGCTGGGGCAGGCCAAGTACTGCTACAGTTCTAGCATCAATGAAGCATGCCCATAACTCAACAACCCTTAACCGTGCATCTTTGGAATGTGGGAGGAAACTGGAGCAACTGGAGTATATCCATGCAGTAACGGGGAGAACATACAAACTCCTTAGAGATAGCAGCAGGAATCAAATTCCAATCAGTGATTGCTTAGCACTGTAAAGCAATTGTGTTAACCGCTACATTCCATCAATTTTTTTTGCCGCTTACCCACATGTTACAATAGTTACTTACGCTACAAGAGCAGCTTTGGGATGCGGAAGGCCAAACTGAAGCACCCAGCGGAGTTCTACATTGTCACAGGGAGCACATGCAAACTCCACACAAACAGAAGCTGAGGTTGGGATCGAACCTGCATTTCTGGGGCTGTAAGACAGCAGCCCTAAACACTGTGTCACCATGCCGCTCTGGTCCTCAGTGGCTGTACATCCCAAGGGTCCCTATGTGGACATATACTATGACTCCTTGACTCCAGTCACACTACCCACATAAATGCAGATAGTACTCCTCAACATATCCATCCTCATGATGTTCAACTTCTTTCACTCAGCTGGGATCTTTTATTGGTCCTCTGATTTTTTTTTCCATTCCTGTTATCACTATCCCAGACATTAGTGCTTAATTCCCAGGGCCTGCGTGACTGGTGATCCTCTGCACCTCTTCTTATTGGAATCAGCACTGTCAGACTTCAGCCCTGTATGGAGTTCAGTCCTTCAGTCGCTCCACCTCACTCTGGCCTGGTGACTTACAGATTCACCATTACACAATACAGGACCATAACTGCATGAGATATAGGAGCAGAATTAGGCCATTAGGCCCATCAAGTCTTTGCCGTTCCATCATGGTTGATTTACTATCTCTCAGCTCCATTCTCCTGCTTTCCACCTGTAACCTTTGATGTCTTGACTAATCATGAACCCATCAACCTCTGCTTTAAAGATACCCAATGACATGGCTTCCACAGCAGTCTTTGGCAATGAATTCCACAGATTCACCACGCATGGCTAAAGAATTTTTTTCTCCATCTCTGTTCTAAAGAGATACCTCTATTCTGTCCTCTGGTCCTAGACTACTTCATTATAGGAAACATACTCTTCAAAACCTTTTAACATTCAATATGTTTCAATGAGAACCTCCTCCCCCAAAGTCCAGTGAGTACAGGCCCAGAGCCATCAAATACTCCTAATACATTAACCCTTTCATTCCCAGAATCATTCTCATCGAGCTCCTCTGGACATCTTCAATGTTAGCTCATCTCTACTTAGATTAGGGGCCTAAAACTGCTCCCAATGCTCCAGTGTGGTCTGACCAATGCCTTGTAAAGCCTCAGCATTACATCCTTGCTTTTATATTCTAGTCCTCTCAAAATGAATGCCAACATTGTATTTGCCTTCTTTATCACCAACTCAGCTTGCAAGTAAGCCTTTAGGAAGTCCTGCCACATCCCTTTGCACCTTTGATTTCCAAATTTGCTCTCCATTTAGAAAACAGAATATGCCTTTATTCCTTCTACCAAAGTGCATGACCATTCCACTTCTTTGCCCATTCTCCCAATCTGTTGAATTCCTTCTGTAGACTTACTGCTTCCTCAACATGAACTGGCCTTCTATCTGGCTACGTATCATCCTCAAACTCAGCCACAAAGCTATCAACTCTGTCATCTAAATCTTTGACCTATAACTCGAAAAAAAGAGGTCCTAACACTGACCCCTGTGAACACTGCTGGTCACCAGCAGCCAATGAGAAAAGGCCCCCTTTATTCAACCCTTTGCATCTTGCTAGTCAGGCAATTTTCTACATGCTAGTACCTTTCCTGACATACCATTGGCCCTTATCCTGTTTAACATCCTCATATGTGGCACCTTGTCAAAGGCCTTCTGAAAATCCAAGTAAACAACTTCCACTGACTCTACTTTGTCCATCCTGTGAGTTATTTCTACAAAGAATTCCAACAGATTTGTCAAGCAAGATTTCCCCCATTAAGAAACTATGCTGACTTTGGCCTATTTTATCATGTGCCTCCAACTACCCCAAACCTCACGCTTAATAATGGACTCCAATATTTTCCTAACCACTGAAGTCAAGTGTTACATACCCCGTAACTGGGTGTCTTACCAGCAAATATAGAAGTATCCGTTGGAGTCTGGTACTATTTTCCAAACAGTGTTTATTAGTAAAATATACAAATCAATATCAACAATGCAAATATACAGATAATACACGTTCGCAATACTAAACCTAAAAGTGTGGGTATAATAATAATCAATAATAAACAAGTTCTATCCATGTCTAGGGAATAATGAATTGTCATATGTTGTTGTGGCCATTCAGGTATGTCCCCTCTGTCCTTTAGCTAGACCGTTCTTCTATGGTGGACTCGTCACCCAGGCAAGGGTGGACACACACACAGGCCCTCACCGGCCTCGCTATAAACACTGTGAGTTAAAATTGACTGATCCTTCATTCGGTGTCCAATGCCCCACACTTTTCTCGTGGGTTCCAACACTTAAACAGTGCTCACTAGTGTGTCTCTTGGTGCGTCTGAGGGGTGTCTCCCCAGACCTCACTTTTATCCCTACTCACGGGGTCTCAGGTGTCAATCAGTTTTAAATGGCTTAGCCCATCAAACCAGCCCACTCCAGCTGTCCACTGAGGAATTTTAATGAACAGAATGGTACCAAGTAAACAGCCCTCTCCTAAAGACATAACAGTAAATCAATGTCTCCCCTACTCTCTCTTATCAGCTGCAGATGTTCCAACTTGTCTTCCTCTTATCTGTGTGTCTCTCTCATTCCCTCTCATGAGCAGCGTGGTAACAGTAATAGTTTGTGATTCTCCCAGGGGAGGGGGACATGGGCAACTCTGTACCCTTCTGCCCATCAGAGTTGTTCATCCTTCGTAACACCCCCATCCTTCTAGGAATTTTCACCAAAGGGGAAAATTAACTAGTACAGCATTTTACAGGACTACAGAGTTTAGCAAAAATACAGAAGTGTTCTTAACTATAAAGCAATACAGATATACCTTCACTTAGCATCTAGATAAACAGTCAGTGATTACATTATCACTTCCTTTAAAATGGTGTATTTTAATATCTTAATATCTTGTATCTTAATAAATTCCTGTAGCATCAGACTCCAATTTAATAACCACCTGTTTTTATTCATTTTCGTCAGCAATAAAAAACTAAAGGGTTGTTATCTCAGCTTAAGTGTATATTACAAAATGTGAACCAATACATGTGTGATTATATTGCAGTATATTACAAAAGTTTGTGCAAATACTAATCTCTATTTTACTTTTAAACTTAACAGTCAATCTTCCATGGTGTTGCCTTTATTATTTACATGCTTTGTCAAATTCCCTCAAAACCAGATCCTGTTATTCAAACGTGGCATTTGATCAACCTTTGCCCCTTTTCCATTGAACTCTCACGTGGTTAGCTTGCTCACCAGTGTGGAATAGGCTTTCGCATACTCCGTTCATAGGAGTTATCTTATCACCAATGTTTTCCAAACTTAGCCCATTTTCTGAACTTCCACACATTTCTTTATTTTTAAGCAAGTCATTAATTTTATCTTCAGGACTCTTCATTCTATTAGTTTTCAGTTTAACATCTGCAAGTGATCCCTCTTTGTCAAAACAACAATTTTGTTTCTGTCCCTCCAAATCACCTCCTTGAATAACATCAGCAATTTGTTTACCTTTACATTCCAAAACAAACTGTAATTGATTTACAGGCACCTTGTTAACAAGCTATTGTTCCTTCAGCCTGGTTACTGCTTCTAAAACCAATTCAGACTTTAAATTTTCTTTATTCAATTTAGGAACAACACCTTTCCCTTCTCCTTCAATAATATTCATATCACCACCTTTCATCTCCTCACTAACTTTTAACACACCTTCTAACACAAACAACTGAGAATTCTCACTTTCCACTGGTACCAAGGTTAACCCTTTCTTCACTGGACCAAGTCCATCTGACCCAAAAGGACTGCATTCCTTTTCAACTACATCAGATACCTCAGACTTTTCCTGAGATTCAACACTAGGTTCAATATCCTGTGACTCCACATCCTGAACACACTCAAACGGGACATCTACCTCTTCCAGGCTTTCCATACCAGTCCCCTTTTCAAATTCTAAGTTCCCCTGATTCTCCCAGTTACTCTCTGGGCAACTCCCATCCAGAGTAAACTCAACCCTGTGGGTTAAAACAACTTCGTCTGCTAACCCAGCAGACTCCTTCAAGGTAGTAGCATCCTTTTCATCTAGGACTGCCCTTATATCATTATCGGGAACACATTTCAATTTTTCAACTTTTTCAAACAGTTCTGTCAAGCCAGACAGATCATCCATGTCTAACCCTGGACCTTCTAACTGCCTTATCTGTTTCTCATCTTTACTCTGTGCCTCTATAAATTCTCTCTTGGCTAAGGGTAGGTCTACCTCCTCTCCTTTATTCTCTTTCACCTCCCTATTCTCCGCTTTACCATCCCCTAACCCCTCCTGGTACAGGGTTGGTAAAAACATCTCAGCCAAATCAACACTGGACTCATTTAAACTGTCCTCTTTCTCAGCCGCCTTTCTTGACATGCCGTGAGTGATTGCGCATGCGGGATAGATCTTAGAATCCAGGGGCAGGTCCTCAGCACTCACAGGCTTGCTCGTTAATTTCACTGCTGCACCCACATCACCACCTGCCAAATCATTACCAAGAAGGACGTCCACGCCGTCTCTCGGTAATTCTGACCGCACCCCTACTTCGACTGGTCCAGATACCAGGTCACATTTTAAAATAATCCCATGCAAAGGCACAGCTTCTGTCCCTTTTCCTATTCCTCTTAAAACTACCTCTCCAGTCTCGGGACCAAAATCTAGCACCTTACTTAGGATCAATGACTGATCAGCCCCAGTATCTCTCCAGATTCTCACTGGAACTGGGGTCTCTCCTTCTTTCACAGACACCATCCCTTCTGAAATAATATTCTCACGCCCCTCTCATACTCTATCTACCTTTGCCTTCCTCGTCGATTTGCTAATCGACTCAATACACCCTGTAGGGATTGCCGTTTTCCCTTTTCCTGTCTTCTTCTTCGGAGCAAAGCACTTAGCTGTGATATGACCAACCTTTCCACAATTATAACAGGTCAAGCCAGGACCCTTCCTGCTAGCCTGCTTTTCCTCCACCTCACCTTTTCCACTAGCTCCCGGCTTATTCTCTACCTTATCCGGTAGACTTTCTTTACTGTCCCTACTGCTTTTCTGGTAACTCTTATTTGAGGAAAACTTCGTCTTGTGTGTTAGGGCATATTCATCTCTGAACCTGGCAAATTCCGATATAGACTTATTTGTCTTCTCATTCAGATACATCCTGATATTATCTGAAACACAACCTTTAAATTCCTCAATCAGAATTAACTCTCTGAAACGATGGAAATCCTCCTCCACCTTTTCTGCAGCACACCAACGATCCAAGAGCACACCCTTTTCATAGGCAAACTCTGAATATGTCTGATTCCACAATTTCTTTAAATATCTGAACTTCTGTCTATACGCTTCAGGTACCAACTCATAGGCCCGAAGGATAGCCTCTTTTACTTCCTCATAATCCTCAGACTCGTCCATGGACAATGCCGCATATGCCCATTGAGCCTTCCCTTTTAATGCACTTTGTAACAACGCCACCCACTGATCTCTGGGCCACTTCTGATTCACTGCCACCTTTTCAAAATGCAAGAAATAACTATCAACACCTGTCTCCTCGAACGGAGGTACTAACCTAAACTGTCTACTAACATTGAACTTCTCCTCTCTTGAGCCTTCCCCTGGGTCTTTTCCCTGTTGCTTTAACCTCTCCTTATCCAGTGCATGCTGTCTATCGCTGTCCTTTTCCCTTTCCTCCATCTCCTTTTCGGCTCTCTCCCTCTCCCTTTGTGCCTTTTCCTTCTCCCTTTGTGCCTCCTAGGCAGCTCTTTCCCGTTCCCTTTGCGCCTCTAACTCCTTTAGCTGGAGCTCATACTCCCTTTTCTTCTGTTCCGCGTCCAACCTTAATTTTTCCAACTCTATCTGAACCACCCCAATAATTGGTTTCTTTTGAGGGATAAATTCCAAAACCCCCGGCATGAACATATCCTCAGATATATAATACTGGGCTATGGCCCTCTGTATCTCCCACTTTTTCATTGACGACTTCACCTCTGTGAGATTTAAACCTTTCGCAATATTCACCAAGTCTGTCTTTTTGGCACTCTCTAGCGCCTTCAAAGTCGGGTTTTCTATAAATTCGTCTGCATCCATCTTTGCTGGTTTCCCGTCTGGTTACCCATGCAACCAGAACAAATAATGGACTTATAGCCTGATTCACTGCCCCCCCCCCCAATTTGGTATCAAATCTCGAGATGAGGCCCCAATTTGTTATGTACCCCATAACTGGGTGTCTTACCAGCAAAGAATGAAGTGACCGTTGGAGTCTGGTACTATTTTCCAAACAGTGTTTATTAGTAAAATATACAAATCAATATCAGCAATGCAAATATACAGATAATACACATTAGCAATACTAAACCTAAAAGTGTGGGTATAATAATAATCAATAATAAACAAGTTCTATCGATGTCTAGGGAATAATGAATTGTCATATGTTGTTGTGGCCATTCAGGTATGACCCCTCTGTCCTTTAGCTAGACCGTTCTTCTATGGTGGACTCGTCACCCAGGCAAGGGTGGACACACACACAAGCCCCCACCGGCCTCGCTATAAACACCGTGAGTTAAAATTGACCAATCCTTCATTCAGTCTCCAATGCCCCACACTTTTCTTGTGGGTTCCAACACTTAAACAGTGCTCACTAGTGTGTCTCTTGGTGCGTCTGAGGAGTGTCTCCCCAGACCTCACTTTTATCCCTACTCACGGGGTCTCAGGTGTCAATCAGTTTTAAATGGCTTAGCCCATCAAACCAGCCCACTCCAGCTGTCCACTGAGGAATTTTAATGAACAGAATGGTACCAAGTAAACAGCCCTCTCCTAAAGACATAACAGTAAATCAATGTCTCCCCTCCTCTCTCTTATCAGCTGCAGATGTTCCAACTTGTCTTCCTCTTATCTGTGTGTCTCTCTCATTCCCTCTCATGAGCAGCGTGGTAACAGTAATAGTTTGTGATTCTCCCAGGGGAGGGGGACATGGGCAACTCTGTACCCTTCTGCCCATCAGAGTTGTTCATCCTTCGTAACACAGGCTATCTGGCCTATATTTTCCTTTCTTCTGCTTCCCTGCTTTCCTGCTTTCCTAAAGAGTAGAGTAATGGTTGCAAGTTTCCAGTCCTCTGGAACCATTCCAGAATCTAGTGATTCTTGAAATATCACTAGTAATGCTTCCACAATTTCTTCAGCTATTTCTTTCAGAACCCTGGCATGTATTCCATCTGATCCAGGTGACTAATCTACTTTCAGAGCATTCAGCTTCCCAGGCACCTTCTCAGCAACACACAGAGATCGGATTCAGATTCAGATGTACATCGAAACATAGAGCGAAATGTGTCATTTGTGTTAGCAGCCAACACGCCCAACGATTGTGCTGGGGGCAACCTGCAAGTGTCACCACAAATTCTGGTGCAAACATAGCATGCCCATCGACCAAAGAGGTGCAGCACGGGCTAAAGTTACACTTAGATTAGACAAGGAAAGACACAGAAAGTCCGATCTGTTCACTGACTGTGTTAAGGGTGCATTTACAGTGTGTGGCACCCTTAACACAGAAGAACACTAAAGGGGTTTTATCAAACAGAATTTGTGCATACAGAGAGATTGGGTCATTTGCTTAAAGAGGACAGTAAAAATGAGTTATTTGTTCAATATCAATATTGGCTGGTCTCCCAATATTCATTGAAGACTGAGGACAGAGGAAATGAATCTTACAAAAGGAGTCCAGTTGATAGGTGGCAATCGCGCACTGGCAACCACAAGGCAAAATTCCAATCCCCTGATATAAGTGGCATCCGCACTGGACTTCGAGACAAGTGATCTCTGCTTCGAGTCCGGCAGGTTCTTTGCATGCTTTCCATCTGGGTTGAGCATAGATCCAGCAATTCGGCCTCATTAAAAAAAGACAAATGCTAAGAAATGGCAAGGTTGCTGCCCGATGCACCAGAAGGCGTGGAAAAGAACAACAACAACTGATACTAAGTGACATGTTGAAGGTAGGGAGGAGGTGTGATTCACGGGGGTGAATGCTGTAGGGAAGGGCTCAATGGAGCCGAAGACAAAATGACCAATGGTGGACGCGTGAAAGTAGTGAATATACAGTACACATATTCAGAATTGCATGGGTACAGAAATCTCAGACAACTGGAGGGCCAAGGAGTTTAAAGAATAGGAAACAATGAGGCCAGGGAGGATTGCACTTGCAAACTTACAAACATCTTCCCAACTCTCCCCATCCTCGATGGTCACAACTATGCAAGTATGTACTGGGTACTATGTATGTACCAACTAGAATTTTCAAGGGAAAGTGTCCTCTCTTCATTTTCTATCACTGTGATATACAGATGATCAACAGCTCATCCTGGAGCTATGATACATGATATCTTTAGGAAACACGACAACAGTACATTTATGATGTGAAACTATACGGGACTGAATCAAGAGGCGGAATAGTAGGGACACAAGGTGCTGCTGTTTCTGGAACCCAGAGCCACCTGCTGAAGGAACTCTGTACACAGAGGGTAGTGAGTACCTGGAATAAGCTGCCAGAGGAAGTGGCCGAGATGGGCACTATAGCAACATTTAAGAGGCACTTGGATAGGTACATGGAGGGGAATGGCCTGGGGGGGGTATGGACCAAATGTTAGCAACTAAGACTAGCAGGGAGGATGCTGCGGTTAGCATGGATGAGTTGAGCAGAATAGCCTGTTTCCATGCTATACTACTCTATGGGTTGAGCAGTATTTACTGTATGGTTAAACCACGCACTAGGACTGCATTGCAGAGGTCAAACAATAGCTTTCTGATATCTTCTCATACGGACACCTGCACCACGACCCCACCAATATACACCAGGCCACCATCTCGTGCTACAGATCTCATCAGAGCAGGAGATTTCCCTTTCATAGGCTCTAACCTGAGAGTGTCCCAACCCCACAGGTGCTGCTCTGAGATGATGTAGCAGATTGCTATTGCTGGAGAAAGGTTAGTAGTGGTCATTAAATCTTCAAATCTAGTCTTGTTGAAGGTTTGTGGGCTGAAATGTCACCTGTTTATTCCTTTCCACAGATGCTGTCTGACTTGCTGAATTCTGCAGGAAGTCGAAGGAACACACACCAGTCCTCATCAAGGAATAGGCAGTGGAAAGGGTGATCAGTTTCAAGTTCCATGGTGTCAACACTTCCAAAGATTTATCTGATATTAATGCATTTGAAGAAGGAGGCATGCCAGCAGTTTTGCAGTTTGAAGAGACTTTGTATGTCACTAATAACTCTAATTTTTTACAGATTTTTACAGGAGAGCATACTGCCTGTTGCATCACTGTCTGGTATGGAGGGGCCACTGCACAGGATCAGAAGAAGCTGCCGATGCTTGTAAAGTAAGACAGCTCTATCATTGACACTAGCCTCCCCAGCACTGAAGACATCTTCAAAGGGTGATACCTCAAAAAGTCAGCATTCATCATTAAGAGGCCTCACCACCCAGAGCATACCCTCTTCTCATTACTACCATTAGCAAGAAGCTACAGGAGTCTGAAGACACTCAACATTTTAGGAACAGCTTCTTCCCCTCAGTCCTGAGATTTTTGAATGGTCCATGAATCCATGAATACTGCCTCAGCATCTTTGTTCTCTTTTTTACACTAGTTATTTATTTTTTATGTAGTCATATATTTCTTATTGTAACTTATAATATATTTTATATATTTCACTGTACTGCTGCTGCAAAACATAAATTTTGCAACATATGTCAGTGACAATAAACCTGATTCTTATTCTGGTTCCAGCATTTTGTGTGTGTTGCTGAGGATTTCCACGCATCTGCAGAATCTCATGTTAGTGTTTTTTCAAATGACAAGGATGTCCACGGGAGGGCACTCCAGGCTTTCTCATTGGGGAATGTGTTAAACTCTGGCGATGAGCTAATCCACAGGACAAAGGGGAATTATTCAGCCTAATTCGTCTCCTCTCCACAACCAAGTTCACTTCAACCTCAGTCATTGAACTGCAATGTGTAGGTGATGCTTGCACATGTACTCATGCGTTGTTGAGCTCTAAGTCATCACCAGCCCATGAGAGAAATTGGCAGGAGATACAGGAGTTTTAGGTCCCTCAGCACCAGGTTCAGGATCAGTTATTACCCTACGGCCATCCGCCTCGTTAACCATCATGGAAAACTTAACTCACCACAGAACTGAACTGATTCCATAACCAAACGCGATCACTTTCATGGTCTCTACAACTCATGTTCCCAGATTTATCTATTTATTTGCACAGTTTGCTTTCCTTCCCACATTGTTTGTTTGTCAGTCTTTAATTTTGTATAGATTTTCATAAATTCTGTTGTATTTCTTTGCTTTCCTGTAAATACCTGCAAGAAAATGAATCTCAGGGTAGTATATGGTGACATTTTGATAATAAATATACTTTGAAATGCAGATGAAAGATATTCCAACAATCTGGCTGTCCTTCAACAGCCTGCCCCTCTTCCCACACCCACTCTGTGACCAATACCATCCTATGACAATAAAGGTCCACAATGAGACCCTGGAGAAAATGAACCACCCCCATATCTTCAGAATCATTTTTACAGAAGCAGATGTTGAAGGTCAAGTTCACTGCATTGACATGGGCATTTTCCATGTGCGGGGAAAGAGGGATTGAAGACCAAGGTATCAAACACAGAGCTCATAATCCATCTGCTGCAATAGCCCCTGATCTTCCAATAGTTCACTAGGTGTTTAATACTATTCCCTTATTTAATAAGTGGATGGCTGATAGTAACACCAGATCCACACACCCATTTGGTGTTTGTGGGAGTTAGCTGTGCGTAGATTGGTTCTGTAGTTCCAAAATTACAACTGCGTCTAGACATCAGAGAAATACTTCATTGGCTAATTGAAAGCAAGCTGCAGAGATAGGCTGAATACCTTTACCAGCATAATACTGAATTAGATACTCAGTTGCAAGTACACTCCTCGCTGTTGTGCTCCAATACCTCTCTACATTGTACCTTCAAATACTTGCACTGGGCCTTGAACCCATGACCCTTTGACTAAAGTATGAGAGTGTTACCACCGTTACACAACTGCCAACAGTTTCTGTTCCCATCATTCTCCTGTTTGGCACCATATGTATGTTTCAATCCTTCTCCACTTCCTGCGAGAAGCAAAACCAATGAGAGGCTTTGCTTTAACATCCAAAGTTCAAAGTAAATTTATCAGCAAAGTACATCTATGTCATCATATACAACCCTGAGATCTTTTTTCTTGCAGGCATACTCAATAAATGCATAAAAAAGTCAATGAAAGACTGCACAAACTTGGGCATTTACTCAGTGTGTAAAAGATCAAATTTGCAAATAGAAAAAGAAATAAATAATAATAATAATAATAATAATAATAATAATAATAGACAAATAAGCAACAAATATTAAGAACATGAAATAAAGGGTCCTTGAAAGTGTTTCTATTGGTTGTGGGAATGATGGGGCAAGAGAAGCTGAGTGAAGTTACCCCTTTGGTTCAAGAGTTTGTTGTCTGAGGGGTAATTACTGTTGCTGAACCTGGCGGTGTAAGTCTTGAGGCTCCTGTGCCTTCTTTCTGATGGCAGCAGTGAGAAGGCTGCTGAGATCATGTCAGCCGTAGATCTATTGTGGTGATAGGCAAATTGCAGTCGGTCCAGATCCTTGCTGAGGCAGGAGTTGATTCTAGCCATGACCAACCTCTCAAAGCACTTCATCATCATAGATGTGAGTGCTACTGAATGACAACTGTCACTGCAGTTCACCCTCCTGAAACTCCGCCTGATGTCAGCCAGATCTCAGACAGAGATCACAAGGTCTCTGGGTGCTACAAGGATCCTCAGAGGTGGATTTTTATTCTCTCTGTCTTCAAAATCACCGGGACAATACTAATGCTTAAGTCAGGATGCTGTTATTGACTAGAACTCAATTTCTGATTATTACCATAATTTCTATAGTCCTGATCAAAGAGGTGCAGAACCTGGGCCTCTGTACCACCCTCTGCAAATGGATCCCCTACTTCTACTGGAAGACCAGAATCTGTGTGGTTTGGAAATAACATCTCCATCTCGCTGACAACCAACACTGGTGTAACACCAAGCACCTGGATGTGTACTTAGCCCACTGTTCTACTCTCTCTATGCCCAAAACTGTGTGGCTAGGCACAGTCCAAATGCCATCTATAAACTTGCTAATGATACAACCACAGAACCTCCGATGGTGACGAAAGGGTGTACAGGAGTGAGATATACTGGCTAGTTGTGGTGTCACAATAACAACCTTACATTCAACATCAGTAAGACCAAAGAGCTGATTGTGGACTTCAGAAAAGCTAAGACAAGGAAACACACACCAGTAGTCACTGAGGAATGAAGAGTGGAGAGAGTGAGCCATTTCAGGCTCTTGGGTGTTAATATCTCTGAAGACCTAACCTGGTCCCAACATATCAATGCAGCTATAAAGAAGGCAAGATTGTGGCTATATTTCATTAACAGTTTGAGGAGATTTGGTATGTCACGTAAAACACTCGCAAATTTCTACAGATGTATTGTGGAGAGCATTCTAACTGGCTGCATCACTGTCTGGTGTGGTGGGGAGTGGACAGGATCAAACTAAGCTACAGGGAGATGTAAAATTAGTCAGCTCAATCATGGACACTGCCCCCTGGAGTGTCCAAGATATCCTCAGGGAGCGGTGCCTCAAAAAGGCAGCTTCCATCATTAAGGAACACCACGACCCAGGATATGCCCCCTTCTCATTGTTACCATTGGGAGGGAGGTACTGAGGCCTGAAAGCACACACTCAGTGATTCAGGAACAGCTTCTTCCCCTCTGCAATTTGATTTTCAAATGGACATTGAACCCAAGAACACTACCTCACTACTTTATTTCCATTGTGTCACTACTTATTTAATGTAACTATTTAATATATATATATATATACTTACTGTAATCCTGTTCTTTCTATATTATAATGTATTGCATTGTACTGCTTCCACAAAGTTGACAGATTTCACGACATTTGCTGATGATATTAAACCTGATTCTGATTCTGAAATCCAACAAGCAATCACTTTCTTTGTTAAGGCCCATGTGCCTTCAAGAACTTAACAGAGTTTTCCCAAGCTTTCCCAAGTTTTCAGTCAAGCTGTAACTACAATCTCCTCGACTCTGACCTGATCCTATGACCTACAGACTTACTTTCAATGACTCTTTACAACTCGGATTCTCAGTAATGTTTTCTATTTGCCCAGTTTGTCTTTGTTTGCACATTCTCGTTTTTCAGTCCTTAGAATGTGGGAGGTAATAGCACCAATAAGGTTGAAGGACTTTCTCCTAACAGGTATGTCTACCAAAAAACAGTCCAATTTTAACCCGTATGCTGCAAGTTTTTAGAGCAGCAGAAAAATTCCTAATATTTAAAAGCGTATGATGCAATCATGTCCATTATGGAACAATAATCATTTTCTTTCTTGGGGGAAACCATTCACTAACAGAACTTGGGAGGATAAAGGTATTACTACTCTTCAAGATATTAATGGGACAAGTCCTTAGCTTTTAAGAACCGGTATCTTGATATAATATTGATAATATTATCTTTTCTTCTTACGCTCTCTTTTACAGAGAGCCTCTCTCTATAGGCTCTCTTTTCTTCTACTTTAGAGTAAGATCAGCTTGTAAAACCTACGGGGTTCCCTGGGGGTCAAATTTAAAGGACCATCCCATTTTAAGTTGGATACAGAGTACTCCAAGACAAATAGTGTCATATATCTATGATAAATTAAACTCCCAGAAATATATGCCCACATCAGGAATGAAAGCCTGGGATAGGGACATATCTGAATTGGGACAAGACTTAGACTGGGGTGCGATTTGGGATAATGCTGCTGGTGCTTCAAAAAACCCAAATCATCGGTATTTACACTTGAAATTTTGTTATAGAGCATATCTAACACTGAGAATTAGACATCAAATGGGACTGGTTCCTGACCCATATTGCTCATTTTGCCCCCACAGAACCATTGGCTCTTTTATACATGTTGTATAGGAATGTCCAGGAGTGCTTGGTTTGTGGGGGAAGGTTATCATAACCAACGGGGGTACAATTACCAATGGACCCCGCTGTACATCTTCTAAATGATGACTCCCACCTTTCCCTTACGGAAAAAAAACACGCAAAATCTGGCTGGCAGGCCTGACTGCAGCTAAGAAGATTGTAGTCCAGCGTTGGAAACCTCCTCATGATATTTCAAGTACTCACTGGCTTCTGAGCTTTTTGGACATTCCTTACCTGGAATTATCATCAGCAAGAGTAAGTGATTTATGACCAAACACAATCTTAATGTGAACAAATTTGATATCTAACTTAAAAGATCTTCTGTTAAAATAGGAATGCTCTGTTTGTGTATGCACTACTATTCAGTTAGTTGGTGGAGGGGAGAGGGATGGGGGGGTAGAGAGGGGGTGGAGGGGGGGAGGGGTGGAGATGAGGGCTAGGGGTTAAACAGTCAAAATGTAATCGGTAACTGGTTATATTGAATGTCATTTGTTGGTGTTGCAATAAAAATTAGTGATTAAAAACAAATAATGTGGGAGGAAACTAGAGTATCTGGAGAAAACCCATACAGTGCCACAGAGTGTGCAAACTCCGCACAGACAGCACCAGAGGCCAGGGCTTAACCTGGGTCACTGCAGGGGTGAGGCAGCAGCCCCAGCAGCTGTTCATTGAGAGAAAAGTAGCTCTATTGGCTGTGTGGATGGAATGTCAGGGAGCATGCAATCTCACCTTGGCCAGATTTAAAAATGCATGCCTTTGAAAGCATTGAAGAAGTAGTTGCCAAAGAAAAGGAAAATTAAATAAAAACCAAATTTGCTCAGCTGGCTATACGCACCTCCTGCTGAAAATCCAATGTTTATTTCATCCTCTTCCCTTTAAGTTTGCATTTTTTTTTTGCAAAGCAGCATTTGTGAGTCCTGCCTTTAATGTATCCCTTATCTCACTCGGAACAGTCAGCTCTGTCACTCACACCAGACTTCTGGGACAGGCCATCTGCTCTGAGCTATGTCTGAAAAGATTATCAGGAGGACAGAGGATTCAAGGATTTTACAAGAAACTCCTTGAGAAAAATGAAACATCCTCCCTGGTTCCTGGAAATCTCTGGCCCACAACCTGCTTAAAGTAGAGAAAGAGTATTTCTGATATCATTGAGAACCTTGAGTCGCTGTACAAGGAATGTACAAATACTGAAGAAGCACACTGTTTCACAAACTACCGACTCATTTAGCTCTTCAAACGGGTCCTGCTTTGTCGATGGAAGATATGTAGTTCCCACACTGGCCACTTCTGTTACCTCATAACTTACAAAACTGGAGTGGAAGCAAATCACCCTGATCCTGAGGGATTGTGTCAGATGAAGACAACCTTGTCACCATTACTTTCACTAACAGTTAAATTAAATGCCATAATCTGGTAACTTATTGCGAGGCCATGAGAATTGGATTGAGCTGTGTAGTAATGTGGACCAGTGACGAGGTGGAGACATCTCTATCAAAGGAGGTGTAAGGTGCTCCTTCCCTCCACTTGCCTGCAGGTCATCCTTAGTCAAGGTGTGGCACCTGCTTTGCATCCCTGATCAAAGTCACATGAAGCTGTGGGAGCAGATGGTGGACGATCGTATGAGCAGCTGGTGCATATCACGTCCTGGTTATGCGATGCCAGGCAGACAATCTCTGAAGAGTATTGATAATAGCTGGGGTCACTCATCTTATAAATACATTGCACAGAAGAAGACAATGGCAAACCACGTCTTGAGAAAAATTTGACAAGAACAATCATGGTCATAGATCATGATTGCCCACGTCATACAACACGGCACATAATGATAATGGGGAGCTGGGTCACAGATGCAACCTTCCAGAAAATTAATTAGAACAAGGCCAGTATAATGGGTTCTACCATTTTATAATTACATGAGGATTGGTCAATCTCTGTTGCCTCAGACAAATGAGACTTATTAACATATAAACCTAGATACTGGGAAAGTTCAGACCCATTATGTTCCCAACGGTGTCTGTGCAAAATCACAACAACAAGACCTTTGGCTGACAGTCCCCTCTCTTGCCCAAGGCCCGTGACGATGATTACAACACATTGCTACTGTAGCTGAGACTGGATAACGAAGCACAGACAGGGGCATGACCTCAGATCCTTCCAGAGTCCGGATGACTTGGTCAGTCAACAGCATAGATTTATGGGAACCATCCTGTCAGCACTTCTTATTATATGGTTGATCTACACAACTCCTACAATGAAAAGTTCATAACTTTTTTAAAATAATTCTTTGTTCCACTAGCTTGGCAAACAAACAAGTGATGTGCAGTTTGCTGCTGGACGATTATGTTTAATAAAGGATGGTTCAGTCTTATTCTCCAACTAGAAGCTACAGAATGTACGTTAGCATAGCTGCTAGCGCAATGCTATCACAGCATCAGCAACCCAGGTTCAATTCCTGCTGCTGTCTGTATGGAGTTTCTACACATATGTACATTCACCCTGTTATTGTGTGGGTTTCTTCTGGGTGTGTCGGTTTCCTCCACCATTCCAAAGACGTATGGGGCAGTAGGTTAATTGTCCACATGGGTGTACTTGGGCTCCAGGGGCTCATTGGGCCAGAAGGGCCTGTTATTGTGCTGCTGATAATATATGCTGGTAGATAACCACACAAGTACACTTTACAAGGAATCAGTCTCTTTTTGATTAAAAAAATTTTGATTTATCACATGTATATCAAAGCAGAG